>NC_090266.1:973088871-973425121 GCF_040414725.1 Anabrus simplex | reverse complement strand
CACATAGGCAGAAAAGAGCCTACATGTAAAACCTGACATCTTCTGATGGCACATGCAAGGATGTGGGCTGGAAAGGTCCAGTGGTTATGTTAGTTGAGAAGAGGTATCATGCACTAGCCATGAACCATAATCTCGCCATTCCATCTGCCAGGGGATCAGTCCGTCTGGGCACTGCCATGACTAGCGCGGGCCTTGCCGGTTGCGAGCCATGCGTCTAGTACCACTAGGGCCCGCCGCACAGCGCCACCCTCTTGGGGTCCCTCGTACCCAGTCTCTGATCCCGGAGAATGAGGCCATGCCCGCCGGGGCGGGGGCCTCCTGGAACGGGGTGGGTCATGACGCGGGGCCTCCTTCCTCTCTACCTGCGCCATGGACCGGTAAACAGGATATCTGCGATGGGAGGCTGGGTGGCCCCCGCACAGTTGGCACACACTGCCGCCACCTTAAATGTTGCGCAGGCCGCGTAGTGGTGATCACCCCCACAATGGTTGCACCTCACTTGCAGCCCACACCTCTCCTGCCGGTGGCCCCACCTCAAGCAGCGGAAACATTGCAAGAGCTGCTGAGGGGGACGTTTCAGTCTCGCCTGATTGCCGCTACCCGCTGAGGTCCTCTCCTGGTTGGCCCCTCGGTCAATTGCTGTCCTGGGAGCAGTCATGAGTTGCAGCTGGTCGGCCCGCTCCTGGTGGAGGCCACTGCTAGGTGACTTGGAGTCACTGGCAGTGCCAATGCACTATGAGAGACTTTGTTTCATTACCAGAAATTGATGCCTGCCTAGCCATCAGAAGATATAGATGTTGATTCCCATAGGGAACCTAAATATTTGTCCCAAATGAGTAAATTTATAATACCAATATAGTTGGTCCATTTTTTGACTTATAAATTTTCCAGCTAACTCATTCCTGGTTGCCAGTATTTTGCCCCAGTGTGCTAAGTTGGGCTCATCATTTGGTAAATAGCACTCCTACCAAGATCCATGGCTAGTGTGTTCCGTGGAGGCTTCTTCTTCTTCTTCTTCTAGTAAGTTATTTCATTCCTGCCTCAAGAACTGAACAAGCAGCTCTTTGGCCTTAATATTTGAAAATAATTTTGGAGCAATAGTGCACACTGAATAAGTATATATTGCACATACGTGAGGGGAGAATGAATATATTGGATGGTGCAGGGGCTAAGGCAACCACAAGAGGACCCCAGGAGGGAAACCTGCACCACAACCCCCCCAAGAATGAAACCCCCACTAGTCCCCCATTTATTGAGAACATTTTTGCATACATCGTTAAACAATGGACATGATATTAAGTACAAAATATATACAAAATATAACACAAAACGAAAGTTCTTCTCTTGCATGTGTTGTACTGTACACTGTCTGGCTCCATGGCTAAATGGTTAGCGTGTTGGCCTTTGGTCACAGGGGACCTGGGTTCGATTCCCGGCAGGGTCGGGAATTTTAACCATCATTGGTTAATTTCCCTGGCACGGGGCTGGATGTATGTGTTGTCTTCATCATCATTTCATCCTCATCACGACGCGCAGGTCGCCTATGGGAGTCAAATCAAAAGACCTGCACCTGGCGAGCCGAACCTGTCCTGGGATCTCCCGGAACTAAAAGCCATAAGCTATTTCATTTTTTACTGTACACTGAATAGAACAAAAGTCTGTCTTGCATGTTTTGTGACAAGTGGATGAAAATAAATTGTAAAACAATAGCAATAAAAGACAAGGTATAAGATACGAAAAGTTCTTCCTCATGCTCGGCTTAGCACTAATCTATATTGTGCCATTTCACTGTATGCAAGGAAGTTTTATCTGGAGCAAAAATGATGACTATGCTGTAAGAACGCCAGAAATAGAGCGTCAACATGTACATAAATGATAAGGGAATTATACTTTCGTTGGGTAGAAGAAGGGAAGAAATTATAGAAGGCGGTGAGAAAAGACGTCAGAATATTGTTAAAAATTTATTATTGAAAAGATTCAATTTCACTAGAAACATACCAGCAAAGCAATACACAAAACATTTGGAAGAAGGCTGATTGAGAAGAGAGAAATATATAAGAGCTGTAGATAAATAACAGTAAACATCTTCGCAAGTAGTACAAGCCATCGGCGATATAGAATTTATAGCACTTCGTAATATAAAACTGCACGATCTAATTGGCAGAGTATCTCAGTGCTACTTCACGAGATACCGGCAAGAAGTCGTATATAATGAAAGGAATTCAATATCAAGAAGTCACGGAATAATAAGAACTGTCGCGCAAGAAATAGAAAGATTATATTACGGTTAAATTGAAGCCTTACTAGACATAATGAAAAACTCAAAAAACATCATAAGATATCATTACAAGAAGCAGTAATTACAAATTATCAATAGATCATAGTAGGCTTTGTTTCCAGAAGATGACAAAAATGACCATGTTGATCTGCTTTTCTATTTTTTACTGCGCAAGAAACCGACTACGTCATGTGCTAGACGTGCAGAGGCGGAGGCTATTAGATGATGGTAACACGATCGACAAGTCCAGCCCATGAGGACCGGAGATGAGCGAAGACCATCCCTAACATTCCCGAGATGGGAACATTTAAAGGATGGGAAAAGTCATCATCACGGGAGTGGGAAATAGAAGGTTGCAGGTGGGGGAGTTTGGTATTGCAGTGTTGGAGGATAATAGGTTCGTCAGGATGTTGATGATGTAAGGATGAAGCAGGAGAAAAAAAATGAATAGTAGTCGGCAAACACATCAGCTTTCTGTTTTTCAGTGTTAGGAGGGATAGGGTGGGTGAGGATTGTATATGTGGGGAGAGATTTGCCGGTTTTGGTTAGTTTTCGAAAAGTAGTCCAAAATTTATGAGAGTTGTCAATGTCTGAGAGGCCAGTACAAGCAGTAGTCCAGAGTTTACGTTCTATGGCTTGAATGTATGAGCGAGCATGTTGGAGTCTTCGTCTGTGGGCGAGTAGAGTAATTGGGTCACGTGTTCTCGGGTATGAATGATAATAGGCATGTGCATGTTTCAAGAGGGAAAGTGCTTTAGGAGGATTAGAAGGGTGGTAGGAATGGCGGGAAATGTGGAGCTGGTCAGCTGTTTGGCGTGCGGTTTCAACCTGCATTATAAGATGGAGAAAGTTGGGGAGGGAGGTGGGAGGGGGAGAGTCTTTAATAAGATTAGTAATTGTGGCACAGTAGTACATCCTGTTAGTCCGAGATAAACGTCTAGTAGGAGGGGTGAGGCCGAGAAGTGTAATAAACATGAGGAATAGTTAGGAGGGCAGGGAGATGACCGGAATCGACAGGAAGGACTTTCTCGGTTGTGAGATTAGCGGAAAGGAGGGGGAGAGGAGTACATTGGGAGTGGAATGGGAAATAGGGCGGGTGTGGAACGGGAAGGGAATCTACACGATGCAGATGCAAGATAGTAAATTAATGAAAACAGTGGAGGTGGAGACATTGTAAGAAGTGATATTGTCAGCAATAAAGATATAGTTATTAAACGTAGAATCAATGCAACTAATAAAGTCTACCGGAGGTGGTGTTCGAGGGTGAGGGGGATAAAGCTTTACGAAAGTAATGGGAGGGTGGTTGGTAGGAAAAGTTTCAATTATGAGGTACTCTGTAAAAGTATTGAAAAATTGTAGAAATGGAGTTTACTAGTAACAGTTCATTTTACACCAACAGCCGCACCACCATGAGCCTCGCCATGTCTATCAGCACGGTAAAAGGTATAAGAAGGAAAATGTGTCCATTGGAGGGGAGTGAGGAAAGTTTCATTTAGTACAAAAACATCCGGGTTGTATTAAGGGAATGGTCCAGAAGGGCACAACTGGTGTTAAGAGATTGAATATTGGTGTAGTATATATTTAACATTTCATCCTATTAAGGGGACAGCATTAAGGGGTAAAAAATGCAAAATCCATATGTGTGTTGAACACCAACTGCGCGGCTAACTGGACCTGATTAAGGATGTGGGGGCGGTGGAATGGGAGGATGTTCTGGAGCACCATCATTAGAAAACGTCGGATGTTCTCAGAACATGGGGTAGGGAGGGTAGAGGAGGGGGCAGGAGTGGGGAGGTCCTGGGAAATGACCGGAATGACTGATTCGGAATGGGACAGTTCAGGAGCAAGATGAGACTTGCACTTATATGAGAAAGAGGGATAGGGTTCAGAACAATTTATATATTTAGGGGAAGCCTAATTGGTACAACTCTGAGTAGGGGGCTCTTTGGCTACAAATCACACATACCTCTGCCTGAATGCATGGTGTTCCTGGGAGATTATCAAATCACTGACACCACTCGCGCCGGATCTTATGCGGCGGCGCCGCATGGAATGGCTCCACATGATGACGACGGCTGTAGATAACAACACCATCGCGCAGGAGGGTGTCCAAGGTAGTTATATCCCTCGACAGGATGCGGATGAGGGAAGTCGGTCTGCGTTGGTTCTAGATTCAAGCCACCTTGTAGATTTGGTGACCCTCAAGCTGCAACTCGGCCACCACCTCATCATCGGTCCAGTCTCCATCCACTCTGTAGGCCACCATGGAGTGAATGGGTGATGGTCGAGTAGGAGCTGCTCGCCAGCTTGGTGCCTGTTGAGTTATATTTATAGCCTTGGCATGTTTGCCAAAATGCTCCAGGCTGATAGTTTGTGTTAGGTGAGCGTAGAATGGTTTGCTCATCTTAATATTGTATGACCCATCACGGGTACGTTGAATCTCCAGGCCATATTCTCCATAATTGCGGGTGAACCGCATCAGAATTTGGTAAATGGCTCTATGTGCGCCACGTTAATGATGCCCGACTCGTTGGCTCAATGGTCAGCATACTGACCTTCGGTTCAGAGGGTCCTGAGGTTGATTCCCGGCCGAGTCGGAGACTTTAACCTTCATTGGTTAATTCCAATGGCCTGGGGGCTGGGTGTTTGTGCTGTCCCCAACATCCCTGCAACTCACACACCACACGTAACACTATCCTCCACCACAATAACACGCAGTTCCCTGCACATGGCAGATGCCGCCCTCATCGGAGGGTCTGCCTTACAAGGGCTGCACTCGGCTAGAAATAGCCACATGAAATTATTATTATTATTACCTTAACAATGTAGAAAGGTACTGGCAGGACCGGATGCACCACGCTGCGGTTGCGGATGGTAGGTGCCAGGGCCGGGTTCCTGGTGGCTTGGGGCGTAGCTCCTAATATTCAGCGGCATGAAGGTGGTGCTCTGTTCCGGTGATCTGGGCGGAAGGTGAAACGGCGCGACGATGTTAGCCTCATTGAAATCCAATAGCAGTTGCTGTATTCTCAAGACAGATGGCTGGTTCAGGATAGAATTGGTGGAAGTGTATGTGGTGCCGGTAGTAACAGATGAGCCTGCTCCACGTAGCTTTTTCCTTTCTCCATCGTGTTCGGGTATAATTCTCCTGGCTTGCTTAGTTTGTTTGGAGTCCACGGTTGGTGAAGCCGGAGGAAACCGTGGTGACTTTTGGTGACTCATGGCTCTTTCGAGAAGGATGATGCCTGCTTCCACTTCTGGGAGATTCTCGATGTTTCTAGAAACTTCTGCGATGTAACGATGATACATCCACTATGCAGACGTGACTATATATAATATATAGGTGCCCATGGAGGCCACTGCATAGGCTACTTGGAGCCACCGGCAGTGCCAATGCACTATGAGAGACTTTGTCTCATTACCAAAAACTGATGCCTGCTTGGCCATCAAATGATATACATGTTGATTCCCACAGGGAACCTGAAATATTTGTCCCAAATGAGTAAATATATAAGACCAGTTGGTCCTTTATTGGATATTATAAATTTTCCAGCTAATTCATTCCTGGTTGCCAGCGTTTTGCCCCAATATGCTAAGTGGGCTCATCAGTTGGTAAATAGCACACCTACCAAGACACATGGCTAGTGCATACCGTGGAGGCCACTGTGTGGACTACTTGGAGCCACCGGCAGTGCCAATGCACAGTGAGAGACTTTGTCTCATTACCAAAAATTGATGACTGCTGGCTTACAGACTGTTCAGTACATGGCAAATGGTGCCAGTACCACAGTATACCTAAGGAGATTAAGGAGGCACTCTCATCTTCTTAACTCTGCAAACAAATTATCAAGTTTTTCAAAGACACTGGTCAGTATTCAGAGATTTATCTGTTTAGTTTAAAATACCAAAATCTTTTATATTCCTCTCATACTTCACTCTACTGTAATTTAATGTAAATTCTACAATTAGAAGTCACGATAATACCTTAGGGTTAAAGTGACTCTAAACTAACTTAATCATCATTAATGAACAAAGGGAGTGTGCTTGTGAGGATCTAGAAGGCAGAAGTATTCAGTCAACAGTATGTAAAGATTGTTGGTTACAAGGAAAATGTCCAAATAGATGAGGTAAATGAAATGTCATATGGCTTTTAGTGCTGGGATATCCCAGGACGGGTTCGGCTCGCCAGGTGCAGGTTTTCTATTTGACTCCCGTAGGCGACCTGCATGTCATGATGAGGATGAAATGATGATGAAGACAACACATACACCCAGCCCCCGTGCCATAGGAATTAACCAATTAAGGTTAAAATCCCCGACCCGGCCGGGAATCGAACCCGGGATCCTCTGAACCGAAGGCCAGTATGCTGACCGTTAAGCCAACGAGTCGGACAATAGATGAGGTGACTAATACTAACAAAACATTGAAATTTATCTCTACTAACAAAGACTTAGGATATAGTACCATATCTGAAGTATGTATTTGATTACTGCTTGCATGAAGGAACTATACCAAATGAATGGAGAGATGCTATATATAGTAGCCCTTGTGTATAGAGGAAGGGGTGATAAACATAAAGCTGAAAATTACAGGCCAGTCAGTTTGAAATGTGTTACATGTAAGCTTTGGGAGTGCATTATTTCTGATTATATTAGACATGTTTGCAAAATTAAAAACTGGTTCAATATAAGGCAGTTTGGGTTTAGGACGGTTTATTCCCCTGAAACTCAACTTGTAGGATTCCAGCAAGGTATAGCAAATATCCTAGATTCAGGAGGTCAAATGGACTGTGTTCCAATTGACCTATCCAAGACATTTGACAGGGTAGATCATGGGAGACTACTGGCAAAAATGATTGCAATTGGACTAGAAAAAAGAGTGACTGAATGGGTGGCTAAATTTGTAGATCAGAGGTGCTCAGCTGGATTCCTGTTGAGGCTACCCCAGTGCAGGCGGGCTGGCGTGACGTAAATGCTGGCAGCTTATGTAACATGCATACGTCACAGTGAAGCGAGAGAGAGAACACACTTCGCAGGGAAGGAAGGGAGCATTGTCGTTCAAATGTGATTATGAAGCTCTCCTCCAATACTCAGCAAATTGCTGATTGGGGTACAGAATTTAAAATAAAGTGCTAAAAAAAAAAGGAAAGAAAAAGCCCACCTGAACTTTTCAAGATATTCCAGATTGATTTATACTGCACTCGATATAAACAGTCAGTTTTATTATATTTATTCATTCAAGAAAACTGGCACATTTTTGTTACAATCTACAAACGTACTGGGTTTAAGTGTACAAGCTACGGTTTACAATTCCTTGGATGGGCATGACAGTATTTCCATTTTTGAAAGGTAAAATTCCTCTTATTCCCTAAGCAAAAAATAATATAATTACATAATTCAACAAGTTTACTGCTTGGTTTTGCACAGTGTCATAGTGTTGTGTGACTTTCGCTGTTCCGTGAATATCTGAAAATAGTATTTAAAATTTAACAGGCACCTGATAATAATAGTTAGCCTGTAAATGGTGAGAGGGAGTTTTATCACGAGTGGGGACATAAATTTTTACTATCCAATATTAATGTACAACAACAATGTAAATATATCTACCAGATAGATGTAAAGTATGCCTTCAAATAAATAACCTAACTGATGTTATTCCGGGTAAACATGATTGGACTGTTGGTGAGTTTATCAGATAATTTAAACCCAAACAACCACAAGCCACAGTTTATTCACCTTAATTCTGTATTATGTTAGAAATGTTTCTAAAGCACCTCTTAAAATATAATGGTAAAAATTGTTATCCGTTACATACCTAGGTACATTATAAAAATATTTAAACTAATAGGCCTCTTTATTGTATTTGGTCAAAATATATAAACTGCAATGAACACAAATAACTTATTTCTTAAAACGTAAATTGAAAATGATGTGGGTTTTTGCCCTCTTTCTTTCATTATTTTCTACCTCCATTTTAAACTCGGTTATCGCTGCAGTGATCGAGAGTGACTGGAAGAACTTTAACCAACCTTCAAGGCCTGTGACATTACCGCATTACTGTGGTTGAATAACATACGCTCATCGCCTACTTACAGTGCTGGGCTCCCGTGGGACGGAATGCCCAGCGTGAGAACATCTCTGTTCTAGATAATAGAACTCAGAGAATTAGAGTAGATGAAGCATTACCTGATCCTGTAACCATTAAGAGGGGAATTCCTCAAGGTAGTATTATTGGACATTTATGTTTTCTTATAAACCATATAAATGATATGAGTAAAAAACTGGAATCAGAGGTAAGGCTTTTTGTGGATGATGTTATACTGTATAGAGTAATAAATAAGTTACAAGATTGTGAGCAACTGCAAAAAAGACCTCGACAATGTTGAGAGATGGACAGCAGGCAATGGTAGGATGATAAACAGGATTAAATGTCAGATGGTGAGTTTCACTAAGAGGAAAAGTCCTCTCAGATTTAATTTCTGTGTTGATGGAATGAAAGTTCCTTATGGGGATCACTGTAAGTGCCTAGGTGTTAATATAAGGAAAGATCTTCATCTGAGTATCTACATAAATGAGATTGTAAATAAACAGTACAGATCTCTGCACATGGTTATGAGGGTATTTAGGAGTTGTAGTAAGGGTGTATAGGAGAGGGCATGTAAGTCTCTGGTAAGACACCAACTAGAATATGGTTCCAGTATATGCAACCCCCACCAGGATTACTTGATTCGAGAACTGAAAAAAATCTAGTGAAAAGCAACTAGATTTGTTCAATCAATCAATCAATCAATCAATACTGATCTGCATTTAGGGCAGTCACCCAGGTGGCAGATTCCCTATCTGTTGCTTTCCTAGCCTTTTCCGAAATGATTTCAAAGAAACTGGAAATTTATTGAACATCTCCCTTGGTAAGTTATTCCAATCCCTAACTCCCCTTCCTATAAATGAATATTTGCCCCAGTTTGTCCTCTTGAATTCCAACTTTATCTTCATATTGTGATCTTTCCTACTTTTATAAACGCCATTCAAACTTATTCGTCTACTAATGTCATTCCACGCCATCTCTCCGCTGACAGCTCGGAACATACCACTTAGTCGAGCAGCTCTTCTTCTTTCTCTCAATTCTTCCCAACCCAAACATTGCAACATTTTTGTAACGCTACTCTTTTGTCGGAAATCACCCAGAACAAATCGAGCTGCTTTTCTTTGCATTTTTTCCAGTTCTTGAATCAGGTAATCCTGGTGAGGGTCCCATACACTGGAACCATACTCTAGTTGAGGTCTTACCAGAGACTTATATGCACACTTCTTTACATCCTTACTACAACCCCTAAACACCCTCATAACCATGTGCAGAGACCTGTACCCTTTATTTACAATGCCATTTATGTGATTATCCCAATGAAGATCTTTCCTTATATTAACACCTAGATACTTACAATGATCCCCAAAAGGAACTTTCACCCCATCAACGCAGTAATTAAAACTGAGAGGACTTTTCCTATTTGTGAACCTGACTTTTAACCCCGTTTATCAACATACCATTGCCTGCTGTCCATCTCACAACATTTTCGAGGTCACGTTGCAGTTGCTGACAATCTTGTAACTTATTTATCATTCTATAGAGAGTAACATCATCCGCAAAAAGCCTTACCTCCGATTCCACTCCTTTACTCATATCATTTATATATATAAGAAAAAATAAAGGTCCGATAATACTGCCTTGAGGAATTCCCCTCTTAATTATTACAGGGTCAGATAAAGCTTCACCTACTCTAATTCTCTGAGATCTATTTTCTAGAAATATAGCAACCCATTCAGTCACTCTTTTGTCTAGTCCAATTGCACTCATTTCTGCCAGTAGTCTCCCATGATCCACCCTATCAAATGCTTTAGACAGGTCAATCGCGATACAGTCCATTTGACCTCCAGAATCCAAGATATCTGCTATATCTTGCTGGAATCCTACAAGTTGAGCTTCAGTGGAATAACCTTTCCTAAAACCGAATTGCCTTCTATCGAACCAGTTATTAATTTCACAAACATGTCTAATATAATCAGAAAGAATGCCTTCCCAAAGCTTACATACAATGCATGTCAAACTTACTGGCCTGTAATTTTCAGCTTTATGTCT
This sequence comes from Anabrus simplex, assembly GCF_040414725.1. NCBI lineage: Eukaryota > Metazoa > Arthropoda > Insecta > Orthoptera > Tettigoniidae > Anabrus > Anabrus simplex. Next base: position 973,414,713 of record NC_090266.1, on the reverse strand, counting down.
ATCACCCTTTCCTTTATACAAAGGGGCTACTATAGCAACTCTCCATTCATCTGGTATAGCTCCTCCGACCCCTCCGACCAAACAATAATCAAATAAGTACTTCAGATATGGTACTATATCCCAACCCATTGTCTTTAGTATATCCCCAGAAATCTGATCAATTCCAGCCGCTTTTCTAGTTTTCAACTTTTGTATCTTATTGTAAATGTCATTGTTATCATATGTAAATTTTATTACTTCTTTGGCCTTATTCTCCTCCTCTATCTCGACATTATCCTTGTAACCAACAATCTTTACATACTGCTTACTGAATACTTCTGCCTTTTGAAGATCCTCACATACACACTCCCCTTGTTCATTAATTATTCCTGGAATGTCCTTCTTGGAACCTGTTTCTGCCTTAAAATACCTATACATAACCTTCCATTTTTCACTAAAATTTGTATGACTGCCAATTATGCTTGCCATCATGTTATCCTTAACTGCCTTCTTTGCTAGATTCAATTTTCTAGTAAGTTCCTTCAATTTCTCCTTACTTCCACAGCCATTTCTAACTCTATTTCTTTCCAGTCTGCACCTCCTTCTTAGTCTCTTTATTTCTCTATTATAATAAGGTAGGTCTTTACCATTCCTTACCACCCTTAATGGTACAAACCTGTTTTTGCATTCCTCAACAATTTCTTTAAACCCATCCCAGAGTCTGTTTACATTTTTATTTACTGTTTTCCACCGATCATAATTACTTTTTAGAAACTGCCTCATTCCTGCTTTATCAGCCATATGGTACTGCCTAACAGTCCTACTTTTAAGACATTCCTTTCTATCACATTTATTTTTAACTACCACAAAAACAGCTTCATGATCACTAATACCATCTATTACTTCAGTTTCCCTATAGAGCTCATCTGGTTTTATCAGTACGACATCCAGGATATTTTTCCCTCTGGTTGGTTCCATCACTTTCTGAATCAGCTGTTCTTCCCATATAACTTATTTGCCATTTGTTGGTCATGCTTCCTGTCATTCGCATTTCCTTCCTAATTGACATCTGGCAAATTCAGATCTCCCGCTACAATCACATTTCTTTCCATGTCATTTCCCACATAGCTGACTATCCTATCAAATAATTCTGAATCCGCGTCAGTGCTACCCTTTCCCGATCTGTACACTCCAAATATATCAAGTTGCTTATTATCTTTAGAAATGAGCCTTACTCCTAGAATTTCATGTGTCTCATCTTTAACTTTTTCGTAGCTTACAAATTCTTCTTTCACCAAAATTAACACTCCCCCTCCCACCCTTCCTATCCTATCTCTACGATACACACTCCAGTGCCGTGAGAAAATTTCTGCATCCATCATATCATTTCTCAGCCATGATTCAACTCCTATTACAATATCTGGTAAATATATATCTATTAAATTACTTAATTCTATTCCTTTTCTTACAATACTTCTACAGTTCAACACTATCCCTACTTGATTTCCAGTTCCCTGTTCCCTTATCACCGCTCCCTAGGCCATCCCGTTTCCCTGAATGTACCTCCCTATTACCCTTCCAAAGAAATTTCCTAACTTATATGTACTACTGCGGTTTAAATGAAGACCATCTGAGCGCAGATCCCTATCTCCTACCCACCCATTAGGATCTAGAAATTTCACTCCCAATTTCCCACATACCCACTCTATAGTCTCATTTAAATCCCCAATCACCCTCCAGTCAGTATCCCTTCTACACAGTATTCCACTAATAACAATCTCCACTTTCTTAAACTTCACCCGTGCTGCATTTACCAGATCCCACACATCTCCAACTATGTTGGTACTTGTATCAGCTTGCCTTACGTTGTTGGTACCAACGTGAAACACTACCACCTTCTCCTTCCCCTCCTCCCTCTCTTCTACTTTCCTCAACATCTGCCTCAACCTAATTCCTGGATAACACTCTACCCTGGTACCCTTTCCTCCACACACTTTCCCCACGTGTCTAACGATGGAATCCCCCATGACCAGAGCCTCAACCCTACCCACCTCATTTGATCCCCTCCCCTCCTGGTCAGCCCTATCTTTCCTGATAGCTGCAGAAGCTACTTCCTCCTCCCTTTTCTTCTTCCCATGACCATGTTCCACCTGTCTTTTCCTATCCTCTACTCTACATTTTCCTTTCCTACCTTTTCCCTTCCTCCTACTTCCACACATCTCAGCAACAGTTCCCTGTCCCTCATCTTCCCTCTGTTGTTCTACCTGGAGTGACTCGTACCGATTTCGCACAGACACCTGTCCTGAATTCTGATCCTGAATAGACCCCTTAGCCTGCAATCTTCTTCCTCGTAGAACATTAGACCACCTGTCTTCTACAACTTCTCCCTTTCCTTCCCCTCCCTCTTGTACACCTACTGTAACCTGTACATTGTTTGAGGGAGTCCTATCTTCCTTCCTGTCTTCTGTGAGAATCCTAATTATCTCCCTCAAACTTTCCAACTCCTCCCTCATACCCCTCTGTGTGTTTTCTGACAAAAGAGTAGCATTACAAAAAAATGTTGCAAAGTTTTGGCTGGGAAGAATAAGTGGTATGTAAATTTGAAACAATTAAGTTTATTGAAGTGGTCAACCTATTCAATACAATACATTCGTGAGAATGTTTATAACTTAAGCATGACACTTAAATTGGGACATGACCGGGCAAGTTGGCCGTGCGGTTAGGGCACGCAGCTGTGAGCTTGCATCCAGGAGATAGTGGGTTCAAATCCCATTGTCAGCAGCCCTGAAGATGGTTTTCTGTGGTTTGCCATTTTCACACCAGGCAAATGCTTGGCTGTACCTTAATTAAGGCCACGGCCCCTTCCTTTCCATTCCTAGGCCTTTCCTGTCCCGTCGTCACCATAAGACATATCTGTGTCAGTGCGACGTTAAACAAAATAGCAAAAAATAAATAAATTGGGACATGTTTCGCCCTTGTTGTGGGCATCGTCAGCCTATCTCTCACCCTCAAAATCAATTGTCATCAGGATCCCGATATGTTCATATTAAGCCATCATATACCTAAAATAGTAGTATGAGTTAAAAATACAATGTGACGGTCCTTTACTGACAGGTAAACAAGATTTAGTGGAGTTCTTGAAAAAGTCTTTGAAATAACTCATAAGATATCTGGTGTTGGCACCTATTAAAATAATTATCATGTGCTTAGGCACTCTCAGTCTTATGAAACAATGTTTAACGTTTAAAGAATACATTAACACTTGATACAAAATAAACACCATGTTAAGACACTATGTACTGTCACAGGATAAAAATTTAAGTGAAAGTTGTCTGGATGCTAATTACAATGTTTGATGTCTGATAACATCTATTAATCATACTCGAAGGATGTTATAAAACCTTGATGTTTCTGTAATCGTAGTCGTATTTTTCTAAGTTGAAGTCTTCTTTACAAAAGGCACATCAACAGATTGTGGAATTGAAACAGCTGTGAGTTATATTGTAGCCAAGCCCTTGGTTCATGCTATTTTTAAAAAAACGGTCTACTGTTGACTGGCGACCTAATTTGCATGCTGTAATGGTTTAGAGAATAAGCGAATAATAAGGATAGGTAGATCAATGATAGTACCAAAGTGTTTGAGGTGTGGTGTTGGCCACTGTCTTGATGATGGTTGAATGGGAGACTCACAATATACTAACTTTTTAGATGGAAGAATGATATCCACTGAGGAAATGAAGTTGTTAGAATGTCTGTAACAAATTTGCAAATTATATTTTATAGAAAGACGGTGTTATTATTTGCTAAAAGAGCTTAGTTACGGAGCTTTTTGCTTACCTCCTTGTGTTGTTTGTGGCAAGATCGTGTCATTCTTGTCGCCAGCTCGACTGACAGTTACTGCTCTAGTACTTCGTGTGTTGTAGCGGTGTGATGTCTTAGGTGGAGGGAGGGTAGGGGTAGGAGGGGTAGGCGGAGTGTCACGTGTCTGGTTGGTCAGTGGGGGCGTGTTAGTGTGGGGCAACCACGGGGAAGTTAGATTATTGGAAGCTATAGGAGTATTAGTAGGGGGAAGTTTACAGATATTCTTGACTGTGCAACCCTTTATATTTAATAATTGCAGTAATTTAGGTAAAGTTTCCTAAGTGGGATTCGTGGTATCTGAAACGTTGTTTAAATTATGGTCTTTATTAAAGTACTGATCTAGAAAGATGTAAATATTCTCGTATTCAGTCATTATCCTTCCTTTGTTTAATTTCTTGAGGATTGTAAGATCATGATTTATGGTTGTAAACTGATGGCCTGTATCTCTCATATGGATGCTCATTGCAGAAAATTGATTATGTTTACTTGCGTTATAATGCTCCTGGTATCTAGTGTAGAAGCTATGGCCCGTTTGACCAATATACAAACAAAAACATTGTGCGCACGTTAGTCTGTAAATTCCTGAACTTGTGAAAGGATCGTTGTTGTGGTTTACAGTGTTGTGATTACAAAATTTGCTGTAATTATTGTTCTGAGTTTTGTATGTTATTTTAAGGGGGTTCAAAACGTGGTGGATGCGTGAATTATTGTATGTGAAAGATGCGTAATTAGACATATCTGGTTTATCTGGGGTGAGGTGAGACTTTGCTCTTACTTTCTTAATGATCCTGTTAATCCATACTGTGTTGTAACCATTAAATTTGGCTAAATTTCTAATGTAATCTAATTCATTCTTTCGGCTTTCTGGTGAAAGGGGATTCTTGAATGCTCGATAAACTAAGCTGTAGTATGCGGCCTGTTTTTGAGATGTCGGGTGCAGCGAATCATTTTAAATTGTTATGCGTACATTACATGCAATAAGTGGTATGTTCCGAGCTGTCAGTGGAGAGGTGGCGTGGATTGACATTAGTAGATGAATAAGTTTGAGTGGTGTTTTTTAAAGTAGGAAAGATTACAATATGAAAATAAAGTTGGAATTCAAGAGGACTAATTGGGGCAAATATTTGTTTATAGGAAGAGGAGTTAGGGATTGTAATAATTTACCAAGGGAGATATTCAATAAATTTCCAAATTACTTGCAATTATTTAGGAAAAGACTAGGTAAAAAACAGATAGGGAATCTGCCACCTGGGTGACTGCCCTAAATGCAGATCAGTGTTGATTGATTGATATGCCTTCTCAATGTCTAAACCAGGGCCTCTCAAACTCCCAAAATCTCACACGTGCAAACCGAGGCACAAGGGCTCCGTGCACTGTGCATCGGTCCAACTCGGCTTGACTCGGATGGTGTAGTGTGCTGAGAGCGATGAAGCGTTCAGTGGTAGACGGCTTGTTTATCAGTGAATTAGATAAGCGCAAGACAGCAACATAATCATGGAGCAACCTGTTTCGAAGGAAGCAAACACTTCCGAAAGTCTATTTCAATCGATCTGGGAACTTTCGTATTTTTTTTTCTCAGTCATAATGATAAAGCCAAATGCTTAATCTGTGGCACAATAATTACATGATCATCAAAAAGATCTATTCTTCAATACAAAGGCTTTGCTCGAATTCTACGAAAATTTGTCAAAGGAAGATTTTTCTAAGCTGCATCGAGAATCAGCTAAGTTTATTTCTATGATTGGTTCCACATGCATACGTCAAAGTTTTCTTTTTCTGTTTTCAGTTGTATGAAAACTAGATTGCATGCGAGTATTTCTGATCGTAATTTAAAGAACGCTCTAAGAATTGCTGCCAGCTGATCCCTTGTTCCAGATATTACTGGTATAATTGCAAAGAAAAAGGAAAAGAAGAGTTAGAGAAGATAAATTGTCTGTTCAAACCATATTGAAAGACAAGTTTTCAATTCGTGTAACAAGGTCCCATACAACTGAGTGTCTCCGCTCACTGCACATAAACATTTCCCAGTGAGGGGAAGAAAGTGGGGAAGGTGAGAAAGGCGGAGACAGGCTGAAAGGATGAGAGAGATGTAGGGAAAGTTGAGTGGGGGTTTGCACTCTGGTCAACCTAGTGAAGTTGTCTTCTGCACCTTGCGCCGTGCAGTGCATGGGTGCATGCACCCTGAGAGGCCCTGGTCTAAACTAACACTATGAAGTACTGGTTATTTTAGGAAAGCTTCTCAGATTTCTGATTCTAAACATATCAGAGTATCTGTTGTTGAACGTGCTTTACAAAAACCATTTTGTGCATCACTAAACTCCTTTATATGTTCAAAATACCAGTGTAATCTCTTGTTACCAATTTTCTCCATTAACTTACACATTGTATTTGTCAAGATGATGGGACAATAATTATCTGGAATCAACATGTCTTTTCCTGGTTTGGGTATAGGCACTACGAGTATGGTTTGAAAAGTTCTCGGAATCACCGCTAGATGTCAGTGCTAGAGCAACGAGGTTCCCGCGCAATAATCACACATCCTTTGTGAGTGAACACGTGGCGCGTCAGTGCTCTAGCTGCAGGAGTGTGGTAGTGACGACTCTTTGTTGTTGTTCCCGCGTAGTGATTTGTGACAATGGAAAAAACTGAGATTCGAGCAGTGATTAAATACTTTGTAAAGAAAGGTATGAAAGCAAAGGAAATTCGTGCCGACTTTCAGAACATATTGGGGGACTCTGCTTCTTCATTTTCAACTGTTGCCAAGTGGACCAGCGAGTTTAAATTTGGTCGGGAGAGCTTGGATGTTGATCCGCGTAGTGGACGGCCAAAAAGTCTTACGACCCCAGAATTTATCGCAAAAGTACATAAAATGGTCATGGAGGATCATTGACTGAAAGTGCGGAAGATTGGTGAAGCTGTAGGGATGTCTTCTGAATGGGTATATTATATTTTAACTCAAGAATTGGGTATGAAAAAATTATCCGCAAGATAATAAACGCACCAGATTGGAAATGTCCGAACAAAGTCTGGCCCGTTTTCAGTGCAACCAACTAGTTTTTTGTGCCGGTTTTTGACTACAGATGAAACTTGGGTCCACTTCTATACCCCAGGGACAAAACAGCAGTCAAAGCAGTGGAAACATGCTGATTCACCACCACCAAAGAAAGCAAAGGCAGTGCGTTCGGCCAGAAAGGTCATGGCCTCAGTTTTCTGGGATGCAAAAGGCATTCTGCTGATAGATTATCTTCCTACTGGCCAAACAATTACAGGGCAATACTATGCAAACCTCCTAGACCAACTACAGGAAAAGATATGCGAAACAAGGCCTGGTTTGGCAAGGAAAAAGGTCATCTTTTATCAGGACAACGCTGTGCCGCACTCAAGTGTTATTGCCATGGCAAAACTTCATGAACTGGGGTACGAATTGTTGCCACATCCACCTTATTCACCTGATTTGGCACCATCAGACTTTCATCTATTTCCCAAGCTGAAAATTTTTCTCGGTGGACGGAGATTTTCTACAAGGGAAGAACTGACAGCCGAATTGGAGAGGTATTTTGCAGGCCTGGAGGAATCTCATTTTCAAGATGGGATCAAGACACTGGAACATCGCTGGACCAAATGAATTAGTCTACAGGGAGACTATATTGAAAAATAAAAGCAGTTCTACCGAGGTAAGATACTTAATTCTAGTACATTCCGAGAACTCTTCAAACCACCTACGTACAATAGTACAATGCCATTAATCTGGAAATAGTTTTGAACTCCGTATATAGTTGAATATAGCAAGTAGATAATTTAGTGCACTGTGTGGAAACTGTTTTAAAAACTCATACAGAATAGTGTCTGGGCCGGCACTAGATCTGCCACATTAAGGAGTTCTGTAACAATTTCTTGTAACAGTAAAGCATCATTATAAATGTATGTTAGTCTAGGTACAGTTTCATTTAAGTCTATTGAATCTCGAATTGCCTTCATGTGAAGAAATTCAGGTTCATAATTTTTATCATTAGAGATTTCTGCATATGAGTTAGCGGGTTGATCTGCTATTTTTTGAGGTTTATGTATAATTGATCCATCAACTGGAACTTTCAGAGAAGTACAGAACTTACTGCGTTTACCACTTATCCTTTGGATTTTATTCCACAAAAGTTCTTGTGGACTTTGGAGTTTAAGGAGGAGACAAATGTTAACCCGGACGTTTTCTACTTAATTTTATTTCTTGCTATTGCTCAATATTTCTGAAAATTGAGTTTATTTTCAGGCGTAGGATTTCTTTTCTAGAGGTAGTAAGAATGGTTTTTATTTTTGATACCCTCTTTGCACATGGTTCATGGTGTGGTTTACTGTAGTCATGCCCTAGTTCGTGAACCATGGGCAATGGCTGAGTGGCCTAGTATGTGGTCCTGAGAGTCGGGATACCAGTTGCTATGGAATGGGAGTGGGCATCTCGGACAAATTCTGACTCATGGCCCCCTTTGTGCTCAGACAGCTAGGACTATACAATCCACTAGTGGTCCCTTACCCGTTAGAGGAGAGAGCCTCACTTGGACTATGTGCAAGTGGGGTAGCATCCTGCTTCATGAATTTACTGAGCTCAGAACATTTTAAGCAAGCCTTGGACCTATGGGAGAAATGGAGTCCCACTCCCATTTGACAGGCGAGGGAATCCTTGGAAACAACTTGTCGAACAAAATGGAATTTGATGGGGAGTTATCAATATTAATGGGGCTTATGGAAGAAAGAAAGTAGAACTGGCTGAGTCAGCAAAGAGGATGCATCTGGATGTGCTAGGAGTAAGTGATATTCGGGTAAGGGGAGATAACGAGGAAGAGATAGGAGATTGTTAAGTGTACTTGACGGGTGTTAGAAAGGGAAGGCCAGAGTATGGGGTAGAGCTGTTTATCAGGATTACCAGTGCACGCAACATAGTTTTTGTTAGGCACGTAAATGAGTGAATGATGTGGGTAGATTTGGCATCTGGAGGAATTACGACGAGAGTTGTCTCAGTGTATTCACCATGTGAGGGTGCAGATGAGGATGAAGGTGACAAGTTTTATGAAGCATTGAGTGACATCGTAGTCAGGGTGAACAGCAAGGATAGGATAGTACTAATGGGCGATTTCAATGCGAGAGTTGGAAGTAGAACTGAAGGATACGAAAGGATGATTGGTAAATGTGGGGAAGATGTGGAAGCTAATAGAAATGGGAAGTGTCAGCTGGACTTCTGTGCTAGTATGGGTTAAGCAGTTACGAATACATTCTTCAAGCGTAAGGCTATTCACCACTACACATGGGAGGCTAGGGGTATCAGATCCATAATAGACTACATCTTAACCGACTTTGAATTCAGGAAGTCTGTTAGGAATGTACAAGTTTTCCAGGGATTTTTTGATGATACAGACCATTATCTGATCTGTAGTGAACTAAGTATCTCTAGTCAGGCCCCGCAGTGTAGAGGGCAACGTGTTTGCCTGTCAACCGGCGGCCCTGGGTTCGATTCCCGGCTGGGTCAGGGGTTTATAATTGTAAATGATTAATATCCCTGGCCTGGGGACTGGGTGTTTGTGTCGTCCTTAATGTTCCTTTTCTCACATTCAACACTTTAAACTTCTGCCATTTCAAAATACTCTCAGGTTCACAACATATGGTGCAAAGTAGGGGCAAAAGATCTTCTTAGGTCGACGCCCTGAATAAATAGCATTTTAAAAAAAAGTATGTCTAGGCCTAGGATAGAGAAAGTGAAATCTGTCTGCAAACGAATAAGGGTAGAAAATCTCCAGGACGAGGAAATTAGACAGAAGTAACACGGATATGATTAGTGAGAAGTTTCGAACAGTAGACAGTAAGCTGGTTCAGGATATAGAAGGAGAATGGGTGGCATACAGGGATGCTGTAATGGAAACAGCAAGGGAATGCCTAGGAACAACTGTGTGTAAAGGGAAAAAGCGAACATCTTGGTGGAATGATGAAGTGAGAGCAGCTTGTAAATGTAAAATGAAGGCTTATCAGAAATGGCTCCAAACAAGGGCCGATGCAGACAGGGTATTGTATATAGATGAAAGAAACAGAGCGAAACAAATAGTTGTTGAATCCAAAAAGAAGTCATGGGAGGATTTTGGTAATAACCTGGTAAGGCTAGGTCAAGCAGCAGGGAAACCTTTCTAGACAGTAATCAAGAATCTTAGAAAGGGAGGGAAAAAGGAAATGAACAGTGTTTTGGGTAATTCAGGTGAACTCATAATAGATCCCATTGAATCACTGGAGAGGTGGAGGGAATATTTTGAATATCTTCTCAACGTAAAAGGAAATCTTGGTGTTGCTAACAGCCAAGCTCATGGGGAGGGGGAAAATGATGTTGGTGAAATTACACTTGAGGAAGTGAAAAGGATGGTAAATAAACTCCATCATCATAAAGTAGCAGGTATAGATGAAATTAGACCTGAAATGGTGAAGTATAGTGGTAAGGCAGGGATGAAATGGCTTCATAGAGTAGTAAGATTAGCATGGAGTGTTGGTAATGTACCTTCAGATTGGACAAAAACAGTAAATGCACCTATGTGTAAGCAAGGGAATAGGAAGGATTGCAACAACTATTGAGGTATCTCATTGATTAGTATACCAGGCAAAGTATTCACTGGCATCTTGGAAGGGAGGGTGCGATCAGTGGTTGAGGAAAAGTTGCATGAAAACCAGTGTGATTTGAGACCACCGAGAAGATGTCAGGATCAGATTTTCAGTATGAGCCAGGTAACTGAAAAATGCTACGAGAGGAATAGACAGCTGTGTTTATGTTTCGTAGATCTAGAGAGAGTGTATGACAGGGTACCAAGGGAAAAGATGTTCACCATACTGGGGGACTATGGAATTAAAGGTACATTATTAAAATCAATCAAAGGCATTTATGTTGACAATTGGACTTCAGTGAGAATTTTGCTAGAATGAGTTCTTGGTTCAGGGTACATACAGGGGTTTGCTGTTCGTAGTTTACATGGATCATCTGCTGAAAGGTATCAAGTGGCAGGTAGGGATTCAGTTAGGTGGAAATGTAGTAAGCAGTCTGGCCTATGCTGATGACTTGGTCTTAATGGCAGATTGTGCCGAAAGTCTGCAGTCTGCAGTCTGGAACTTGAAAATAGGTGCAATGTGTATGGTATGAAAATTACCCTTTCAAAGACTAAATTGATGTCAGTACGTAAGAAATTCAACAGAAATGAATGTCAGATTGGTGATAAAAAGCTAGAACAGGTAGATCATTTCAAGTATTTAAGTTGTGTGTTCTCCCAGGATGGTAATATAGTAAATGAGATTGAATCAAGGTTTATTAAAGCTAATGAAGTGAGCTCGCAGTTGCGATCAACAGTATTCTGTAAGAAGGAAGTCATCTCCCGGACGAGACTATCTTTACATTGGTCTGTTTTCAGACCAACTTTGCTTTACGGGAGCGAAAGCTAGGTGGACTCAGGATATCTTATTCATAAGTTAGAAGTAACAGACATGAAAGTAGCGAGAATGATTGCTGGTACAAACAGGTGGGAACACTGGCAGGAGGGTGCTCAGAACGATAAAGGCTAAGTTAGGAATGAACTCGATGGATGAAGCTGTACGCATAAACCGGCTTCGGTGGTGGGGTTATGTGAAGCGAGTGGAGGAGGACAGGTTACCTAGGAGGAGAATAATGGACTCTGTAATGGAGGGTAAGAGAAGTAGAGGGAGACCAAGACGACGATGGTTAGACTCAATTTCTAATGATTTAAAGATAAGAGGTATAGAACTAAATGAGGCCACAGCACTAGTTGCAAATAGAGTATTGTGGCAACGTTTCATAAATTCACAGTGGCCTGCAGACTGAATGCTCTATAATGATAATGTATGTATGTATGTATGTATGTATGTATGTATGTATGTATGCCTCTTCACAATAGTCATTCTACCATGGAACGGTTTTCTTGGTGGCTGGGAGTTGTTTTGAGGATATTCTGGTCAGATATTTAATTATTACTACAGTGAAATCTTGAACAATTTCACTGATGTGCTTAGAAGGAAATTTATTTGTTGGAGTTACATCATTTAAATAGTTATTTACAGTCTTCCTAAATATTTCCCAAATTGTCTTATTTAAATTCCATTTACAGTATTGAAGTTTTGAGGTGGTGCCTGGAGAATTATAATGGGAAAGTGGTCACTTTCTTGTAGAGTTGAATAAATGGACCAGTTAAGCAGTGCAGCTATGTCTGGCGTACATATAGTTAAAACTATACTACTATATGTACTAACCTAATTTAAAACAATTTCCTAAATTAGGTTAGAACATAAGTAGATCCATCTTCCCTTCCTGTTTCACCCCTCACCCCACTCAACCCTCCTAATATATTTTAATCATTTTTATCTTTTTAAAATTAAAATTGTTTTAAGCATAATAAGGTACTATTTTAAGAGTTTTTTTAAGAAGAAGGACATTCTCTGTAATTTCACCTAAACAGTGTAATGTAGCTAAAGATGTTCCTAAGGAATAAAACATGTTTTACAAATAATTAATTTGCTTAAAGCCTATATATAGTATCAATCAGTTGGAACTTTATTTTTACTGATTTAATGTAAGTGTTATGTTCCGAGCAAGTCAGTGGAGGGATGGCATGGAATAACATTTGTAGACGAACATGTTTGGGTGGTGATTTTAAAAGCAGGAAAAATCACAATATGAAGATGGAAATTGGAATTCAAGAGGACAAATTGAGGCAAATATTTGTTTATAGGAAGGGGAGTTAGGGATGGGAATAATTTAGCAAGGGATATGTTCAATAAATTTCCAAATTCTTTGCAATTATTTAAGAAAAGACCAGGTAAGCAACAGATAGGGAATCTGCCACCTGGGTGACTGCCCTAAATGCAGATCAGTGGTGATTTATTTGATTGATTGATAGATTGAAATTGGATACTGTTTCTGTTGGGGTGGTTTTTATGAAGTAAAAATACACTGGCCTGATACAAATGATATTTAATGCAGTGAAATTTTCTGCAGAGCACAGCACATTGAGTGGGTGGGATAACAGGACAACATAGCAACTGTTTAGTTGGACATTTATGAGAAACCTCTCTTAATGAAAATGCTTCCCGTTTGCGCAGACTATAGATGATCTTACCATTTTGCAATGCACCTTATTTTCAGCCACCTGATCTTGACCTCCTCCTCTGCGAACCATGTGACCTTAGGCATAGATATCAAGGATAATTTAATAAAAAACCACCTATTCAATACTTTCCACGTTTAATGTGGTTATTATCTACATGATTTTATGTAGACTTATTTGGTCAGGTACATGTATATATTGTATATAGTGTATATATTGGTATGTTTATATTGGTTAAAAAAGGTCCCAAACCTTGACCTAAAGGTTGTTTACAGGCTGAAGATGCCCAAAATAATGGATGAAACATGTACCTGACCAAATAAGTCTACATAAAATCATGTAGATAATAACCACATTAAACATGGAAAGTATTGAATAGGTGGTTTTTTATTAAATTATCCTTGATATCTATGCCTAACGTCATCATATATATATATATATGTGTATATATTGTATATAGTGTATATATTGGTATGTTTATATTGGTTAAAAAGGTCCCAAACCTTGACGTAAAGGTTGTTTACAGGCTGAAGATGCCCAAAATAATGGGTGAAACATGTACCTGACCAAATAAGTCTACATAAAATCATGTAGATAATAACCACATTAAACGTGGAAAGTATTGAATAGGTGGTTTTTTATTAAATTATCCTTGATATCTATGCCTAACGTCATCTTCAATACGGAACAATAATGAGAGTTGTTACTTGTAATCCATGTGACCTTGCCGCGGTGGGGAGGCTTGCGTGTCCCAATGATGCAGATAGCCGAGCCGCAGGTGCAACCATATCGGATGGGTATCTGTTGAGAGACCAGACTAACGAATGGTTCATCGAAAGGGGGGTAGCAGCCTTTCGGTAGTTGGTGGCAGTCTAGATGATTGACTGATACGGCCTTGTAATAATCCTCAACATGGCTTAACTGTGTTGATACTGCTACACGGCTGAAAGCAACGAGGAACTACAGCCGTAACTACCTCCCGAGGACATGCAGCTCTCACTGTATGAATGATGTGCTGATGATGGCTTCCTCCCGGGTAAAATATTCCGGAGGTAAACTAGTCTCCCATTCGGATCTCCGGGTGGGGACTACACGAGAGGGGGCGATCATCAGGAGGATGGATACTGACATTCTGCGAGTCGGAGTGTGGAATGTTAGAAGTTTGAATCGTTGTAGTAGGTTAGAGAATCTGAAAAGGGAGATGGATAGGCTAAAGTTAGATGTAGTTGGTATAAGTGAAGTACGTTGGCAGGAAGAACAGGATTTTTGGTCCGGCGACTACCGAATTATCAACACGAAATCAAACAGGGGAAATGCAAGGGTTGGTTTAATAATGAATAAGAAAATAGGGCAGCGGGTAAGCTACTACGACAAGCATAGTGAAAGAATTATTGTCGTCAAGATAGACACCAAACCAATGCCCACCACAATAGTGCAGGTCTATATGCCTACTAGTTCAGCGGATGATGAAGAAATTGAAAGAATATATGAGGAGATAGAAGATTTAATACTGTTGTATGTCCTCCGCTCTCTCCGCTCAGCACCAGGCAGCCGCACGCACGCAAGCGTGGATATTTCGAGACTCGACGCGCAGCCTTCAGTGCGCGTGCCTGTACCGTCGAGTGCTGTATAAAAGGAGCTCTCTGGCTGCCACTCTCCAGGATTCTCCCCAGTGTCCTGCTCCAGAATACACTGTACGTCGAACACGGAGGCTACTCCTCTTAAAAATGTGTCTCGACCAGGTGGACGGAATTCTGGTAGTATGAGGTTTCACCTCAGGTCACTGTTCCAAGTTCCCGTTCCTTCATCCAAGTCGAGCTCCGATGCTGTACTCTACACATCCCCTATCTCCCTCAGGCTCCGACACTCACACATTAGATTCTCTAATTGTGTACTTAGCTTTCCTTCAGTGCAAGCTCATAAATTCAAACACTGCCAGTTAGAAGGAACTCTCTTCACTAATCTATGCAAGTGAAACTGATAGTTTTCGACTATCACGAACTGAACATTCCTATGAACTATCTTTTCAAGATAGAAGCTAGTGTAAATACATTCCAAGTGTATATAGTGTACAGTGACAAAAACTCTCTCAAGCTTAATTATCCACTTTGCTTCAAGACAATTTTATGTTTATTCTTGTAAATTTCTATGTGAAGCAAATAAACAAGTTATGTTCTGGTAAACCTTATCCTGTTTACAACAAATACAATATGTAAAAGGTGATGAGAATCTAATTGTTATGGGAGACTGGAATGCAGTGGTAGGCCAAGGAAGAGAAGGTAGTACAGTAGGAGAATTTGGATTGGGACAAAGGAACGAAAGAGGAAGTCGGCTGGTTGAATTCTGCACTGATCATAATTTAGTCCTTGCCAATACTTGGTTCAAACACCACAAACGACGGCTGTATACGTGGACGAGACCTGGAGACACTGGAAGGTATCAAATAGACTTCATTATGATTAGGCAGAGATTCAGAAAGCAGGTGTTGGATTGCAAAACTTTCCCGGGAGCAGACGTGGACTCTGACCACAACTTGTTGGTCATGAAATGCCATCTGAAGTTGAAGAAATTGAAGAAAGGAAAGAATGCAAAAAGATGGGACTAGACAAGTTGAAAGAAAAGAGTGTGAGGGATTGTTTCAAGGAACATGTTGCACAAGGACTAAATGAAAAGGGTGAAGGAAACACTATAGAGGAAGAGTGGAGAGTCATGAAAAATGAAGTCAGTAGGGCTGCTGAAGAAATGTTAGGAAGGAAGAAAAGATCAACTAAGAATCAGTGGATAGCTCAGGAGATACTAGACCTGATTGATGAACGACGAAAATACAAGAACGCTAGAAATGAAGAGGGCAGAAAAGAATACAGGCGATTGAAGAATCAAGTGGATAGAAAGTGCAAGGTAGCTAAGGAAGAATGGCTGAAGGAGAAGTGCAAGGATGTCGAAGGCTGTATGATCCTGGGAAAGGTAGATGCTGCATACAGGAAAATCAAGGAAACCTTTGGAGAAAGGAAATCTAGGTGCATGAATATTAAGAGCTCAGATGGAAAGCCACTTCTAGGGAAAGAAGACAAAGCAGAAAGATGGCAGGAGCATATCCAACAGTTGTATCAAGGTAAAGATGTAGATAATTTGGTTCTGGAACATGAAGAGGCTGTTGATGCTGATGAAATGGGAGACCCAATTTTGAGGTCAGAGTTTGACAGAGCTGTGAGTGACCTAAATAGGAACAAGGCACCTGGAATTGATGATATTCCCTCTGAATTACTGACTGCCTTAGGAGAAACCAGCATGGCAAGGTTATTTCATTTAGTGTGCAAGATGTATGAGACAGGAGAAGTCCCATCCGATTTTCGGCAGAATGTTGTTTTACCTATTCCCAAGAAAGCTGGTGCTGACAGGTGTGAAAACGACCGCACCATTAGTTTAGTATCTCATGCCTGCAAAATTTTAACATGTATTATTTACAGAAGAATGGAAAAACAAGTTGAAGCTGAGTTGGGAGAAGATCAATTTGGCTTCAGAAGAAATGTAGGAACACGTGAAGCAATCCTGACTTTACTTCTGATCTTAGAGGATCGAATCAAGAAGGACAAGTCCACATACATGGCATTCATAGATCTAGAAAAGTCATTCGATAATGTTGAATGGACCAAGCTATTTATGATTCTGAAGATGATAGGGATCAGATACCGAGAACGAAGAATTATCTACAATCTGTATAAAAATCAGTCTGCAGTGATAAGAATCGAGGGCTTTGAAAAAGAAGCAGCAATCCAGAAAGGAGTGAGGCAAGGCTGCAGTTTGTCCCCTTTCCTTTTCAATTTTTACATAGAACAGGCAGTAAAGGAAATCAAAGAGAAATTTGGAAAGGGAATCACAGTCCAAGGAGAGGAAATCAAAACCTTAAGATTTGCCGATGATATTGTTATTTTATCTGAGACTGCAGAAGATCTCGAGAAGTTGCTGAATGGTATGGATGAAGTCTTGGGTAAGGAGTACAAGATGAAAATAAATAAGTCCAATACAAATGTAATGGAGTGCAGTCAAACGAAGGCAGGTGATGTAGGAAATATTATATTAGGTAATGAAGTCTTAAAGGAAGTAGATGAATATTGTTACGTGGGTAGTAAAATAACTAATGATGGCAGAAGTAAGGAGGACATAAAATGCAGACTAGCACAAGCAAGGAAGAGCTTTCTTAAGAAAAGAAATTTGCTCACTTCAAACATTGATATCGGAATTAGAAAGATGTTTTTGAAGACTTTCGTGTGGAGCGTGGCATTGTATGGAAGTGAAACATGGATGATAACTAGCTCAGAAAGAAAGAGAATAGAAGCTTTTGAAATGTGGTGTTACAGAAGAATGCTGAAGGTGAGATGGATAGATCGAATCACGAATGAAGAGATACTGAATCGAATTGGTGAGAGGAGATCGATTTGGCTAAATTTGATGAGAAGAAGAGATAGAATAATAGGACACATCTTAAGACACCCAGGACTTGTTCAGTTGGTTTTTGAAGGAAGTGTAGGTGGTAAGAACAGTAGGGGTAGACCAAGGTATGAATATGACAAGCAGATTAGAGCAGATGTAGGATGCAATAGTTATGTAGAAATGAAAATGTTAGCACATGATAGGGTGGCATGGAGGGCTGCATCAAAACCAGTCTATGGACTGATGACTCAAACAACAACATCTTGACCTATCAAATCAAGTACCACAAGTGAATAAGGTTCAGTGATTCAAACCAAAACCATAATGATTATCCTCTTCAGTGGAATTTGTATTCACTGCATGCAAATGATGGAATGTATTTCCTTTTTTTTTAAGGATTATGTGGAGTAATTTATATTTTCCTAATGTTTGAATGGTATGTAGTTTTCAAAATACAGAAGGGACCATATAGGTAAAATAAAACATATAAAACAATATGAAAATCTGTATTTAATATAGAATCTTTATTAAGCAATTATCACAATTGGAGAGCCCTTGCTGACTGGTTACTTATTACTGAGATAGGATACAATGGCATTACTGAAATATGTTACTAACATATTAAAAAGCTATTTGATTAGTACAATCAATGACATGCCCAACATACCACCTCTTCCATCACCTTTAGAATACCTTCTAAACTACTCAAGAGTGACAGCTGTAGGTTTTGCTGTAATTTAAATTCTAAAACTTAGAAGGGAGGGAATTTAACTCTTTAGGACTTTTAAAGTTGGTATAAATTAGCAACCGTTATAGGATAGGGAAAGGAAAGGAGAATAAGGAAAGGATAAGGTAACAATGATTAGAAAACCAAGAGAAATCCCACTGAAGTAAATAACAGAAGCACATTGAAAGGATAAAAATAAACACAGACACATAACACACACATATCAGTCTAATGTGCTTTTGTTAAAAACTCACAACACAGAAATATCTGATTTGTTTGTTTAACTTTCATGAAAATCAAATCATAGTAAAATAATGAGGCCTCTGTTAACATATATTAACTGCCTACTTGAAAATTCCCAGTCTAGTGAGGTGGTATGAAGAGCATCAGTAAGTAAACTCTCAAATTTTCAATGTGATATTAGCCTCCAGTTTGTTTCTGTTCAATGTAGGAAGTATATAAATCAATTGGGCAGTCTTTTTCTATACAATAAATATTATTACAGTAAAGCAGAACAAGTAGCACACAATTCTCTTTCCATAAATCATTTCCTCTACTTGAAGTATACATTCTAAATTCAAGTATGTTTCATGATATTGCAATATTTGGCAACTTTTACAGAGTGTTGAATCCTGCAATACTCTTTCTTAATATGGAGAATCAGGTCCTTCTTGCTACATTTGTTAAATATACAAAAAAACAGTAACTGTTGACAAGACTGGCAAAGCAACATGAAGCATTTTAGCAATGCATTCAGGTCTACTAAACCTTTGTTAAAAGAGTAAGAGAGAGAGAGAGAGAGAGAGAGAGAGAGAGAGAGAGAGAGAATGAAAGAAAGGTAGAAAAAAAATAGAACCAGTCTTATCCACATAGCAAACACATTCAAAACACAGATTCTTTCACACTATACATTTAATATTTATAATATATTTATAATAGTTAAAAAAAAAACACAAATCCTCCAATGGCTTTTTGTACTGAGAATTATTGTAAGATTTTGAGGAAATAATCCTCGAGCATGAATCTGGATAGTAGAGTGAGGGAAGAAGTAAATCATATTAAAATAGAGTCAAACAGTGTGATAATCAGTTATAAATGGTTACAAAGTGTACCAGCAATAGTACTGAGAGCAGAGGAGAAGACAAGGATGGATTAAATATTATTTACAAGTTAGCTACCACCAATGCTAATGGAAATTTCCCCTATTTTTATGACAGTTTATCATCATTTACTTACAAAGCCATCGGAGGAGATAGTAACTATATGAAAATACATCTAAGATCATATTTTTTGAAAATATTTATACAAAAATAATCTTGAATGCATTTTCAGTGTCATTCGATGCAACGTACGATTTTGCACCATTAAGTACAAGGGTTGTGACAACTACATTCATCCAACTGCAGGAGACAATTATCATCAAGATAATTCTCAAGTGTCCAGTTTCGTAGGTTATAATTTTCATTGTCACCAACACTAGAAATGATTCATGTAATGATGTAAAATCATATATATAGTACTAATATCGTGGTATAGAACGTTACCGGCTTGCAATAGGCGGAAGTCAATATCGGTGTCATATCGCTAACATGACTGAATCGTCAGAACCGATGGATAAATAATTCACAATAGTTCACACAATTCACTATCGTTAATATAACATTTTGTTTTCACGTATGCAGTTTTATTTGGTTTTGTTTCACCACATATAACCTCCTTAGGAGATATAATCAGGTGAAGGCTCTGCTACTGGTTCAGGTGTTGTAAATAATGGATTCGGGAACTCTGGTGGATGTGGCAAGGGCCCCGATGTTTTAGGCTTCCTCCTGTATGCCATAAGCCAACAGGAAACGGCTACTGCGACCGCAACAAGCGCAAGTAATGCTGTGATCACCAGAGCAATAATGAAGCCAATCATGGATACACAGATGTTTTCCACGTGCTGAACATCAGGGGCTAGAAAGATAAATGTTAAAATTGAAGTCATATGAAATCAAACCACAAACTAAAGACAGATATACATATACATTTCATGAGGAAATATTTTACCACTGACGTTGAGAAATGTGATAAAACTTATTATAACAATCTAGAATAAAAATTCATTTCTACCCCTCATTTCCATAATCTCATTGGCTTGTTTGGTCTCTGACTAATAGTACAATTTACGCCAAAACAAACAGTATTGAAAATGGATATCAAACTTTAATAAATGTAAACATGACTCATATTATTCATTTAAGTTTTCATTTACTATTCAATAATGTTCTCTGTAAATACAAACCATGTTCAAAATGCTTTCCATTATCTTTCAAAAAATACTCTGTAACTATACAAAGTACAATTTCCCGATTTTAGGTTAGGAAATGTTTGTAAAATAATTTGTAATATAAAGTAGGGAATATGATGTGAGTTTGTTAAATTAAGATGTTAGAACATAGTGTTACAAAAAAAATTTGTAGTTAGGGAATATTGAAGCTGATCGATAGCCAATCCGTAGGCTCCGATTTTGAATAAGGTTGTGTTGAATGAGAGACACTTGGAGATGCGTCAGGGAGAGCGCTGCTACCAGTGAATGTTTTGAGACGCTATAATCACGTGGAGCAAGACTATATATACATGCGCATGCATGACAGTATTCATCACGAGGTCATTCTGTGAAAGACGCTACGTGGTATTCATTTGCTCGTTCATTCTCTGAGACAGTGTACTGTGTGTGATGATTTATACATGTAATCTGGAGCTAATGTGTTATTTTGCACAGAACTGATTATTGCTAAATGAAATAGTAGGCTAAATATTCACTGTTTGGTCATTCTTTCATTGATTCAAAATGGCATTCATTATTCACTGATTCTACATTGTGAAGTTGTTTGAATAGATTCCCATAATATAGCGAGGCAACTCATGTAGTTATAATAAATATGTCCCGCTTCATCATGCCCCATACGTGTTCAATTGGTGAAAGATCCGGTGGTCTTGCTGGCCAGGGCAGTTGTTGTACACCACGTAGAACA
Organism: Anabrus simplex; assembly: GCF_040414725.1. Lineage (NCBI taxonomy): Eukaryota > Metazoa > Arthropoda > Insecta > Orthoptera > Tettigoniidae > Anabrus > Anabrus simplex. The sequence continues at coordinate 973,393,567 of NC_090266.1, read as the reverse complement.
GGTTGCATCACAGCAGCTGTATCTGGACATGCACTGTCCTGCTGAAAAAGGATATCACCTTCCTGTCGAAGAAATGGCAATAGCACAAGCACAACAACCTGTACAATTTAGCGGGCACTTGTTACGTTACCCTCTAGAAACACCAAATGTGACCGTGAGTTGTAACTAATGGCCCCCCATACCATGAAGGCTGGGGTGGGACCTGGATATCATGGGCGAATGCACTCTGGAATAGGCCGCTCACCAGGTCTATGCCATACACGTGTACATCCATCACTTGCATACAGACAGAACCTACTCTTGTCACTGAAGAGAACAGATCGCCATTCCCCTCTCCAGTCGACTCTTTCATGACACCAGAGTGGTTGCACTTTGCGATATCATGGTCTCTGTGGTAGCCTGGCTAGAGGCACACGTGATCATGCTCGTGCTGCAGGCAGAAGGTTCTCAATGGTCCTTGGTGACACAGCAGGTGCAACAGGTGACCAGATTTTGTTCCTGGATTATGTTCGGTAAGCCACTGCTGCTTGCACAGTGCATCGATCTTGACGCGTGTCTGTACTATGCAGAAGTCCAGAGCCTGCTCTACGTGTGTGAGAACCACTGCTAAAAGCAGCGACACACCACTGATGCATTGTGCCCAACATGTGCAGCAATTTGTTGATACATCCATCCAGCTTCTGCAGAACCACAATGTAACCCTGTTCAGATAGCTACAGTTGTTCAACACCAGCACGTACTCGTCGGCGGGGTATGGTTGTACCTTAGAATGAATGTTGCAAACACTGTTCACCTCTAACCTCAGCACAGTTACTGCCTGCACAGTCAAAACAGAGTGTGCATGGACAGATCTCTTGAGTGCCATCTGATCGCCGATATCCGTGACAAATGAATCACTAACACAACACCACCTCAGTATGCACATATTCCCTGGTGCCACTGAACACAGTCCTTGAGGATGTTGCACTTTTTTTTTTTCCCAGCAGTGTATGTACATACATCTGTGAACCAAGGAGGCGATTCATGTATATTAATGTCGTGGAGCGACATGAGGAGTGAGACCAACCTGTGTAAATAAATACTGGAAGCTGGGAGGACTCAATGCATCAGTCTGAAGAGGAAGCTTTTGTGTAATTGAGGTTAGGGATGATCTTAGCAAATAAGGAGCATGCAAGTGTAAGGAAAGTTGTCGCACCTGTCCTTACTAGATAAAGTGGAATTCTAGAAGGATCAAGCAGTGCCTATTGGAATTACTACCTTGAGGAATATAATAAGTATAAATATATCAGCGTTACACTATGTAGAAGCTAGTTTCCAGAAGCATCTTAAGACCTCAGCTGTATTTATTGATCTGACTGCAGCATATGACACTATCTGGAAAAAGGGAGTAATTTATAAATTGCTTCTTGTACTTCCTTGCAAGAAAATCATATATGTACTTAGCAGCATGCTGACTTGACAGACCATTCCAAGTAATCATCGGAAATGCCATCAGTGATTGGAGAATTCTTAATTATGGTCTTCCTCAAGGTTGAGTACTAGCCCCTTCAGTCTTTAGCTTGTACTTCGCTGATATGCCAGAAACGTACTCCCAAGAAATTTGGGTTTGCAGATGATTGGGCAATAGCAACACAGCATAAATTCATGGAGGTCACTAAGAATACCTTAATGGAGAGCTAGCTATTCTAGGAAAATACTTTTGACGATAGAAATGTAACCTAGCCCCTGTAAAATTACACCTCACCAATTAATGTTCAGTTTGAGAACAATCCCCTTGTCCATAACAAATATCCAAAGTACCAGGTGTATGCAAAGTTTTTGCCGGTTTTTGTGGTAAATAAAACATGTAATTTTCAGGGGAAATTCATTTTTTGTTTATTCAAAATATTGGCCATCGGCTTCTATATCCTTCGCACATCTTTCAGGTAAGTTATGAATACCGGGTCAGAAGAACGGCTTGTCTTTTGCAGCAAACCATACGTCTAGCCATTTTCCAACTGCCTAGAAATTGCTGAAGTACTGCTCTGCGAGCATTCCCCATTGATGCAAAAAGGTGATTGATGGCGCCAGGTCGGGAGACTACGGTGGGTGCAGAAGGATGCCCCATTCAAACGATTTCAAGGTGTCTTTCACTGGTTTTTTCTGTGTGAGACGGCGCATTGTCATGTAACAAAATCACTTTGCCAGGTCTTCTGGCCTATTCCGGTTGTCTTTCGATCAACGCATGATATAAATTAATCATTTGTTGGCGATAGTGTTGTGCATTAACGGTTTCGCCAGGCTTCAAGAGTTCATAATACACCATACAGCTCTGGTCCCTTCAGACACAAAGCATATTCTTCTTGCCGAAGCAATTTGGCCTTGGTGTTGAAGAACCGGCTTCGCCAGGTAACAACCACGATTTTCTATGCTTTGCGTTTTCAAAATAAATGCGTTTTTCGTCGGTACGGAAATGACATTATTTCATGGCACTGAAGCAGCATTTCTCAAGTGACATTTTAATTTTCAATTTGCCATTCATTCAAATCGTGTGGGACCCATTTACCAAGTTTACTGAGCTTCCTCATTGCTCGTAAACGTCTGCTGATTGTTTCTTGTGAAACATTTAATGCTTGTGCCAATGGCTGTTGAGTTTGAGCTGGGTCATCATCCAGAGCGTGCACTGTCTTTCACATTGAAATCACCACGTTTAAATTGTAAAAACCATGTTTCACATGTTCTAATCGATGGAGCGTGTTCATCGTATGTTTCTACCAGCAACTGATGACATTGAACAGCCTTTTTCTTTTGATTAAATAAGAAAAGCAATGCGTGCCACAAATGTTCTTTTTCAGGCACAAACATAGACATGATCATTGAATGATACAGCACAGATGCTAGTATTTTGCGGACTCAACTTGTGTGTGTTGGTAGGTTAATGTCAGACGAACAAACTGACATGTGTCAAATTCATATGCTGCATACTGTTCACTGGCACCATCTCTTAGTGAAACCGGAAAAAGACTTATGCATACACCTGGTATCTTGGGGTCACACTTGATAGAATGATACCCTCCAAAGAACACCTAAGCAGGACAGCAGCTAAACTGAAATCAAGGAATAAGATTATCCAAAAGTTATGTTGTACCAGAAGGGGCTCCACAGCTTCCACCTTGATGTCAACTACCCTTGGCCTTGTCTAGTCTCAATACTGTTCCCTTGTTTGGCTAAATAGTTGCCATGCGAAACTGATCTACGTCCAACAGAATCAAACTATATGCGTCTTTACAGGCACAACTTTCTGGCTGCCGGCCATGAGTCATATTCCTATACCTTGCCCGTGAAAGAAGCATGCTGTAGTCAGGGAGCTTAAGAAGAAAACAGCCAACCATGATCTGCTTATCCATGAGGATATTGTAGGCACTGAAGTAAACAGGCTTCATACTAGACATCCTCCAATTAGGATAGCTAAGGACCTAGCATATACTAACTTCCACATCAATCTAGCCTGGAAGCAAGATAGATTAACAGCTGTTCACTGCTCAGGGGCAGTGTTAAATGAGATACTGACTGAGCAAGTGGCTGTGCGGTTTAGGACGTGTAACTATCAGCTTGTATTTGGGAGATAGTGGGTCGTACCCCATTGTCACCAGCCCTGAAGATGCTTTTCTATGGTTTCCCCATTTTCACACCAGGTTAAAACTGGAGCTGTATCTTAATAAACGCCTCGGTCATTTCCTTCCCACTCCTAGGCCCGGTTTCATCAACACATGTTAAATATATACTAACAAGTAGTTAGTTAATACGGAGTTAGAAATTTAACATCTTGTTAGGTTTCTTGCGTTTCATCAAACTTTTCTTGTGAAATGTTAACTAATCGACTGTTAACTCTCCCAATATTGCGAACTGGTGCGAATCAAGGAGGCAGTGGTACGAACATGCTGTTTTACAGCGCGCTCCGATGCGCTTTTGTTTGAGCACAGCTGTAAAATATGGCGCGTGAAGTGAAACGGAATCGTAGTTCTAATTTTTCCTCCTTCGAAAAAGAGTTGTTAATTGAATTAGTTAGTAAATATATATATATATATATATATATATATATATATATATATATATATATATATATATATATATATATATATATATAAGTTATTGAGTGCAAGCGCACAGATGGCTTGACGATAAAAGAAAAGAAAAGGCGCGGGAAAAGTCCGCGAGGGTTTCAATGGGGTAAACAGATACTTTTTTTTAGCGGGTATCCGCTGTCACCTAACAAAATCACTTCGTTAATTGTCCCACTTCAAACTGTGCTCCGATATGGGAGTCATTAAATATTGTATTGTAGTGTGCAGAACCAGACCACCTAGCAAGTATATCCCTGATTTGGAGGTTAGGCTCACTAATCACCTGAACATTAACAGAGAATCCCTTTCGATTAGATATATTTCGGCCCAATTGCCTCCAGGTGATTGGATTCTTACATGTGTGCAATCTATTGCACGTAGAACAAACACCAGGAAAACGGCTTATTTCATAGAAGTCGCAGATAATTTGCTGACGCTCTTCTACTGAAGGGAATGTTATATACCTCCTTCTCGTGGATGCTATTGCTGCAGACACTCGACCAACAACTCTATTAACAGCGGCTTTAGAAATTCCAGCATTGTCTCCGGCCATTATGTGAAAATAACCAGTAGCAAAAACTCGTAATATTATCAGTACCTGCAACATTGGAGAAAGAGGTAAGTTTCTCTTCGTAGGATATTCTAACCTCACTTGAATTTCGTCAACAACCTTAGCAACGACTGTTTTCGATAACCTGTATCTATGAAGAAATTTCGGATCCGTCAAATTTTCAGTCATTACGTCGCTGAACTCTTCTTCGATCAGGATTGTTTTGTAAAAGATCTAAATAGAGCAATTCCGCCTCGAAAGCGAGATTCACAGCAGCCATTTTGGAACAGGTTGCTAAATGCTAATGTTAGCCATTTAACATTGGAAATGGCTGATGTTAACTTTAATACGCAGTTTAACATTTGTTAATGTTAACATTTGTTGATGAAACGCAAATTTTCTTAAATCATATGTTAAAATGATTTAACACCTTGTTAAGTACTAACATGTGTTGATGAAACCGGGCCCTAGCCTTTCTTATTACATCGTCGTCATAAGACATATCAGTGCCGGTGCGACATAAAGCGGACTGTAAAAAAAATTAAAACAAATAAAAGTGATGCTCTGAATTTGCCTCGCAGAACATGGTTAATGCGGAACAGGATCAGAACAAATCATGGTACATGTGCTGACCTGTTGTACAAGTGGGGAAAAAACTTGAGTTCAATATGGAGATACAGAATCCTCCCTGACAAACCATCAAACACATTATCGAGGAATGTCCCCTGTCTTCCTACTCAGCAAATTTCCTGGATTTCTTGGATGCTACTCCAGAGGCTCCACAAGAAATGAACAATGCAGAAACTACTTTAAACTTTCTTCTTTCTTTTTTCTCTCTCTTTTTTTTCCTGTTGTATGCGAGTTGTTTTCGAACTATCTTTTTACAGGCTTTCAAATAAATTTTGGTAAAACTGCCAAAAGAAAAGAAATATTACCTTCAGTTGGATCTACAAATCTTTCTTCTCGACGTTCGAAAGTAAGGATAGCATTTGACTCAATAGTAATTTCCTCTCGCAGCTGGCCTTGGAAAACAGATTCAGCCACTGCTACCTCAGTATTGTTCTTCAGTTCAGCTTGGCGCTTGCGGCGTCCGAATGCATTCAAACCACGGCAGTTCACCTACAAGAGAAATTGCACAATATTATGAGAAATCCATTAATGTATTTTTATACACTACATGCAGCTGTTTACATTTGAAAAAAGGAACATTCTGGTGATTCACTGATCTTTCATTTGTTCCACTACCAAAAGCTGTACTTCCAACAAAATTAATATAGGGGGCAAGAATACATTAATGTATGATCATGTAGCTATCAGCTTGCATTCGAGAGGTAGTGGGTTCGAACCCCACTGTTGGCAGCCCTGAAGATGGTTTTCTGTGGTTTCCCATTTTCATATCAGGCAAATGCTGGGGCTGTACCTTAATTAAGGCCACAGTACTTGCTTACCACTCGTAGTCCTTTCCTATCCCATCGTCACCATAAGACCTACCTGTGTCGGTGCGACATAAATCAAATTGTAAAAATTAATGTATGATGTTAAAAGATCTTGTGTAGAACTCATGATCTTAGCAGTTAAAGAAGTCAGTTTAATATAGATGATAAATGTTTGTTTTATAAATGTCGTTATTTATTATTATGAAATTATTTCCAAAAGTGTATTCAAATGTGGTGGCAATATATTAGGTAAACAACTTTTGTTCCTATAATTTTAACAATCATAGCAATTATCTATTCAATTTATAATATTGACACCACAAAAATATCAAAGTTCATATAATATCTAATCTGATTTACAAAAAATATAGGCAGTTTCCACAAAATCTTGACTTTCTTGTTATCTTTCAGATAGAAAAGTGCATTTTATCTCCATTTTTTTAATGGATAGAAAGATATTGTAATAACAAGTTAAGAACATAAAATAAAGATGGTTATGACTTTCAAATCAATAAAATTTTAAATTACACTTTGAATTTCTTTGTCATTCAGACATAAAAGGGAAGGTAATGATTTAAAGGAAAGTAAACAAAGTGGCCATTAGCTTACATAGGAATGATACCCTTTGCAGCCTACAGTAGAGAAGTGAATAATCAAATGCACAACATAAACGAGTAGATCTAAAAAAGGGAAAATGAAAAACACGTTCACACAAAGAAGGAAAGAAGAAATGAAGAATGATATTCACCGGTTGGCATTTTCCAAAGCAGACTCTAATATTACACTGGAATCTGATGTTATCACTGCTTGGAAACTTGAATGCATTAAAGCTGGCCATGAGTGTTTGTGATTCAGGATTGAAGTCCCATTCACCAAAGATGGTTGGGTCTGTAGCACATCCATTCTCATCTGTCACAATGTATTCATTTTCAACATTGTCTTCAATGGTCTTTGCAATACAACTCCTTGCAAAACCACCATAGATACCTAAAACAGAGAAAGTACATTAGCATCTTATGGAAAACTAATTATATGACATGGTGCAGTAAGAGCAAAGAATTAAGAAATATAATTTTAATGTTTTTGTGATTAATCTTTTAATCTTTGGGATTAATTGGTTTCTGGTGATGATTAAATAAAGTGTGCTCTGTGTTAGCAGATAAAATCATTGCAGCTTTGTTTCTGTTTCTTTTTTTTCTTTTCAAATATCGACTGAAGTTTCTGAGTTCAAAGCTCTATGCTGCCCGTGGTACACGAAAACATCTAGGTGAATGGAAAAACAAGTAACTATAATGCAATGTTATATTGGAAAAGTGGAAAAGATGCTAAGATGGTAGTTTTTCATCAATATATTGATATCAGAGAGAAATTTTCACATCCAAAAAGTTAGTGAGCCACTGACTAGTGTGACCATGTTAACAGATCTGAGAGGAAGGTAATTTTCCCCACATTAACTATGGGCATATGCTGAAAAATTGAGTTTCACATAGTCTTCTATTGCTTTCTCCCAAATCTTAAAAGTTAATCAATTAAAAATTAAAATATTATGTTCAGCTACCACAATAATGTGGGTTAACAAACAAACCTCACATATGCTGTCAATATACTGTATGCCTGTAGCAAGAACATGTAATGGAAACGATTTTTTTGTGTATACATCACAGATTAGACAGTAATAAGTTACTAAAGAGAACAGAATTATTAATAGTCTACGAATACATACTTGCTGGCTGTACTTCTACTTGTAGTTGAAGATTATCCCCAATTTCAGCAGCACTGATTTCTTGACCGGTCTGGGTTACTATCTTCATTAGACATGTAGGTGGAGGTCCTGTATTAGCTATGGTGCCTGCTGTAGTTAACATGGACACATTGAAACCTAATGTTACATTCTGCTCTCCTGTCTGGTATACACATTTGATATGATATGCTTGTGCATTATATGTGAGCAATTTTGGATGTTTCTGAATGACAAGAACAAAGCTTGCTTCTCCCTGAAAATAAAAATAAATGAAAAATATTATAATTTTCAAATTAATGTAGAATAAATTTGTAATGACATTACCTATCACATAAATTAAATACCTACCCTGACATGGATGAGACCACAGTTGCCAAAGTTTACTTTAAATATTTCAGTGCGAATGCCTGTGTTAGACGGCAGGGTCACAACACGTCGACATTGTTCATCTTTACTGTGACCCTTAACATACAAGACTCCATTAAAGTCTTGATCTGTAATATTGATGTTAACTTGAACTCCATCTGAGAGACAGCTTACATAGATGTCTGAAGGAGGGAAATCAGTACGGAAATGTGCTGCAAAGAAACAAAATCACTCCTTAAAACTTCATAACTCACATTCACCCAAATGGAATATTATGTCCTTTGAAGCCAGATATTTTTAAAGGAACCTGAGGAGAGAGTTGGACAGCTTGGTACTGGTTTTATAGGCACTGAAAGTATGAGGAAGAGCAAGATGGAGTTTGAAGCCATCAATGACAAGATGTATGAAGGGATAGAGAGGTAACAAAGGGAAAAGTTGTCATGAAAATGAAATTAGCAACAAATTATGTGTTCCATTCAGGTTAGTAATAAACGAGATCCATAAAGCATATTTTAAACACAAAATTACAAGACTATTACAAACACACATCCTATGTAGAACCACTGGACATAAATATTTGACTGTAAAATTCAATGGGACAGTTATTGGGTAAAATTGGGGTTGAGGAAATAATTATTACTTAAAAGGATTCTGTTTCAGAAGGCAGTGGGGACTGAGCTATGACTACAACCAATTTTGCATATATAGAAACTACTATAACTGTAATAAATGTACAGTGGTATTAACTTGGAATTAGAAGTAGGGGCACAAAAATTTATATAGTGAATTTTGACAGAGAAGTAAAGGTTGATTGTTACCAACATAAGTGTGGTAATAATAGTTCTTTTAAGTTTTTTGAAAATTACACATGTATTACAATTAAACAGAAGTACAGCATGATTATACAATAAAAAAAGTAATTTAGGATATGACTACACACTTACAAAGTAACAGACACTAAATAGAACTACACAGACACATTGACTGAGGGAGACTGCCAGACTGAAGAAAATGCGCAAAAAGTGGGTGAATCATACCTCAGTGTCAATGCCCTTGGCAGAAATATATCCCTGCTACCCTTTCTCACAGAACACGCTGCACGTTATTACATGAGTCTCCACTACTTCCTGTAGCGCTGTAGGAATCGGTTAGCCGCAACAAATGACATTTTGTGCATATTTCTGCTTAGTATTTTTTTTTATTAAAGAGATTAAAGGAAAGAATTAGGTGATAGGACAACAGGGTTTGTATAAATTGCTTCTTTTTTAATTCCTACTTTCAGGTGGCTACAATGGAATACAAATATAATTTTTCTCCACAAAGTGGAGTAATCACCACCAGTGTACATGTATAATACACAATGAAATAAAATGCCCTGAGATTATTTTAATGACAGTTAAATCTAAGAAGAATACAATCCATAAAGTGTTAGGCAGCATAGTATTAGAGGTATGCTTTTTGTTGCTTATATTATACAAGTTATTATATATATAGATTATTATATATTTTAGTTTGAAGAAATGTGATGGTTAAATGATGATAGCAATCCTTCTTCTCAAGATACTGCCTTGGATTCGTTCATTGCAGATTGAAAAAGAAAGTAGAGAAATAAATGGAAAGGAAACAGAACTGAAAATGTAATTTGTTGAGCTCTAGTCCTTAATGATGCGACAAAGTATAACAGAAGTAGGCTGAATAATTCAGACAAGAGCACTGGCTTTCTGAGCCCAAGTTGCTGGGTTGGATCCTTTAGTCCAGTGGTGTTTGAAGGTGCTGAAATATGTCAGCCTTGTATGAGTAGATTTACCAGCACATAAAAGAACTCCAGTGGGACCAAATTTCAGGACTTTGGCAGCCCTGGAAATGGTAAAAGTAGTTTGTGGAATGTGAAATAATAACTTTTATTATAACAGAAATGAAGTGAAAGTTAAGCACGGTGGATGGCTGCACGAAGTTTCAATTTTAAATTAAAAATGCATTACTTTCTCGTCCAGTGTGTAACTTTTCTCCTTCCCTTCGCCTTGGCCAACTGACAGTAATGTACAATTTCTACTGATAGAACTGCAGGTTTTTTTTACTCAATATGGCAAATGTCAGATCTCAGCATCAATTTAATGTGTCGTGTTTTCATAACCTGCTTACAGTTAAAATGAATGTACGTCCTATGTCCCGAACACATGTCTCGTTATATTTCTACTTTAGCTTTATGTCACACGGCCACTTCCCATGATCTTCGCTAGACCACCGCACCCCTCTGATATCTGCATTTAAAGACCCACCGCCAACAATATCGACTCTAATGTACTGCATATGTAAGTCACCTGTATTTTGGTAACAGTATGAATTTCATTTATGTCTACAGCATTATTTAAATTCACGTGCAGATCAACTTTTTCATAAGTTTTCTTCCTTAGTTAAATGACATGCAGTCATTCCCCATGACCTTCGCTAGACAAATGAATCCCTGACATTTGCAGCTAAAGTTCCACTGCCAGCAAAACCGTTTCTAATGTACTGAATTTCTAACTCGCCTGTGTTTTGATCAGAGGAAATGTATACGTCAGCGACATTATTTTAAATTTGTTATGTACAAATAAACCGCTTTTATTGAAAATGAATACTATAACACTGAATGGTGTAAATGGGTAATGGGTAACGTACAAGTAAGGTTTAATTAACACGTTTTAAGTTGCCGGGACCTACAGAAATTTACATATAAAACATAATTACACAGAACTGAGTTACGTATGAACTAGTCTCAACTGTAATTTGGGTGCAATTCTTTGACATGGTTTACTTACACGTCATGAATTACTGAAGTATATGAAACATTTAATTTTTTAATGAATTTTGTTCATGAACAGTCTTATATTATATATTAAATGAAACGTCAGAACACAAATTGTATTATGAATCAAATTTTACATGTAAGAATTACACATACTACAATGTATTTAGGATCTTCTTTAATGTTTAACATTTAGCCATGTTAGTTCCGTACAACAAAGGTAGTATTTTATCATTTTCCCCCCGCCAGCAAAGCCATTTCTAATGTATTGAATTTCTAACTCACTTGTGTTTTGATCAGAGGAAATGTATACATCAGCGACATTATTTGTACATAACAGATTTAAAATAAACCACTTTTATCGAAATTACACAATGAGTCCCTAATTATATGATATCCCTTCAATTATTGGAATTTTGTTCCACAGGAGTTCTTTGACAAGCTGGGAGCCAAATGCCTCCTACTTCCACCCATTTTCTTTAGAACAGGAAGACAACAAACTGATTGCAGCACTGGGATTGACTATATTTAATTCCAATCTGGTATTAAAATTGTATGATTTATGTCATTCTGGTACAATGTTTGTGACCTCATGGTTTCCGTAAGTGTATGAAATACATTAAAATGTTTTTAATAATTTCATTCTGAATGTTCAGTAGACTGTAAATACAGTATGCATATGAAAATGAATTAATACTTACACACACATTCATGGCTTTGATTACCAGTGTATCCAGAATTGCACTGGCAAACAGCCCGATGATTGGTGGCATTACAGAAGGCATTTTGTCCGCATGTTTCATTTTCACAAGGATCTTCACATGTTTTGGTAAGATTACAGAATCTGTTATCTGGACAATCATAATCATTTTCACACTCGACGACTAGAAAAAAAATTATTTAATTAATCAATGAATCAATCCATAATTTCCTTTAAAAAGCAGACACCAGTAAAACACACAGTTTTTAACAGTCATGAAACTAACAATATTTTAGGAATAATTTTTTACTGATACACTATAATTACAATCTAGCCAAAAATTATAATATTCAAGTAACACATCTTATTGTATGTTATTGTCACTTCCATGAAATTTCCCAGGATGAGAGATCAGGGGGCACTATGTGTAGGGGGACCTGTCCTTTTCCCCTAGCCTTCCATAGATACGGTAAAGGTTTATGGTAAATAAATAATGAATGAATGAATCTCATGTCCAAGGATGCATTTGAAAACTTAGTCTATCTTGCTTTTACAATAATCCAATATTTTATTTTCCCCTATTATTGGAAAATATTGAAATGTTTCTAATATATTTCTGCCACTTGACATTTTGGCATCTCTAATTCAGATGGTAAGGGATATTAATTACTGGTACTGCTTTCTGAGTCAAACATTGAGGTCACTAGCTTTTGATAAAAGTGGCAGACTATACAGCTGAACATACCAGCATCAAGATTGAACAGGTTGAATCTTGGAGAGTGGCCTTTCTGAAAGTGGTCTTCCCTTAATTTATCTTTTCCCTCCACAAACAATCACTTTAGATACATGATACCTGGTGCTTCATTTCAAATCCTAGGATTTTTTAAAAATATAGGCTTATGTTGTTTTAGTTATGAATTTTTTTTATACAACAATAATATAAATGAGGGATATAATGTTTTACAAAAGTGGCATCCTTAAATTGTAGACTGGAAATGAAAATATTTCTGCTAAACACTCATTTTCCAATATACCAGGCTTGAAAGTTGACAACTAACAATTTGAATGGTTTTCTAGTGCTCTTAGCAACATGTCTGTGAGTGACCCCTTATCAGTGAAAATGCACTCAAAATCAATAAAAAAAACTAGGCTATCATGAGTTTAAAGCATCCATGAGCTGGCTTGATAAGTTCAGGATTAGGCACATCATCTCTTTTCGAAACGTCTGCAACGAATCACATTCAGTTGACCAAAACATTCTGTTGGAATAGGAAAAAATACTTTTTCCTGAAAGTTGGACATTGGGGAAACACGAAAGATAGAGATCAGAAGCAACGGAGATGTGCCTGTGCAGAAAAATGAATCTTGAAAGAAGGAAGGTGGGGAAAAAAACAAAGTATGTGGGTCACATTATTAGCCATGATGCCTTCCTTTGCAGCATCCTGCAATAAAAAGTTGTAGGCAAGAGGGCAGGAGGATGGCCAAGAAAGTCCTATTTCAAAATCTTGGTCACTGGATTGATTGAGGCTCTTATTTAGAGCTAAAGTTCACAGTTGAAGGCAGAACTCTTGTGTGTTGCAGCAACAAGGCTCAGCCTTTAGAGCATGAATGAATGAATGAATTATTTAGTATGAGGCTACTTACTCTTTATGCATCTGCCACGATCCATTCTATATCCAAGATCTGTGGGGCAGACACAGTTTCCTCGTGAATCAATAACCATTCCACGCTCCAGATCACATTCACAATGCCCTCGTTCATCCACCTTGAAACCTTGTTCTTCAGGGCACATCCTACATTCATTATTCATATTCAGACCTTTTCCGGGTGGACAAACACAGTTGCCAACATCATCACGTATGAAACCCTTTTCAATAGGACAAGTTGGAACTGGAAGGAGAAATGCCAAATTATTTATTGTTTTGTTTGAATTTTACTTTCATTAAAATCTAGTATATTCATGGTCCAAGGAATGAGCAACTCACTCTTTTGACATTCGACAGCAGCATTACCCTGGTAACCAGGGAGGCATAAACATATCATAGTTCGCACAGGGTTTACATCTAAAACTTTACAAGCAGCATTCTTTCCACAAGGTGATAAAACTGTGCAAGGAGGTACACATTTTCCATCAATACAAGCTGTCTGCGAAGGACATTCCATATCTCCATTGCACACTTTCTCCACTGTAACAGAAGAACACATCAGTTGACAAAGATTTCCCTTTTTTAACTTTCCTTCTTATATGGATCTAAATATGATTAAATTTTCAAGATTATACAGAATGAAATAGGCACAATTTTCAGGGTAAGTAAATATTTGCTGATAAATCATGATAAAGCAAGACTGTTGAAGCATAATATTGTATATATATTAGCAGAAATATTTTAGAATAATGTTTTATCCACAGAGATAAATATGAAACCTGCCTTTCTCACAGCCTTGAGTCGGGTCACCAACAAACCCTGGAGGACATATGCAGTCAGCACGGTGATTGTACACTCGACATTCTGAAGCTTTAGAACATGGATTGCTTTCCTCACATGGACTCGCACACTTATTGTTTATACAAGCCTTATCGTTCGGGCACTCAGAGTTGGAGCGACAGCCCAAGACAGTACAAGCAACTTTAGGATTGCCCAAGAATCCAGGAGGGCATTCACAAATGGCACGATGCATTGCTCCATAGCAGGTTGCCGCTGTTCCACAAGAACTGCCATCTGGTGCACAAGCAGGTACACAGTTCCGATTCACACATGTATGTTGACCAGAGCAGTCACTATTACTTCGACAACCAACTGAAATATTAAGAGAAATGGTTTAGAAGCCACATTATTAGTTCAGACTGACTGGATTTCTAATCCAAAAGACATGAAATACAGTAAAAGTTCAGGTAATGCCATTCAGTATTTTTAAATACACGAGTTGCTATATTATATTTCCTAATATTTAACTTTACGAACCTGCAGTCAAACTACAATGCGGTAAGAATTAAATTTAATATTGTGTGTCACAGTTTATAATTCACTGCGGACATTTTCAAGATAAGTATTCTATAGAAAGAGATTTGATAATGAAATTTGTATTTACAGTTGAATAAAGCAGGCTCACAAGACCTAATTTTTAAACTTTCATTTAATGATATGTACTCATATTCTTAAGCAATATATCATTATTCTACCTTAAAAAGAATACAGTAAACCCTCAATTCAATGGACAGCAATTCAAGGGAGTTAATTTTGACAGATAATGAAAATAGTTAAAAACTTAATTAGTGATCTGAAATGAATTAGAATATGTATTTAGAGGTTTTAAAACCTATGAATTTTGTGGAACTTTGAAACAGTCTGATGATAATTGCAGTGAGAATGACATTGAACAATGGGTAGACATCAACGAAGGTGACCCAGTCAATCAAATTCTAAACCAGGAGGAGGTTGCTGAAGATATTATATGGGGCGTTCAGGAAGCTGACGATAACAAAGAAGCTGTTTCAGCTGGTCCAAAACTATCAACAGAAAACATGTGAATGACATTATCTCATTCATAGCTGCCTTATCAGGTCCAGAGGTGGCAGCTTATTGTGAATATTTTCAGTAATTTTGATAATGAATGATCAAGATACAATATACAAGTGAAAAGTGGATGGGTTTTTCAAGCTGAATTCACTGTAAAATGGTGTTTATAAAAAAACTGTTGCCACTAAAATATATTAATAAAACTGAAAGCTTTTTTTATTGTCAATACAATTCATAAGATTCATGGTTTAACAGAATTTTGATTCTATGGACAACCCTTAGCTCCTACCAGTCCTTTGCATCAAGAGTTTACTGTATAATGCAAATTAATGACTGAAGAACAGTAGTAGTAGAAAGTATGGATGGAGCTGAAGTAAAGTCATATTAATGGGAATAGGAACATTTCCAAATTTATAACAATTGTTTATCAGTGGACTAAGCAGCAGTTGCCTAGGATTAACTTCTTCATGGTGGTTTAAGGTCAACTCATCCCATTATCAAGTCTTCATACACTGCCTTTATGTTTCTCCTATTTTGTGTTCCTTTTCTTGGTCCTCCTACCTACCTATCTATCTATCTATCTATCTATCTATCTATCTATCTATCTATCTATACATTACATACCTTTACACTTGTTTGTTTCTTTTCAATATTCATCCTGTTATCAAAATAACATAAGAAAGGCAAAGGTCAGTCAAGGCATGTATTTGACCAAATCGGTCCTCATCTCCAGTTCCAAAAACTGAAGAAAGTGAGTAGCCTTAATATCCATGCTTTCCTCGTCAAAAAGGATATTTTACTGCCACTAGTTGAGAGCACTTTAATATATTAATATACATTTTCATATTATTCTACAGCGTGTACTTCCATGTTTAATTTAACTTTTCATTTAATGCAATATGCCAAATGACATAAATATATTGGGCCGATTGCAGAAACAGTATTTTGACGATGTCTACGGTTAAACAATGCCTAAGCATGGCTGCTGCATTGCAGAGACGTAATTTATCACTTAGACACTGTCTAAAACCGATGTTCAACCGGTCATGTTTAAACACTGTTTAAGAGCACTGTTTAACCTCAAATGAGAGGAGTGAATCACAATCAGAGGTTATGTACCATGAAATATGTAATTTGTATTATCATGTTGAGATGATTCCGGGAAGAAAGGTTAGTCCGACGGCCTTTCTGTAGGTCGCCCGCTGCTAAATCGCAGCAATTCGTTTTACATGCACGGGAGATAATCATAAAATAAGGTTTCGCTTTACGAGACACTTGTTTCTTGAGAGTGACAAAGTGACAGTCCGGTAACTCAACTTCAATACAATTCTTGGCAAACGGTATATTTTATTATTGTGTACATGGGGTAATTTCCATGGACTTATAGGTCACTTCGACTACATACAAATCAGAATTACGTGTCCCGATCGTCTGAGGGCTGTCACATACATCAAGCGGGAGGGATTCACTTATATTTACTGCCAAGTACACACACATAATAGTGAAAACTAAAAAGTAGGTTGTATGGGATTTATATATATATAATCGTATAAGTTTTCGGCAACTATCAGATAGGAAAAGGCAAGTGGTGGTGATTATCGTTTAAAGAGGACTGGGGAAGAAGAGCCGTGGACATAATAACAGCCCTAGTATTTGCCTGTTGTAAAAATAGGGAAACTGCGGAAAACAATCTTCAGGGCTGCCGATGATGCGTTTCGAACCTGCGATCTCCAGAATGCAAACTACATCTATATGGCCCGTACAACACACTCGGTTACACATTACTATTGCTTCATCTTCCCTTCGTCGAAGCTACCGTATTTATGAGTAGATTACACTCACTGTAACAACGCTATAATGAAATCTACACTTCCCCGTATGGTGGCGTGCCGCTTTAGTGTCGATAATATGAGATTTAATTTCCACTGAAAGCGATACTCTTTATCTGTGGGCAAGTCATGCTCAGCCATATTTGAGTAATGTGTAGACAAACAAACAGCTGACTGGTGTTCGGCGCGCGCCCCGACGAATTTCAATGGTTGCGACAAGCAAAGAGTCGCATGAAAGATACTTCTGTCTCCATTTTCAAAACAAAATTGAAACTTTAAGGGATGTCTAGTTAAACATCGACTGAACATTGTTTACGCAATGGAAGATCGTGAACGATTTAGACGTTGTTTAGGTAGACGAAGTCTATGGCTTAAAACTAGTCATCGCTTCTGCAATCGGCCCATTAAGTGATATAAAATCAGTAGGTTGAATTTGTAGGAAAAAACTGCAAACATAGCGACATGAATCCTTCTCTCTAAACTGGTTAAAACTATTCCAAATTACTCTAAATTGGGCATTAAATAGTGTGCTGAATAAAGTAAAATGTGATAGTAATTGTTATTTTCTAGCACTGAGAGATCACAGTATGCAGATATCTCTCAGATAGTATGCATACAATCTTTCAGCAATATTCTAAGCCTAGTAGAATGTTAATGACTAACGTATATACATAAATTTACATGGAACACATGTTTACCTCGTGTGCATTCAATATTTGGATTTCCATCAAATCCTTGTCGACAGGCACATATTGGTTTATGGTCCTTGACTCGGCAGTCAGCATTGGGCCCACAGCTACAAGGATTCTTGCACACTCCTCTGACACAAGCTTTATCAGCTGGACAGTCACCGTCACTCACACACTGTCCTACAGCAATAACAGGTGGTGTAGCTTTACAAGTGCCGCTCCCACTGCTTATGTAACCACTTGGACAAACACAGATCATGGTGCGCACTGGCACTGATCCAACCACCACACAGTCTGCAGGGCGTTGGCAAGGTTCTAAGAGCTTGCAGGAGTCTTGACACTTATTATTCAAGCAGGCAAGCTTCGCAGGGCAGTCTGCATCTTCCTTGCATTCTGGTCGTGGCTCTGGTCTACAGCCAACATATGGATTTCCCATGAAGCCAGGAGGGCATCGGCATACTGCAAGGTGGTTCTGTACTCTACATTCTGCACGCGGAGCACACACGTTCTCATATATACAAGGATTGATGCACTGAGCATTTATGCATGAGCGATCATTTGGACAATCATTGTTGCTTCGGCAGCCAACCACGTAGCAGCGGTCCCGTGGATTTCCGCGATATCCACTGAGACAGCGACATTCAGCACGATTGCCAAAGGCATAGCATTCAGCATTCACTCCACAAGGATCTTCCTTAACAATGCAAGGATTTACACAGTTTCCGTTGACACATGACTTGCCTGAGTCACATTCAGAATTACTACGACATCCAACTGCAAGACAAAAGTCAGTTATTAGATACTAGTCTTCAAAAAACAACATAAAATGAAACACAGTTCCATAAAAGAAAAGAAATAAAAACAGAAAATGGTATAAAATTATATATTATTACTGACCTGTATGACAAGCTATGTTTGGATTGCCTTCGTACCCTTCTTCACAAGAGCAAATAGGTCGGTGATTTTGCACTCGGCAGTTAGCATTTGTTCCACAATCACAAGGATTACGGCACATCCTATTTATACAAGTTTCGTTGCTTGGACAGTCGTC
The DNA here is from genome assembly GCF_040414725.1 of Anabrus simplex. Taxonomy (NCBI): domain Eukaryota; kingdom Metazoa; phylum Arthropoda; class Insecta; order Orthoptera; family Tettigoniidae; genus Anabrus; species Anabrus simplex. The sequence continues at coordinate 973,374,796 of NC_090266.1, read as the reverse complement.
ATCCACAGTGCAGCCAGGCGGTACAGGTACAATTACTAAAGAAACAAATAATAAAGTCATTAGCGCATCATACAATTGAAACAAAAAAGTATCTGATACATATTATCAACTAAATGCCACTACTAAATGTGCACTGGTTTAATTTTACATTCATTAATATCATTCAAGGATTATTTTTATCTTGCTGGTTCTGGGACCCTACAGATATGGCAATAAGAATGAAAAATGGAAAATGCTGACTGAATTTTTCTACAAAAAAATGTACTAGGACTGCACTGTTCAAGAGGAATAATAATAATAATAATAATAATAATAATAATAACAAGAAGAAGAAGAATTACTAGGTATGGCTGAAGAGACAGAACAATTCAAAATATGATCTGTAACTAATTGATGGGAAAAATACATTGCAAAGAACTGATGGTTGTTGCAATCATGCCTGAGAAAGCTTTTGGTGATAATCATACAGCAGTAAGAGCAAAGCTGAAAGTAGGTATGATTACAAAATTACAAGAAAGAAAGAAAGAAAGAAAGAAAGAAAGAAGATTAGAGGTGTTTACGAGTATAGAATTTGAAAGATAAGCAGGAACAGGAAGGGTTTGTGAAGCAACTTTCTTTTTGAACATGGGAATGTTGAAGTTTGAAAGAATTTTAAGAGCAGTATAGAATGAGTACAGTGAAACCTCGTTAGTGTGTTCCTCATGAAGCATTGCATTTTTCACTTAGCATGTTGTAAATATGAAGCCCTGATTCCCATCATATAAATTTATATAAAAATACCTCACTTACTGCATCACGTTTTCTTTGCTTATTATCCCTTAGCTCGTTCATATTTTTCCCCCTACCGAGCTCGATAGCTGCAGTCGCTTAAGTGCGGCCAGTATCCAGTATTCAGGAGATAGTAGGTTCGAACCCCACCGTCGGCAGCCCTGAAAATGGTTTTCCGTGGTTTCCCATTTTCACAACAGGCAAATGCTGGGGCTGTACCTTAATCAAGACCACGGCTGCTTCCTTCCCACTCCTAGCTCTTTCCTGTCCCATCGTCGCCGTAAGATCTATCTGTGTCGGTGCGACGTAAAACAACTAGCAAAAAAAAATTTCCCAGCCCTAAAAATGTTCCTTGTCATCCCTTATGCACAGAATATAATTTCCAACACAGATAAGAGCCCTCCCCATTAATGGCAAGCCAGGAAATGTCTTGCAATAACAGGAGAAAGCCTTAAATTCCTGAACTTCATAGGGTAAATTGCACCTTTTAGGTGCAAACTGTTAGCTTCAGGAAAGTTCAGTTCTGCTTGCTGGTTAGCAGTAAGGACGCTGAATAACCCAGTGAGCCTGTTTGTGCTTGTATTTCGCATTCCAGTAAGAAATGTATTCTCTGTTGAGTTGTACGGTGAAGGTTTGTGCAATAGCATGCTCACAGATTAGGAAAATAATCATGAGAAGTTCAGTAGCATGATACATATTTGTCTTATTATAGCCCAGCTGTGGATAAGAAAAATGTCATGAAATCACTTACTAATGAAGACAAAATTAAAATCCTTCAGAAAGTAGATAGGCATCCGCATCTTATGCGCCAAGAGTTGGTGCAAACATTAAAACTCGCTCCTACAGCTCGAGTTAGTCCAAACCAATGCTGGGTATTGCCGAAGAATTGTCATGTTCAAGATGGTGGCTGAAGTAGTTCATTTGCACATGAGTGAGTGTAATCTCTGAGTAATTCATGGTCAAATAATGCGGCCAGAAAACAGTGTTTAATACAGTTCAACATTGGACAATTGTTTTATAAAGGAAGTGACCTGCAATATATGTCATTGCTCTTATGGGCCCCAGTGAAAAAGATTTTCATATTTGTTCTCTTATGTTTTTTATACCCTTTAATACTCTTTTCTCATATTTAGAAATGATAGTTGCAGCTTTTGCTGCATGTATACTTAGCATAAAATGCACAAATGTTGAAAAAAAAAAAAAGTGTGAAGTATTTCTATATCCCTGTTGGATAGTTTTTAATTGGATATCCAATAATACATTTTCTTGTTTAATACATTCTCTTTCCTTGTCCCCTGCAGAGACGTCTTAACAAAGTATTACTGTATACGGTATAACACCATGAAAAGTTTGACAGAAGAAGACATAATAATCGTGTAATGATGGAATGAAAGAAAAAAATTAACAAAAATAGAAAAATAAATTAGGAGAGAATGAAAAAAGAGTGAGAAAGTATGAGGAAATACAATGGAAAAAAAAGTAAGAAATTGGTACCTGAAGAGAGGAAAATGCTGCAAATTGTTCACACAGAAAATAAGAGATCTGTATTGTGGAAAGAAATAAAAATATGTTTAAAAAAAAGAAAAGAATAAAAAACCTGAAGAACAGTGTAGACAACATATTTATCGAGGACAAAAATGGAGTAATATTGATACAACCAGCAGAAGTAAAAAGTGGACTGGAGGAATATTTTCATCACTTATTGACTGAAAGAGTATGCAGTAATCAAACAAGGGAGGGTATCCAACCAACAGCAGAAGAATATGAAACACATAAAGTTGCTTGTTGTTTAAAGGGGCCTAACATCTAAGGTCATCGGCCCAAACACATAAAGCATTGGTGGAACTAGTAACTACGAAAGATATACTGTAGATAGGGAAAGCTGTGGGAATGGATGCAGCTGCAATAGAAATGGTAAAAACTTTAAGATAACAGTGTATGGAAAGAGAAACAAGTCTCAGAAGCTGGGCAAAAATAATTATAATACAGTAGTTATTTTATATTTATTTTCAAGAAAGAAAAGGCCAGAGCAAAAGTTGGGGAAAATCTGGCATAGAATGAAAAAAAAAAGGACTTACCAGGCCTACAGTCTCCATCCTTGTTGGGTACCCATCCTTCTGGACAAGTACATATCATTGTTCTTACAGGCACAGTATCTAATACACTACACTGAGCAGTTGCTGAGCATGGGGACAGTTTTGCACAAGGGTCTACACATTCATTGCTTAGGCACGCAAGGCGACTGGGACAGTCTACATCAATGTGGCATTCAGGTTCTGTTTCTGTTGGAGGTGGTCTACGTTCACAGTAAGCAAGTGGGTTGCCAATAGGTAAATGTTCTGGACATCGACACCCTGCAGCATGGTTCTGTGCATAGCAGATAGCATTTGCTGCACAGGGTGGATTTGCAATGCTAGCACAAGGGTCTACACACCGCTGTTCTAAACACATGCGATCTGTTGGACAATCTCCATCAATTCTACATTCCACTCGTTCACACCGAATAAATGGATTCCCAGCATAACCAGATGGACATCGACAAGCTGACCGGTGGGCATCACCATAACATTCTGCATTGGTTGCACAAGAAGCTCCCAGAAGACAAGGATTCAAGCATTCACCATTATAGCACAATTTGTCAGAGCTACATTCATTATCTGACTGACATCCAACTGCAATAAAAGAAACAAAGGATAATCAAGTCATTAGAGTCATTGTTATAAAGCAGTAATTTTGAAGTAATAGGCCAATAGCTTGTTGCAGTTTAAAACTAAATCCTTAAACATAATTTTAAAATATTGTTTGAATTATGATTAAATGCCCTTCCTTCATAATATAAAATGAAGGTCATATTTAATAACAACAACAACAATACTGAAAGAATTATGTTACAAATCAATTCAAGACATTCATTTTTCAGCAGGTATTCTAATTCCCCAATAAGGAAAGTCAAGGGGAAATAAAATTTAACAGCTTCTCAAAATGAATGCAAGTTAACTGCTTCCTTTCACAGGGATGAGTTTCTACTTAAAGCCTACAGAATCTATAATGTAAAATTTCTTTAGATCTATGAGATATATTTTAAAGTACAAAAATGCCAAGGCAGGAATGTTTGTTTAAATTGTAAGGACTAAGTGTTACAAATTATGAAAGAAAAAGAAAACAAACGTGGAGGAGCAATATGACTCAGTGATAGGCAGATAAACAGGTGAATCCTAAGTGATAAAGGGAAAACTCTGTAAATTATAGTTTACTGAAAAGGGTTAGAAGTGGAGAAGACTGTGATGTTAATGGGTATTAAAAAAAGAAAGAAAAAAAAAAAAAAAAACATGATGGCACCTAGTTAGTTCAAAGTAGCTTTCAGACTGAATGCTGAATGGCATAACAGTTGATAAAGGAATTAAACGCACATAGGAAAATATCTAGAAGCCACACAAAAATTTATGACAGAAGTGAGGATAGGAGACTGACATTCAGCCACTGTGAAATTTTAAGGTGAATGTTACAGTGTCTGAAAAAATATCTGTCTGACAATATTGGCTACATTAGAGCATTCAAAAACAATTTGTAAGAATTGTATATATAATTATTTATATATACGTTTTCATAGAGCCACTGTGGCTCAGGTGGCAGTGGGCCGGCCTCTCACCGCTGGGTTCCGTGGTTCAAATCTCGGTCACTGCATGTGAGATTTGTGCTGGACAAAGTGGAGGCGGGACAGATTTTTCTCCGGATACTCTGATTTCCCTGTCATAATTCATTCCAGCAACACTCCCCAATATCATTTTATTTCATCTGTTATTCAATAATCATTGCCCCAGAGGAGTGCAACAGGCCTCGGCAACCGGCACAATTCCTATCCTTGCTGATAGACTGGGCTTCATTCATTCCATTCCTGACCCGGTCGAATGACTGGAAACAGGCTGTGGATCTTCATCCATTTCAATATGTACGTTTTCATAGTTCAATGAATGTGAACACACGAGAAGGGGAAATGATATCTGAATTCGGTGCAGATATGGTGTAGAGTAAGAAGAGAAATATACAGGGTCAGAGTCAGCATTACACAGGATGATAAGAATGATTTTTTTTTTTAATTGGGAAAAATGTTGAAGGTAAATATAATGAATTGAATGGAGAAACTAAATTACATTTAGATGAGGAATGGGTAAGAAAGGACAACAGGAGCAATTATAGGAGCAGGTGCTCTTTGGAAAAAGAATGCAAATATTATTTGGAAATGCCGAGAGGTTTACTGTATATAATAATGCAGGTTGAGATGGAAAGTGATCGATCTTTACTGGACTACGTCAACTGGAGTGACCACAGCCAAAAACAAGTACTAATGTACTGAGCAGATATTTAGGAGTAGGTGTACATGATTATTACATTAAAACAGAGAAATTTGTTTGGAAATGAGACAAAATACAGGTTTCAATATTGTATTGCATAAATAGGCCTTAACTACTTTTAGACCATAGTACCCCAGTTGACGCTAATAGAAATGATAGAAGAGATAAGGATGTGATAAAAGAAGCCAATATCTAAACTTATTGTCATTAAAATAATGCGTACAATAAAGAAATTAAATGCTTATTTGTATGTTGAAAAACAATTCTGAAAAATATAATAAACTCCCTCATTATCATAACTAAGAGCATTGTAAACAGTGATCGTACATCACTGAGTCTCTTTCTACATTATTACATTTAATATTTTATTAACATGTTCTTATTTTAATGATGTTCATAGCATGTTTAATTATTTTTCTTGGTCTCTAACATCAGCCTACCTTGTCAACCATATTATAAATTATTATATTATCATCAGTCAGAAGGGTCCACGGTGAAAAATGCAAAATTTACGAACATCTCACTTTTACTACTTAAAGAAACACCATTTGTCATCTACCAAAGTGATTTGCTACTAGTACTGCCATAATCACTGTAAAAGTATTGCTGGCCATTCTTAGAAGCAACTTCTGTTTTCCTGAGTTTATAAAATTTATTTTGGAGATATCATTCAGCCCAAAATTTAACCAACATCCAATTGGTACTCTAACAACATACATATATTTCCCCTTCAACTTCTGATGTAGGTCTACAGGTGAAAATAATAATTCTTGTTTAGACTGATTCTTACACAGCTCAGAATAATAGATATTATATTCTTTTGGGTTTTTGCTATACGAAAGAGATAAATGGTCATGGTTCACTTCTGAGAAAGCAGAGCGAAGTAAAGTTTTGCAGCTTATGTTTTTCAGATGGCATGAACACAAAGGAATATAAGTTCTAATATTATTTTTTATAATGAAGAAATGATGAAACTAGGTGTTATTTATGATATAATCAAACAAGTCTTTTAAGTTTTACAGTACCTTTGAAGCAGCCAGTGAGAGGATGCCCAGAATAGCCTGGCTTACAATAGCAGATGGGATAGTGATCACTAACTTTGCAATCTGAATTACGTCCACAGTTGCAAGGGTTGACACACTGACGGTTTACACAGGACTCTTGCGGAGAACATTCAGAATTTGAAGAACAGCCAACTGTTATGGCTGAAACTGGTAAAGAAACACAAAATGCTTAAAGCCCATACAAAACATCACATATTTTAAAGGTCATAAAATTTCAAATATATAAAATCAGGGAAAGAGGAATTACTTGACTATGATTTTATATTCAGACATCCCATAAATAATGCATCAATCATAACACACTAGTGTTTATGTGCGACAGAGATGTTGAAGTTATATATTTTAGATGCAAGGATTACTAAGATCTATTTATGATTATGCTTTAGAAATTTAAATTAAATTACTGAGACTACTGAATCACCCTAATGACATTCCCAAATTTGGTGAAAAGAAATGAATGACTTACCTGGTTTGCACTCCACATGAGGGTTGCCTTCATAGCCTATAGGACAAGTACATTTGGGGATGTGGTCTTGAACATAACAGAATGCTCCCTTCGTGCAAGGTGTATTAACAATGCAGAGATTGACACATATACGATTCACACATGAACGGTCAGGCTGACAGTCACTGTTGCTCGTGCATTCTGGTGCTGGTGGTGGAGGTAGAACTTGGTCTGCAAATTCAGAAATTTTTTATCATATGATGCAAGGTAAAAGCTGTTTAGTCAATTACTTTAGAGAATATAAAAACTGAGTAAGTACTAAAGGTAATATCTAGGTACTAGTATTATATATCTACAGGGGACTGAGAATGGAGCACAAATTGCTCTTACCAATGGTACATTCAATGTGTGGATTTCCTCTGTAGCCAGGTGGACAGGAACAAATTGCCTGATGACCCTGACTGTTGCAAAGGGCATTTACTCCACAAAGATCAGATTTGCAGGCATCCATACAGCTTCCACGTTCACACTTGTCAGGGTCTGGACAGTCACCATCCACTTGACACTGTGGTTTCACTTGAACTAGAAAGTAAAAGATACAGCAGTTTATATATTTGTTCCATTACTGTCCTATTCTCTAGGATCTTAAAACCATTGTTATATGATATGACAGTCAAGAAAACTACAGAGAGCAAATCAACAATAGTTTGTTAGCGCTAGCAAATTCAAGAAGTATATTATTTATGAGGTATACAAATAATATTCCTTTTTATGGCCACTTTTTGAAAGCATGTGGGTGCACTGCAATTTCTTACTGTTGTAAAGAGAAATCACTCCACATATACTTTGTGAAATACAAGCTCAAACCTGTTTTATGCAATATGATTAGCGAGTCCAGAGTGGCACTTAAAAGTTTACATTTTGATTTATCAATTTCAGTTACTTTATCTACAGGTTTTGGTGTACAGTTTTATATGTAAAGAGCCAGTTTAAGTAAAAACATTCTGGAGAGCAAACCCATGAGATGGGAAATGAGAAAGGGCAGAAGAGTTATTTACTTAGGTAAGGATACAAAAAGATACATTGTAAAAGAGGCAATAATGACTTTAAGAAATAATTATACTTCAACATTACATTATTGTCGCTAAGTATGAGGAAAGGCTGTACAATGTATGTCTCTCATGTCCTGTACTATTATACAGTTTTCACCTGTTCGTTCCTTTCCATTACTTATATTGACTCATTGGGTTTCTTTTCTCTGTTTGTGTTTGTCCTGTGTGCTTAAACTTTCACCACCAATGTTCATCTTTATATTTTTTGTTTCTTCCCTCTCTGTGTATTTATCCAACTTTCTTCCCACATCAAGACTGAAGATCTGTCAATATAACCCTTCAGTAAGCGCTGAAGTCCACCCCCCTGATGAAGTTGGGAAGCAGAAACAAGCTTGTTGGGTGTAGAAGAATTAAAGAGTGATAAGGAGAGAGCCAATCTATTTGAAGATGGCAGTGTGTGGAAATGTGGAGATTATATTTGTCCTTTTGTATTTTCTTACTATATGTTCCTTTTTCTATACCAATCTGTCAGTGTGCTTCCCTATTATGTGTTACTTTCAATGTTCTTATCTCTCTATATATGAGCTTATTTGCACTTGTTTGTTTCTTTCCATTACCTGAGTCTAAAGTAGAATGAACATAAAACACATACCTATAGCTTTGCAGCGATCAGTAGTGTCAACCACTGTGTCTGGTGGACACTGGCATACGACTGTTCGCATAGGCAGAGTGTTAAGTACCCTGCATTCTTTATCAGGTGAACATACTGAGGATAGGCTGCATGGATTTTGACATCTTTTATTTATGCACGCCAATTGCGGTGGACAATCTGCATCACTACTGCACTCGGGCATCTGTGCTGATATATCAGGTACACGACCTCCTGCAACATTGGAAGATTTATTGCATTCATGTGGGAAGTTCTTTTCAGAAAAATATATTAAATGGACAGTATCAGATTTCAAATCCTTAATCTTGACTACTGATTTATCTAGCTATCTAAATTTAATTTCTTCTATTAGTTAGTGTTTTACACTTACCAGTGCATTCATAATATGGGTTTCCTGTAGTTCCATGAGGGCATGCACATGTAGGTTGGTGGTCCTTTCCAATACATACAGCAGAAGAAGCACAAGTGTCCTCCTCACACACTGGCCGGCATATACGATTCAGACGATCACATGCCTCATCATCTGCACAGTCTTCATTGTACTGACACACTGCTGATATGCAGGAGAGAAGAGGATTACCCTGAGTACCAGAAGGACATGTACATTGAGCCCGATGGGCCTGAACGTGACACTCAGCGCCACGTCCACACTGACCAGAAGATCCGTGTGTGCAGGGGTTCAGGCAGTTCCCATTAATACATGCCTTGTCATATACACAGTCGGTATCCACTTTACATTCAGCTGAAAGCAGAGAAGTGAGATATTTTCAAGGCAAGGAAATATTTGGAAGAATTTCATACATTGCTTAGTACCTATATCACATACACAGTAAAGGTATCAAGAGGATATTCATTGAGAGAGGACAAGAAAGCAAATGCCATTTTGATCATAATAACTATATGGTCAAAATATTATATTATATTTAAATGTATTTAATCCCTATTTTCTTCGTAATACAGTAGCTAAATAAATATATATATATATATATATATATATATATATATATATATAGAAAAGAAAGCACACCGTTGAGGCCTTTGGAGAAAACAAAGGCTCTTACAAGGGACACCATTGACCTTGAACACTCTGAACTACACATGCTTAGAATATAGATCGTTCTACAAGTGCATCTCTTTGAGTGTTCGGTTGCAGGGTATACTGTGTAAACTGTGTATGTTGGCATTGTGAGGAGAATTAATTCCACGAATGTTGTTAAAATATTACAGATTAAGTTGTGATGTGCTGAATATGGAAACGCAATCAGAGTCAATGATATGGAGTTTGCGAATATGTTATATAGCATAATAATGCAGAAATATAATGGGGATAACACAGAAAAATGTGATGTTATGGTGGAAAGATATACTGATTTTGAAGGAGGGGAAGAGTGTGCACCTGAAGGTGGCTGTTCAAACAGTACAAGACATTAATCTCCAGAACCGGGCGAGTTGGCCGTGCGGTTAGCGCCACGCAGCTGTGAGCTTGCATGCAGGAGACAGTGGGTTAGAACCTCACTGTCAGCAGTCTTGAAGATGTTTTTCTGTGGTTTCCCATTTTCACACCAGGCTGTACCTTAATTAAGGCCACGGCCGCTTCTTTCCTATTTCTAGCCCTTTCCTATCCTATTGTTGCCATAAAACCTATGTGTGATGGTGCAACGTAAAGTAGATTATAAAAAGAAAAATCTTCAGAGCAACAGGAACCATCAAGTCAAAGTGAATACGAACTATCTTTACCCCAAAAAGTGGAGGCACAGTTTATTAGAAGATATTGATGACAGCACACTGGAGAACATTTTCAAAGACTATTACAGTTGTGGCTTCAACTCATGTAGCAAACTAATGGGGTGCTATAGTGCAATTAAAGTAAGTACAATTGCAAGTTAATTTTATGTGACTAGGAAATGATGAGAAGCAGCTCACTTTAAAGGAAACAGACTGTCACAATTATTACAAGCTTTTAAAGAACACATTTTGTTGCAATTTGACAGATCAGAAGCATATGGGACTATAATTCACTACTGGTATCTGAAAATCTAGTCACTAGAAGTATCTGAAATTGTTGGCCTGGACAATTTCAAAGCTTTGATTACTTTTATTGACAATCTTGAGGCTAAATATGGCATTTCATCCAGGCATACATTAGTCACATGTAAGGACATAGAAGAAGATAATAGTATACGTTAGGAGGAAGTGAATAGGTTTATAACAGAGTAGAGACAAAGAATATGTTTGGAACAGTGACCAAAGTCAGTTTCATTATGAAAAGTTTCTTTTTTTTTTTTTTACAATTTGCTTTACGTCGCACCGACACAAATAGGTCTTATGGCGGCGGATGAATTGACTACAATGGCAACACTATCTCACAGAGAAGGAAAAACTACAGCTTGAGTTTTGCAGCTTTACCCCCTCGTGTGTGCTTCTACAGTTGTAGGGGGCTAACCTTGGTTTCCCTCTTCAATTGAAGATCCTCTTCGTGGTGAAGGGGACTAGTAGCTCCTTTCTTGCGATGCCGAATGGAGCCCTATTGGGTAACCGTTCGGCATACAAGGAGGAGGAAGCTAAAGCACCACCCAACCCTAAGGTGTAACGCGACCCGTGCCGATGGGGTGCATGGCACATGGGAGATGTGTCTTGAATGGAGCCTTCGAGATACTTGGCGCCCTCTCGAAGTAAGTAGCCTTACCCAGGTATGCGGGGCTCTGCCTGGGCGGACATATATTTCCTTAGCTACTCGTGGGACCTACATGAGTTCCGTAGCCACCCATAAACAGGAGAGCTCTTCTGGGGCCTCCGAGAGAAATACCAGCACAACAACAACCGAAGGGGACTCTTCGGAGATACCCTCGGACAGTTCGACTTCGACAGTTAGAGGGCTCACTCAAGAGGTGGGCAATCTACAGGTCCAGAAGAAGAAGAAGAAGAAGAAGAAGAAGAAGCGCTCTGGCGCTCAAAAGAGGAGATACAAGAAGGCCTTAAAGGCCCGGGAGCAGACCAAAGAGGGCCTAACTCCTGGGGCAGAGGGGACTTCTGCTACCACAACAGCGACAACAGTGGAGGGATCCAATGGGCACAAGAGGCGGGACCCTGAAAAGGAGGAGGAGGAGGAGGAAATATTTTAGTTTCTAAATTTTACTGCCTTTGGGAATATCTGGTTGAAAGCTTTTATTTTATATGTTTTATAACTTCCATAATAAGAAACAGCTACAGCGCACACCGCTTATTGTGATCACTTCAGGGCATAGCACTAATAGATTGATAACAATGACCGAAAGAACCAAGTACAGTAGGCCACTGGGAAGTTGTTTATTCCCTCAATAGTCCACTTAATATAATATGGTGTAATGAAAGAGAGTACAGTACAACAGAAACCTAAATTAAAAATCTTTTATTGTTGTTCGTCTCTGGTTTTCTCTCAGTAAATCATTAATAAAGTGTTCATACTCATAATGTTTCTGAAAATCTACTTGCTAGTACACTACATAATGAAACATAGTGCAGCATAACACAACCTTAAATGTAGGCCAACTGTACTGCATCAATTTAAAAAGTATTTTATTGTTGTTAACCTCTGGTTTTCTCTCAATAAGCATTCATACTCATTATGATTCTGAAAATCAACTACCTGTGTTGGACACTGCATCGTAGCACTTTTAATGCCTCTCTCATTTCAGCATTCGTTGGAGGCTGAAGAGGTTCAGTAGCATCATCTTTTTCTGCTTCAGCCTCTTTTTTTCCCATTTGTGAGTCTGAGGATGTGACAAGTTCATCCACATCTTCGGTCGGTCTAGCAGCAACAATTATGTCGTTGATCTCCATTCATTCATGAAATTCGTCTACTGTCATATCTAATGGACTATGTGCTGTATCTTTAGATTCTGGGGCCTGTTTTGAAAATCCTCCATGCTTGAAGCAGTTCCAAATTTTACTTCCTGGCACATCATTCCATGCCATGGCCAGGAGATGCAGGGCCTCAAGAACACTGGTTTGTTTTTGCACTCAATTTTTCATATTCTCTATGTTTTCCAGTATTCTTGTGCACATTTTATGGCAATAAGAGTCCTGTAAGGTTCGAATGATCCCCTAGTCCCATGGTTGTATCAATGTTAATATGTTGGCAGGAAAGAACACAAGATTGATGTTCTTCAACTTACAGTTTACACAACATGCTGTACAATTATTAATCAGCGAGATGATATTCTGGTATAATCTACCATACCCCATTTTATTTGCCATTCCTTGAATACTAATGCAGTCATCCATGCATTAGAGTTTTAATGGTAGTCTACTGGAAATTTCTTCATACCTTTAAAACATAGTGGATTCTTGTTTTTGCCAATTACCAGAAGCCTTTCTTTGTCACTATTCATATTTACGCAGCTCAAGACAATTAACCAGTCCTTTTATGTCTTTCACCCTTTAGCACTTTCATTCTTGAACAGATAAGTAAGATCAGGTAAGGTGCGATAATACAGTCTGGCCTCGTGTGCATTAAACACACATTACAGAGAGAAATAATTTTTGGCTACTCCTCTTCTATCCATCTTTCAGCACCAGAGAAATCAGCATCCTTTTGCTTACCATGAATTCATTTGTACACAATGTTCTTTAATTTCTTCCAACAATGAAACCATCCTTCTGTTGCTAAAAAATAATTTTTTCCCAATTTTCTTAGCAAGTACTTCTGCTTTATGTCACATCATATGTTTACGAACATTAGTGCATGAAAGTTTTAAAGCTGATTCAACTTCTTTGCCTTTTCTACCATGAAACTTCTTACAGTTCAAATTTTAGATTTTTTTTTCCAGCCCTCACAGTACTGTCTCAATTTTTTAACAATATGGACAGAAGAGGTTGTGAAATCTGTAACTGTGCTGTCGCAATGCATTGACTCATTTTAGGCAATTTGTCATAGCATTCTATGATGGAAAGTTTTTCTGTAAGGTTTAGATCTTTACATTTATTCTCCACACCAGATATAATTTCACTGCAATAATGTTAACTTCACAATGTAAAAGCTTTAGCTATACTTAAGTGTCAAATATGGGTTTATTGCTCAAAAGCGGAAGTTGAGTTGTGTGTAAATGGCTCATCTACTTCGTCCTTCAGAACTTGTAAACACTATGACCAGATGCACAAAGAGTCACAGACAATATAACTTCTTTTCCGAATGCAGTACAGTCAGCTCAGATAGTCTCAGACAACAGTTTTACAAAAGCAAAAATGTGGTAACAAAATTATTGATTACAATAAAAACAGCATTTTTTCAATGTTTTAATATTAGTCCAGATGGGTCTTTATGAAAGTGATAATAATATCCAAAAAAACAAAATGATCTGTGATCACAATAAGTGGCGTGCACTGTATATTATCTAGATCATTGATGATTGATAATTATATAATCTACAATATTACTAATACTCACGTTTGTAGCACTGGGTTTGAGGATTTCCACCCCATCCTTGAGGACAGCTGCAAGTGGGAAAGTGGTTAATGGTATGGCACTCAGCACTTGTTCCACATGGAATGCTCACCAAACATGGGTTAAGGCATTGCCCACTGATACAAGACCTATCTCCTGGACAGTCTGCATTTGATACACACTCATGTTGATCTACTGAGTCTGAAAAAAATAAAATAAAATAGATAATCATATGTTAGTCTAAAAATCCAAAGTGATGCATCAGTTTTACAATCCGTATGCCTCCAGTGTTCAAAGACAAAAACAACTTATCTGTACTAGCAACTGGTTTATGGTTCATACCTGAATTATATACATTAGTACCTGATAATTTAAATTATGGGACAGTGTAATTATTTGAGGAGAAAAATTCATTTTACCTTGATAACAGTTGATGAATGCATTCCCTGTGAAGCCAGCAGGGCAAGAGCAACTTGCACGGTGATTAGATGCACGACACTCCGCATTTGTTGCACAATGGTTGGTGACTACACATGGATTTACACATTGGCTGCTGAGACACATTTCATTATCAGAGCACTCAATATCACTCTTGCAACCTGGTTGTTCAATGGGAGCTGAAAATTGAAATGCATAAATGAATTTTTAAAATATTAATTTAATGCTTGTTAACATTAAATGCTTGCTTTCTCATTAAGTATTTTAAAATGTAGAGCTAAAATAATATGAAATGTTGGAAAAATCAAGGCCACGACACAATTTTTAAAAAGTATTCATGCATTCTAAAGGGTGTGTTAAGAGTTCCATGTGGAAAGTTTTATTTTACTTAATGCCTTTGTTACTAGATTTTTTTGAGTTCATAGTACTATTCATTAGTGAACATTAGTTATTATGACATTAGGATATCATGCATGTTATTACATACCCACATTATTATATTGTATCATATTAAAATTATTCCAACTAAAAGAAAAGGAAAGAAAAAAAAAAAAAACACACGTGAAGAGGCAATTAACTTGGCATGTTGCTGTTCCATTGAACAAGTTTAAAGGAATAAGGTTAGTAAGGAAACTGTTAGTTGTGCAGTAAATCTACATCTGTATCACCTGAAAAACATACAAACATATATTAAAGGCATTCTAACAACATACAAAGTAATAAAAAAGAGTTAACTAGTTTGGAGATATAGTATTTGCACAAAACATACATGAAGAAGTATGGTATTTTATGCTCTGTAATGGACTGAATTTTTTATTAACAACGGATAAGTATAGAGGTCAAGCACAGACTGAAAGTTAATTCCAGGTAAATGACTACTAAAGACCAGACCTGGAGAGAAACAAAATGTTTCATGCAGGTCCTCTATCATGATAGTTTTTTAACACAATCATTATGTTTATTAGATAAAATGTGAAAAACTGTTTTATAGCTTCACCTTACTGTAAAATAACATTTGAAAATGAAATTGGGTACATGAGTTAATACTTACTTGGTTTGCATTCTATATCAGCATCCCCAATATAGCCAGGGGGACATAAACAAGACATTGTTCTTAGAGGCAACGTATCAACAACTGTACATTCTGCATTGATGCCACATGGTTTGGCTTCTATACAAGGATTGCGGCAGGTTCCACTGAAGCAACCCAACTTGCTAGCACAATCTGCATCCGTTGTACACTGATTTTCTACAGTAACTAGAAAAAAGAGAAAAGAGAACTAAAGTTTCTAGTCTAATAACTATTAAATCTTACCGAGTACAAACAAAAATGTTATGCTGTATTAGCTACCTCCCACATTTATTTTTCTGTTTTGCCATAAAATTGTAAATCAAGAAAATATTATTTCATGAATACTTTATAGAATAAAAAGTATTAGAAACACAATTTTTATTTACAGTTCAGACTTTTGATTGTGAAGTTATGAATACAATACACATCATCATTAAAATTAAATATGTGGCTTTTTGTACTACTTACTCATCGTGCAAAGAGTGCGAGGATTTCCAGAATATCCTGGAGGGCATCTACAAATGGGATTGTGACTAATCACAGTGCATTGGGCTGATGGTGCACAGTTACATGGATCTTCACAGCGTTCATTATGGCAAGCAAGATTATTGGGACAGTCATTATCTGTTGTGCACTCGGGTCTATCACATCGTACCCAGGGATCTCCACGGTAATTGTCAGGACAGTAGCAGCGAGCACGATGATTGCTGTCAGCACGGCATAAAGCATTCAAGCCACACTGTGTATATCTACACGGATCTTCACACTGTTTATTGACACAGGCTTGGTCAGGAGGACATTCTGAGTCAGCACGACATCCAACTGAAAAAGACATGCAGATTATGCTATGAAACCAAAACTTTTGAACGACTTAATAAAAGAGAATCCAATATAGAGCACATTTTTTTTTTCAAGTTGCTTTACGTCGCACCGACACAAATAAGTCTTATGGCAACGATGGGACAGGGAAGGGCTAGGAGTGGGAAGGAAGCGGCCATGGCCTTAATTGAGGTACAGCCCCAGCATTTGCCTGGTGTGAAAATGGGAAACCATGGAAAACCATCTTCAGGGCTGCCGACAGTGGGGTTCGAACCCACTATCTCCCGAATACTGGATACTGGCCGCACTTAAGCGACTGCAGCTATCGAGCTCGGTAATACATTTTCTATCCTCCCCTTGGGGGACATGATTAGTTCAGAGGCTTAGTTGCTGGCTTTCAACTGGTAAGGCTGAGTTTTGAATTCCAGTCGATCCTGGGTTGGGATATTCATCTAAAAAATCCTGCGGCATCAGGAAAGGCATTCGCCCTTAAACACTCCAGCCAAAATCAATTAGCCTGGATGGCCCCAAAAACCCTGGAAATTACTGGGATAAGCTGAAGAAAGTTATTTTTTCCTACCCTCTCCTTAAACTGTTATCAAAATAGCAAGAAGCTTCCGTAGAGGGAGAACTTCAACATGCTGTGGATTTCTTTATACTTAATTTTTTAACTGATGTACTATACTTCATTATGTATGTATGTATGTATGTATGTATGTATGTATGTATGTATGAAGAGCATAAAACTTCCATCATAGTAATTTATTTTGACCTAGTATACTTGAATTTGCTTAATCTGCAGTGTCTGATGACTAGTTATGCCAAAGAAATATCCTTTTTATTTTAACAGATACAATCACAAGAAATTCCATGATGTTTTGAACAGACCACAGAATCTCATTTTCAGAATGAAAAATCAAAACATTGTCTATCAGTGAAAAACTGAAAATCATAAAAACAAGAAAGAAGTCAGGTGTTTAGTGAGGGAGGGGGGAAAATAATAGTGAAAGACATAAGGCTTAACTAAAAATGAACGGAAAGTAATCCTAAGTTGAGTAAAAAAAATTGCTTTAAGTAAGCAAACTATTTTAACATTATGCTTGGTTTGAAACAGATTTCAAAGCAGCTTCTGGTTGGTTCAAGTAATTTAAGAAATGTAATGGAATAAGAAAAATGACCAATTCATGAGGAATAGTTGGAGCTGATAGAGAAGGTGCTGAAATGTTCACTCAAGTGTTTACATTGTATGATTAAGGACACACAGTTATGATGATAATGATGGGGTTCTGCCATAGATATTTATTACGCTATATAGCTGTGATATCATGAGAAGAGGAAGCTATTGGCCAGAAAAAAACAATCATGATCACGCTCTGTGCTAATGGATCCAGTGATCATTGATCATAAAGCGAGACTGCTGAAGACTGGATGATCTAAATTTCCACGTTTTTTTACAAGTGAAAATATCCAACTACAGTACTATAATGAAGAAGCTGATTGGATGGATAATCAGTCAATGTCTACTTCCAAAACCATGATGTGAAGTTAAGTTAGTGCAGAATTAACTGAACAATCACTATTAATGAAAGCAGTGCCGCTTGTAGACAAGACACTTTCTCGAAACATGAAAAGTTTCCGTTGCATTAAGTCTGTTCTGCTAAACATTACTAACGTATTCTATAATCTTATGAACCAACATGCTATTGCTGCTCTGATAATGACCCAAAAATAATCATTCCACATCACTTTTTTCAGGAAGATGTTGAATTTCAAATGTCAGAAGGAATTCAAATTGTTAGATGTACACTATTGCATGAACAGATCAGGAAAACATATGAATGCAGTTACACATGGATAAACAAGGACCCCACGGTATGCTCTGAGAAGAGTCTGGATCAGCCAGCAGCTGCTGACCAGGAGAATAAGGTTATATACTAGCCAACAATACGCTACTTTCAGCAAGCGTATAATATTAAAGCATTGTTGGTGGTTAGGCTGATGATTGGAAGCCACGGGACAATTCCAAGACCTGTTGCAGAATTTTTCAAACCCCTTGGGATCCAGCCACAGATTTGTTGGGATAACATGCTATTGGTTCTGAAAGGGTTGATTCAGATAATGAGGAATTATCTGTACAACTTCAAGAAATAATACATAGCCTATAAATCTCATATAACTACCCCATTCTTGTTAACTTGTTACTTCCAGTCATCTCGTCTTACATATTTTAAATTATAGTTTCAAAGTTTAAACGGTAATGTATATTGGTATACTCTGACCTACTGTAGTTGGCAACCCAAACTGTTTAGGAAGTTAAGGTAAATACTGTACATTTTTAAAATGTAAAATGTAGGATAATACTGATTCAGTCATGACATCCTGCATGCCCACAAAATTTTCCCAC
Organism: Anabrus simplex; assembly: GCF_040414725.1. Lineage (NCBI taxonomy): Eukaryota > Metazoa > Arthropoda > Insecta > Orthoptera > Tettigoniidae > Anabrus > Anabrus simplex. The sequence continues at coordinate 973,356,290 of NC_090266.1, read as the reverse complement.
AATTGCATCATCATTACAGATTCTGGATAAATGCTGCCTTGTCTGTCATATGCATCAGATATTGCTCTTAACGGCTACACAATGAAAGAAGTCATGCGGGTAAGAAGTTCGTTTCCAACGAAGTGCTTCAGGGGGGTGTCCAGCAGTGGTGCTGGGACAATCCCTAAGAATGGTTTGGTGCACAAATATGGAAACTACTGGAGTGATGGGAAAGGTGCATAGACATTGGCGGGGAATACCTCTAATATAATCTATATTTATTTTGTTTCAATAAATTGTTATTTTGAAGAAAAATCATTATACGGCTGCGAGCATGCATTCGTGAGATAGTGTGTTCAAAACCTACTGTCGGCAGCCCAGTAGATGGTTTTCTGTGGTTTCCCACTTTCACACCAGGCAAATGCTGGGGCTGTACCTTAATTAAGACCAAGGCCACTTCCTTCCCACTCCTAACCCTTCCCTTGTCATAAAACCTATCTATCTCAGTATGGCATTAAAAAAATGTCAATCCTTTTTTAACATCCCAAGTAAATGTCACTTCTTTTAAGATTTTTTCACCCAAGTAAATGTCACTTCTTTTAAGATTTTTTCACTATATCTCTTCTAATAATATAATTTTTTCCTCTTATGTGTTAAAAAAAAAAAAAAAAAAAAGTACTCTGGTTACTTACTCTCATAGCACTGGCTCTGGGCACTACCAGTGAAACCATCTCTACATGTACATAATGGGCGGTGGAGTTGTACTCTGCACTCAGCATTTACACCACAGCTATTGGGTAACTCCAAACATGGATTTTGACATGCCTGATTGATACATGCCTTATCGTTTGAACACATTGAGTTATCAGTGCATTCTGGAGTGGGAACTGAAATAAAAATAAGTTATGGTTATTTCAAATTTCACTTGTCCCTGTGGGCACAAAATCATGTGCACACACATACACATTGCTATAAATTTGAAAATGTCAGCTCATATTAACTGCAATTTTCCAATAATATTTTCAAGTGCTACAATGAAATAAAGTCTTAGTCCAGTGATGCTTTGGAAGGAGTTAGATCTTTAAAAATTGCCCTGAGAATAAGAGACCAAAAACCTCAGCATTAATACTGGTAGTTGAGGAAAATAACAGGACACTACAAATTTGAAAGAGTGAAGCAATTGAAATTTTTAGATGTAATGTAATCAAAAATGAACAAAATCAGAGATAAGTGGAAACTAACATGAGAATCCAAAATGCTAATAGTAGTTAACTTTTTTCAGACTTTTATCAGGAACAGGGAACAGAAAACTTAAGATGCATAAAACAATTATTTGCTCGACTTTAATTATAGTGGAGAATGTGTAGTATACTGTAAGTAGCAAATAAGAATTTCAATTACAGGCTTTTGAAAATAAAGTTCACATGGATGAGCACTGGTCTTTGCCATAATCCAAACTCCATGGCGCAACAGCTACGAAGGGCCTTGGCCTACCAAGTGACCACTGCTCAGCTTTAAGGCCTGCAGATTACGAGGAGTCATGTGATTGGCCGTTATTCTTGGCTTTCTAGACTGGTCTTGCTGTGATACAATGTCATAAAGTTTGAAACAGATATCAGATGAAGAAATTCACACCCTTTCACAGCAAGCATCAATACTCAAAATACTCTAATAAAAGGTTACATCTTCTATGAATGAAGGAAAATAAGATGGTCCAGCAGGTTTATAATGAATTACCATGGGAAAAATTATCTCTTAGCAGATCGTAAAATTTCTGGAAGAGTGATTCTTCAAGCTATGTGAAAGATTACTCAACATGATCTAACAAATATTTGTCCAAGGTAGAAAAATCAAAAGAAGCAAATAGTAAGAATGGCATGGGATTTTATTGTTCCATAGTAGCCTGCAGAGTGAGTAAATGAATGGTTATATTATTATTTCAAGGGAATAGCCTTTTATCGTCCTCTATTTGGCAGTAAAACAATATTCTGTATATTTCATTTTATGAAAAGCCTCCGTGGCTCAGGCGGCAGCACATCCGCCTCTCACCGCTGAGTTCCGTGGTTCAAATCCCGGTCACTCCATTTGAGATTTATGCTGGACAAAGCGGAGGTAGGACAGGTTTTTCTCCGGGTACTCCGGTTTTCCCTGTCATCTTTCATTCCAGCAACACACTCCATTAACATTTCATCTGTCAGTCATTAATCATTGCCCCAGAGGAGTGCGACACAATTCCTATCCTTGCTGCAAGATAGGGGCTTCATTCATTCCATCCCTGACCCGGTCAATGACTGGAAAACAGGTTGTAGGTTTTCATTTTATGAATTTTCATATTTTATCAGAAGTAACATTCTGCATATAATTAATATTACCTGTTGGTGTCCTTTAAATTACATTAAGAGTCATATTTTAAAACATTGATTTTCAGTCTCTTTTCCTCAAACATTTATTTGCAGGTTGAAGTGATAGTATATGAAGTAGTAGTACATAATTTTAGGCAATTTTAGTAGGAGAAATTTCAGAGGTCTGATATAGCCTTAAGCGTCATTAGCATCTTTAATATACAGGATATTTGGGAGATAAATACAAATGTCCAATTACAAAAATGTTTTAAATTTTATGTTTGTAGCTCACGTAATATTTAAAGATGAATGACTTAGAGCTTTCTAACATACATTACAATATCTTCAAATGTGAAAGTGTTTGCTTCTTTTATGCAGAATGTTTTCATACAACTTACACATGCATACTACATGAAGCTGCAGTGCGGTGATCTACTTAGAATAGTGTTTTTTTTTACACATTTTGCATGCATATGTCCTGAAGCTGCAGTGAAGTTATGTATACAGCTGCAGTGCAGTGACGTACTTAGAACGGCTTCTTACACATTATGCATGTATACTGCCTGAAGCATGGTATGGCGGGTGGTATAAGCCAAGGACAAACAAAGCTAGTACTTATCTCACAGACATCGTACTCTACTTCAAGCTCCTCCATCGGACCAACCATTTGCTTTTTTTTTTTTTTTTTTCTTTCTTTCCGTGAACTGTGGACATTCATCCCTACCTTCTGCAAGGTTATTTGTACATATCTCCCAAACACCCTATATATTTATATAAGAAACATGTAAATATGACTTGTAATTGAGGATAGTGCCAGTTGCATAGCACTCAAAAATAGATAGATAGATAGATAGATAGATAGATAGATAATTAAGTATATCTCAGCCAGCTTCCTCATTTAGTTCTGATTCACAAATTGAACTCACGTTGTTGTCCAGGCTGTATCTTGCACTCAACTTGTGGAGCTCCATAGTAACCTTCTGGACATGAGCATACAGGATTGTGGTTAACAACCTGACAAATGGCATTTACACCACAAGCATCAACACAAGGGTCACGACACCTCTGACCGAAGCATGCTTTGTCCCTTGTACAATCCTGGTTGATTAGACATTCGGGGTATGAACAAACAGCAGCTTCGTTCACTACATTACACTGTCCATTCTGACGACATGGTGATGGGTTGCATGGATCACTGGGAAAGTCTGGAATGAATTGAAAAGAAACAAGATTAACCCATAAGCATACAATTATTTCACATGAAGAAGTGTCTGGGAATATGGTTCTTTATCTACACGGTTATGCAAGGGTATCAAAGTTAGTAGTCAACATGTTGGTTGAGTTACATTTAGCTTCCTAACTTTAACTGAAGCAATTTACTGTACAATAGACTTTCAGGCTAGAGTTGAAAGGATCCTGCTTGAATACCAAGGGTGATCGTGTTTCAAATCTTTAGACGTAGATAACATAACATTCACCACGATGCCCCATGTACATTATCAGGTGCCTCTGAGACCAAATTGGCATCCATTTTAGGAAGAAATTGGCAAATTCTGTCCTATTTGTCATTATGTTTACAAACATTTTGCTTGCTAGAATTTATTCCATCAGCAAGATGACCTGATGTTAAAAGCAACAAGAAATGGCCTTGTGAATGTATAATTAAAATGCAAGATTAAATTAATAAATAAACTTACACATAAACACATTTTCTATCTGAATACACGATGTCAGTTGTATATCAATCATCAATGATCTGCATTTACGGCTATCATGCAGGTGGCAGATTCCCTATCAGTTGTTTTCCTAAATTTTCTTAAACGTTTTCGAACAACTTAGAAATTTATCAAACATTTCCCTTGTTAATGTATTTCAGTTCCTCACTCCTCGTCCTATAAAAGAATATTTGCCCAAATTTGTCCTCTTGAAATCCATCTTCATCTTACTTTTAAAAGCTCTGCTCAAGCTTATTCTTCTACCAATGTCATTCCATGCCATCTCTCTGCTGAAAGCTCGAAAGATACCACACATAGTTGAGCATCTGTTCCCCTTACTCCCAAGTCATCCCAGTCGAAAGTTTGCAACGTTTTCATAACACTATTCCTTTATCAGAAATCACTCAAAACAAATCGTGCTGCTTTCCTTTGAATTTAATCCATTTCTTGTTTCAAGTAGTCCTAGTGTGGGTCCCATACACTGGAACCATACTCTAATTATGGTCTTACCCAGAGACTTATATGCCCTCTCCTTTACATCCTAACCACAACCCCTAAATACTTTCATAACCATGTGAGGAGATCTGTAAACTTTCTTACCAACTTCATTAATATGATTACCCCAATGAAGCTCATCTAGGTACTGTACTTACAGTGTTCCCCATGAGGTACAATCACCCCCATTAACACAGTAATTAAAACTGAGAGGACTTTTCCTCTTGGTGAAACTTACAACTTGACTTTTCATCCATTTTACCATCATACCATTATCCGCTGTCCATCTCACAACATTGTCTATGTCCCCCTGCAGTCGTTCACAATCCTGCAACTCATTTACTACTCTATACAATAAAACATCATCCGCAAATACCCTTATTTGCGATCCCAGTTTTTTGCTCATATCATTTACATACATAAGAAAACAAAAACTAACCTAACTAAACTAACCCCATGGTACTACAGCCCTTGAAGGGCCTTGGCCTACCAAGCGACCACTGCTCAGTCCGAAGGCCTGCAGATTACAAGGTGTCGTATGGTCTGCACGACGAATCCTCTCGGCCGTTATTCTCGGCTTTCTAGACGAGGACCGCTATCTCACCGACAGATAGCTCCTCAATTCTAATCACGTAGGCTGAGTGGACCTCGAACCAGCCCTCAGACCCAGGTAAAAATTCCTGACCTGGCCGGGAATCGAACCGGGGGCCTCCGGGTAAGAGGCAAGTACGCTACCCCTACACTATGGATAAAAAAAACATAGGCCCAATAATATTGCCCTGCAGGTTCTATTTTCTAGAAATTTAACCAGGCATTCAACCACTCTTTTGTCTAGTCCAATAGCCCTCATTTTCATCAGTAATGTCCTATGATCTAACCTATCGAAATTAAATGGTGTATGTTTTTTTGTGCCGGGAGTGTCCGAGAACAAGTTTGGCTTGCCACGTTCAGGTCTTTTGAACTGACGCCCGTAGGCGACCTGCATGTGATGATGAAGATTAAATGGTGATGAAGACAACACATACATCCAGCCCCCGTGCCAGTGAAATTAACCAATTACGGTTAAAATTCCTGACCCTGCCAGGAAACAAACCCGGGACCCCTGTGAACAAAAGCCAGCACGCTAACCATTTAGCCATGGAGCCAGATATCTACCCTATCAAAAGCCTTGGATAGGTCAATAGTGATAGAGTCCATTTGACCTCCAGAATCTAAAATATCTCCTATTTCTTGCTGGAATGCTGCAAGCTGAGCTTCACTGGAGTAACTTTTACTAAACCCAAACTGTCTTCTATCAAACCAGTTAGTACTATCACAAAAATATCTAACATAATCAGAAGGAATGCTTTCACAGAGCGTACAAGCAACACATGTCAAGCTGACCGGCCTGTAATTGTCCATTTTATGTTTGTCACCCTTTCCCTTTTACAATGGGGTTGCTAATGTAACTCTCCATTCATTTGGTATCACTCCTTCCTGAAAGCAGTAATCAAATAAGTATTTCAGATATGGCACTATATCCCAACCCATAGCCTTTAATATATCCACAGAAATATTATCAATCCCAGCTGTTTTTCTATCTTTCAATTTTTGTATATTTTTGTGTCGTTATTATCATAGGTAAATTTTAGTAATATTCCAGTATTAATCACCTCCTCTATTTGGACATTATATTTATATCCAACTACCTTCACATACTGCTGACCGAATACTTCTGCCTTCTGTAAGTCCCCACATATACACTCCCCTTGTTCATTAATGATCCCTGGAATGTCCTTCTTGGAACCTTTTTCTGCCCTTTTGAAGTATCTATACATATCTTTCCATTGCTCCCTGAAATTCATGATTGCCAATTATGTTTGCCATCATATTATCCTTAGTTGATTTTTTCACTAAATTCAATTTCCCAGTAAGCTCCTTCAATCTCTCCTTACTCCCGCAACCATTCCTAATTTTATTTCTTTCTAATCTGCATCTCCTCCTTAATCTCTTTATTTCCCTGTTATAATTTAATGGGTCCTTACCACGCCTTACCAATTTTAAAGGTTTTCACACTCCTCAACAATTGGTTTAAACACCCATAGGATGTTAATTTCTTTATTTACGAATTTTCCATTGATCATAATTGCTTTTTAAAAATTTCCCTATGCCTCTCTTATCAACCATATGGTATTGCCTAATGGTCCTAATTTTATGACATTTATTTTTAACTATAAAAAAACAGCTTCATGATCACTTATACCATCTATCACTTCAGTTTCTCTATAGTGCTCATCTGGTTTTATCAGCACCACGTCTGGAATATTTTTCCCTCTTTCCGTCACTTTCTGATTCATCCGTCCTTCCCATATTAACTTATTCACCATTTGTTGGTCATGCTTTCTGTCATTTGCATTCCCTTTCCAGTTTACATTTGGTAAGTTCAGATCACCCGCTACAATAATGTTCCTTTCTCTGTCATTCCCCACATAGCTGATTATCTTATCAAATAATTCTGCACCAGCGTCAACACCAGCCTTACCAGGTCTATACACCCCAAAACAATCAAGTTGCTTGTTATCTTTACAGATAAGTCTTACATCTAGAATTTCATGTTCCTCATCCTTAACTTTTCGTATCTTACAAATTCTTTTCTTTTTTGTTTCACCAGTAGGAAGACTTTCCCTCCTATTGTTCCTAATCTGTTTCTATAATAAACACTCCAGTTCCATGAGAAAATTTCCGCATCCATAATATCACTTCTCAGCCACGATTCAATTCCTATTGCAATATCTGGTAAATATATATCTCTATCAAATTACTTAATTCTATTCCTTTCTTTACAATACAGGTACTTCTACAGTTTAACACTAACAATTTTATGTCATCCTTACTTGACTTCATGCTTCCTGTACTGTCATTACTGCTCTCTAGTCCACACTGTTACGCTAAATGTATCTCCCTTTAATTCTTCCAAACAAACTCTGTAACTTATATGTACCATTGCGGTTCAAGTGCGGGCCATCTGAGCGAAGATATACAAATCTAACTCCCAATTTCCCACATACCCATTCCATAGCCTCATTTAAATCCCCAATTACCCTCCAGTCAGTATCCCTCCTAAACAGTATTCTACTGGTAACAATCTCTGCTTCCTTAAACTTTTTTTGTGCTGCTGTAACCAGACACCACACAACCCTTAACTATTCAGTACCTATTCCTGCTTGTCTTACTTTATTGGTACCAACATGGAAAATTACCACCTTCTCCTTACCCTCCTCCCTCCCTTCTATTTTCCTCAACATCTGCCTTAACTTAATTCCTGATAACACTCTACCCTAGTTCCCTTTCCTCCACACATACACGTAATTGCAGGAGAATTGGTTAAATTCAGTATAGGTAAGATACTAGAAACATTTTTTAAAAAAGTTATAATAATATATAAATTTTAAATTCTTTCCACAAATTATGAATTATTGCTGCCATTCCAGGAAGCTTGATGAACTCCAATATATATAACTTGCATATCCTCAGTTTAATGCTCTTATTGCAACTATAACCAGAATAATGCTGACTATTAGAAGCAAAGTTATGAAAATATCGATAAAATGACTTTTTAAGGAATGCATAATCTCATATTATAAAGCATTAAAAAAAAGAAGGAATAAAAAAGGTTGTGTCAACAAACCAATAATAAATGATGACAAACTGACACCAAACATTCCATTGACAACTTTCATGGAACTAGGTAATTTGCAAGGCAAAATTATTGTTCTTATTAGACATCACTCACAAAAATGCAATATATTGAGGAATCAAGTGATCTACTTTCATTTCAATGTAGGTTCTGTCAACAGTAAATAGGAATATGGCTAAAATAAATGAAGGTTTTGGAAGCAGTTATGTACAGTCTTAAATAAATCTAAACCGTACCTTTAATCTCCTTGCATTCAGTAAATGGGTCTCCAATGGTGTTTTCTGGACAGCTGCATACTGGGCTATGGTTGATAGTGATACAGCGAGCACCATAACCACATATACCTGGGCAGGGATCCACACATTTGGAGTTGACACATGCCTTGTCCCGTGTACAGTCTGAACTTAAAACACACTCGGGTCGACAACCACTACCATCAGGAGTGCCTTGATAACCTGGCAGGCATTCACATAGTGCATTGCCATTAACAGCATGGCAACGTGTGTTAGCTCCACATGGAGATGGATTGCAGGGGTTGGATTCAGGGAGAATAGCTAAAGAAAACAAAGAAAGAATCCAGTAAGTCCACTCTGAAGAATAATACCTATAGTAATCATAACATGTGATAGTAAAAAGACTACACTTGCAAGATACAGTTTTATACAACAGCTTAGAGATTCAGATCAAGAAATGGAGAGCAAAAAGGAGTTTAACCATTAATTAATTGTATGTCTATTCTGTATGAAACAGCACTTCCTATTTTACTCTTCTCTCTAGCATGATACATGACCCTTGTTCATGTGGAATCACCCTATCTGGAATTCAGCAGTGCTACTCTTCATTACATTTTTACATTCTGTCCAACACTATTTTCTTTATGAATTATTTGTAAGTGAAATTTTCTAACAATAACTTTTTGTTTTGCTAGTGGCTTTACGTCACACCGACACAGATAGGTCTTATGGTGATGATGGGATAGGAAAGGCCTAGAGGAGTTGGAAGGAAGCGGCTGTGGCGTTAATTAAGGTACAGCTCCAGATTTGCCTGGTGTGAACATGGGAAACCACGGAAAACCATCTTCAGGGCTGCCGACAGTGGGATTCGAACCCATGATCTCCCGGATGCAAGCTCACAGCCGCGTGCCTCTAACCGCATGGCCAACTTGCCCGGTCTAACAATAACTAACTATTGGTAAGTTATATTTTATGTACTGTAAAGGACATGTAATATAAGATACCTCAATAGCTATTTATTTCTTTGACCCAGAGAAAAATTCTGTCTGCAGCTAATAAGTGAATAATATTTGGCTTCATAGATAAAGCTGAACACATTTTTAACTGTTAATCAAAGTCTTCTCCAATCAAGTCAAAATTTTAAGATTCCTTTCTTATATTTTCTCTTGCAAGATGGATTCACAAAAGCAAGAATGAATAAAAGATTTGCTTGCAAAAACTGCAGATGAATCAGATGATGGAGGCACATCATATGATCAGAAAGATAAGATTGTAATGCATAGTGATCAATGTTTAAAAAGTAAACAATATTGCAATGAACTACAAATGGTTTTAATTTATAATGTAAGCAAGGGTCAAAAGGGATTCTTTCTTAATGAAGATAACATCAGAAGATGGTATAATCACTGCTCACTGCAAAACATGAGAACTACGGCTCAAAATAATCACTGGAGCGATATTTACAAGGTTAGTGGTTTGGCAATGAATATAAATGATGTACAGTACTGCAGGTCTGGATTCAATATTTTTAATGACAACATTACTGAGGAAATCATAAATTGTACAAATAAAGCTCCAGCTCAACAAGGCTAATTATAAGTGAGAGAGAGATGCAAAGGAGATCTTTTTTTGTCATATGGCCACTGGAGAAGTTGAAACCTTATAGGTGACCTGCCTGTCTGTGAAGACGGGACACCTTAGACCAAAGGCCGATATTCTAACCATTTAGTCATGGAGCCAGAGGCAAAGGAGATGAACATCACAGAATGGAAAGCTTTGTGATGCCTTCATTATGTGGCAAATGTCTTGTGCTTGTCCCGCCAAAACTTAAGGGGCTTATACCCAACGGATATTACAGGCAATGAATTTATCCATATTACTGCGACCCTACAAAGACCGATACTCTTGCTGAAAGCAATTAGGGGTGATAATATTCAAACAGGAGAAGGCTGTGTGTTAAGCATACTCCATTATTGACTAACTACACAACAATAATTGAAGAATGTCAGAAAAATGTGGATTCTGACAGTAACAAAAAAAATCAGTGATGTATGACAAAATTATTTGTATCAATGATGCTTTAATGCATTTTCCGCATACCTAGAACCCAATCAGATGGATGATATGATGTGAATAAATCTCCACATCATTAAGTTCTCAGACTAATTATACCATTATCTGGTTCAAATTGTAACATATAACTGGTATTGTTCATTATCACTAGCAACTGATTTGTTGCCGAACTACTGCTTGGTGGTAGCTGAGTCTTAAATCTAATTAAAAGAACGAATTTAGTGGTAATTATGGATTTGGAGATATTTTCAACTTTTTCCCTGCCTCTCCAAGAGAAATAGCTTGTACTTCTCTCATCCACTTTTCACAATGAATTATCTGGTGAAGTTATGAAGGCAGAGATGTTGACATTTTGGGGGGAATACCTGGACCTAGCCTGGGAAGTACGAAATCGATTGCTGGAAAGAAAGATTGAAAAATGGGACGAACTTCGCTGTAATCTCTCAGAAAACTAGTCAGATCGCGAATTTTGGTGGATTCTCTCAGAAAGCGAGTCAGATCACGAATTTTGGCAGATTATATATAAAATGTTAAGCATTCAATTATAAATTTCAGTATAATACCGTAGCGAAGCATGGGTATCTTGCTAGTATAATATATATATTAATAATAATAATAATAATAATAATAATAATATTGATATTCTTTAAATACCTATTCTTAACATGAGGAAGATATAGTAACTAGACAGGCTCAAGTCTTTGTCTGCAGTAATATGCAGTATTATTTATATTATAATCTAAAATACCTTCTCTTGAGTGGTGTGGAAAATAGAAGTTCCTCAATAATAAGGGGTGATGTGAATCTACTGTCTAATATAAATCACCAACATACACAGATTCCCCTTTTTATCAGTTTGATTGCTTGCTTGCTTATTGTAAACTAGTGATGATATATTTTTCTGAACAAAGCTCAGCTGTAGATAGGCATTTCAATGCTTTACATAACTTTAAAACTTACAATTACCAGCATGGTACCATTAATTCTGTATAGAATATAGACCATAGGGACAAATGTTTATCCCTGAAACATGTGGAATGAAATATGAAGTGAAATTTAAATTGAGTGCTTTAACTTACTTGGAGATGTTGTTGTTGTTGTTGTTTGAGTCATCAGTCTACAGACTGGTTTGATGCAGCCCTCCATGCCCCCTATCATGTGCTAATCTATTCATTCCTATGTAACCACTACATTCTACATCTGTTCTAATTTGCTTGCCATATTCATACCTTGGTCTACCCCTTCTATTCTTACCGCCTACACTTCCCTCAAAAACAAACTGAACAAGTCCTAGGTATCTGAAGATGTGTCCAATAATTCTATCTCTTCTTCTGATCAAATTTAGCCAAACTGATCTCTTACCAATTCAATTCAGTATCTCTTCATTCATGATTAGATCTACTCATCTCACCTTCAGCATTCTTCTGTAACACTACATTTCAAAAGCTTCTATTCTCCTTCTTTCTGAGCTAGTTATCATCCATGTTTCACTTCCATACAATGCCACGCTCCAAACAAATGTCTTCAAGAACTTTTTTCTAAAGTTTGAAGTAAGCAAATTCCCTTTCTTAAGAAAGGCCTTCCTTGCTTGTGCTAGTCTGCATTTTATGTCCTCCTTACTTCTGCTGTCATTAGTTATTTTACTACCCAAGTAACAATATTAATCTACCTCCTTTAAGACTTAATTTCCAAATCTAATATTTCCTGCATCACCTAACCTTATTGGACGGCACTCCATTATTTTTGTTTTGGACTTATTTATTTTCATCTTGTACTTCTTGCCCAAGACTCTGTCCATACCATTCAGCAATTTCTCCATATCTTCTGCAGACTCAGATAAAATAACACTATCATTGGCCAATCTCAGGACTTTGATTTCCTCTCTTTGGAATATGATTCCTTTCCCCAAATTCCTCTTTGATTTTCTTTACCACATGTTCTATATAAACATTAAAAAGGATGGAGAACAAAGTGCAGCCTTGCCTCACTTCTTTCTGGATTGCTGCTTCTTTTTCAAAGCCCTCAATTCTTTTCACTGCAGACTGATTTTTGTACAGATTGTGGAATTCCTCTTTCTCGGTATCTGAACCCGATCACATTCAGAATCTCAAATAGCTTGGTCCAATCAACATTATCTAATGCCTTCTCTAGATCTACAAACGCCATGTATGTGGGATTATCCTTCTTAATTCAGTCCTCTAAGACCAGATGTAAAGGCAGGATTACTTCACGTGTTTCTACATTTCTTCTGAAGCCAAATTGATCTTCTCCCAATTCAGTTTCAACTTGTTTTTCCATTCCTCTGTAAATGATACATGTTAAAAATTCGCAGGTGTGAGATTCTAAACTAATGGTGCAGTAGTTTTCACACTTGTCAGCACCTGTTTTCTTGGGAATATGTATAATAACATTCTGCTTAAAAGTTGATGGTACTTCTCCTCCATCCTACACACTAAACGGAATATCTTTGCCATGCTGGTTTCTCCTATGGCAGTCAGTAATTCGGAGGGTATGTCATTAATTCCAGGTGCCTTGTTCCTATCTAGGTCTCTCAAGGCTCTGTCGAATTCTGACCTCAAAATTGGGTCTCACATTTTATTAGCATTAACAGCCCCTTCTTCTTCCAGAACCATATCACCTACGTCTTTACCTTGATACAGCTGTTTGATATGTTCCTGCCATCTTTCTGCCTTGTCTTCTTTTTCTAGAAGTGGTTTTCCATCTGAGCTCTTGATATTCATATGCTTCATTTTCCTTTCTCCAAAAGTTTCCTTGATTTTCCTGTATGCAGCATCTACCTTACCTAGGACCATACAACATTCAAAATCATTGTACTTCTCTTTCAGCCATTCTTCCTTAGCTGTCCTGCACTATTTATCTACTTCATTCTTTAATAGCCAGTATTCTTTTCTGCCTCCTCATTTTTTTGCACTCTTGTACTTTCGTCATTCATCAATCAAGTCTAGTATCTCCTGAGTTATCAGTTGATTCTTAGTTGATCTTCCCTTTCTTCCTAACCTTTCTTCAGCAGCCCTACTGACCTCATTCTTCACGACTCTCTATTCTTCCTCTATTATGTTTCCTTCAGCCTTTTCATTTAGTCCTTGTGCAACATGTTCCTTGAAACAATCACCTGGGGATAGGAGCAGTAATAGACAGAATAATAATACCAAAAACTTGCTAATAATTTGAGTGGCAGAATAATGATGAAATGGAAACCTCTCTTCACAGTTTGAATACACAATACTCTGCTGATGTCATTAGCCCCACATTAAAAAAAAGAGTATTCTCCAAATTTAAATTGTATGTCCTCTTGTTATTACTTTGAGAATTTGATATTAGGATCAATAATTCAAGGTCCACATTAGTCAAACTGAAATTGAGTTCTTGACTTAAGTTGGTCTGTCAGAATCTACTCAAGAAGTAAAACCTGAACAGAAATTTGCTAACACTTGACCCAAAAATAAATAAGATTTATTTAAACTTACCTATGGGCTGACAGATACGGAAAGCATCTCCAGATGTACCCTCTGGGCATGAGCAAATAGGAATATGGTTTGTAATAGAGCATAGAGCCCCCACACCACATGTTCCAGGACACGGGTCTTGACACTTGTTCCTGTTGCATGCTTGGTTCATTGGGCAGTCAGAGCTGACCAAGCACTCTGGTCGACAGCCCTCGTATGGATTGCCATGGTATTCTGGCACACATTCACAGACTGCATACTTATTCTCCACACGACAACGAGCATTAGAACCACATGGAGATGGACTGCAGGGATCTCCAGGGACAGCCGGTTTGGTTGGTTCAACTGCAAACATAGTAAAAACCAAGTCACTGAATATTCTATATAGGATTTTATCACACAGTATGACTTCAAAATTAAGATATTAAACTATGACAGTGATTGATGTTTTAAGGTGCAAAACATTAAGATCACTGGACCCTTAAGAAGGGACTGCGGTGGTATACACATGTAACAAACTTTATATTTTGAGAGTCATTGTTAAAATATTAAAATCTCAATGTTTGTAAATCAGATCTTGATTTACAAACTCCACCAGAAGAAATTTTCTTTGCATTTTCCCATTTATATGGGGTCCGCCTTCTTGAAATGTTTCCCCCACTTCAATCGATCTATAGCATCCCAAGGGCCGAGTTTGGTGAGCTGCATGTCATCTCTCACCCTATCAAGCCAGTGTATTTGAGGTTGCCCTCGAGATTGGTGACCCTCCACATTCAGTTAAAGGGCAGTCTTTGCAACTGCCCACTGCTACTGAGTACATGCCCATACCATCGCAGACATGGTTCATGCATTTTCTCTGTGATTAGGGCAATCTTGAATTTATTCTGCACAGCATCGTTCCTGATATGGTCTAGTCGAGTCAAGCCAAGCCACTGGACCACCGCAGCATCTTCATTTCCATTGCATGAAGTATCTGTTCATGCTTCAATGTCGTAGGTAAGCATTCAGATACATAAAGGGCCACCGGTCTAATCACTGTGTGGTAGACTTTAGATTTTGGATGCAAGGGAATTTTCTTATTGCACAGAATTCCAGTAACCTGGTGCCATTTTATCTATGCGGCGCTGACATTTGTCTTGACATCAGGAATCATACTGCAATCTGAGGTGATGCAGGACCCTAGGTATTTGAACTCTGTCACTTTATTAAGTTGAACCCCACCCACAGTGATCGTGCCATCAGTTTGATCACCGCATTCCAGGTACTCCATCTTCTTCAGATTTAATTTCATCCCATAATCTTATAGGAACATGTTCCACTCTTGTACTTGCTGTTCAAGGCCCTCGCATGTCTCGTTAGCTAGCATGACATCGTTCCGCATATAATAATGTCCATGAATGCCTAGTCTGGATGTCATTTGTGATGGCATTCATGCAGAGTATGAAGAGCAATGGGGACAAGGCTGATCCTTGATGGACATCAATATTGATATGGAAGGTACCAGACTTTCCTGCTGCATACTATTCTGAACTTGTGGTCTTTCGGTAGAGAAGTTTCCCCAGTTGACATAGGCTTCAGCTACACTGTGTAGTCTCATTGTTAGCCAAATGAGATCATGTGGTATTCTGTGGAATGCCTTTCTCAAATCAAGAAAGGTCAAGTGAACTGACTTCCTTTTCTCGTGGTATCCTTCCATCAATTGACAAAGTGCATGGATGGCGTCTGTTGTTCTGCTTATTTTTAACAAAGCCACTGGTTATATGAGAAGTGATGATGTTTTGTAATCTCGCATCAAGAACAAGATAAAAAAAATTCATAGTATGGCATAAGAGGCGATTGCCCTATAATTTGAGCAATCCTGTATATTTCTTATGTCTTTCCAAATTGGAATTGTGACACTGGTCTTCCAGGCCTAGGATTCTGTGTCCTCCATAATAATCTTGTTGAAGTGGTCAGTAAGCCATACTAAACCTTGTTAACATTGATGCTTTCACGGCCTGTACTTGTAGACATAATATGGGCTTATGTCTTGTCGAGAAAACAGGGTGAAACTCTTTACGCTTCACAGAGAACTTTGCTCCGTGTCTTCAGAAGAAAATCTTGACTGTTCCCGAGGACGTCTTCTACAATGTTTTCTTGACACGGCATAAGCATACACCTTGTTCGTTCAGAAGATTCCATACTTTGGCTGGAATATCATCTGCACCAAGCGCTTTCCCAACCTACATTTTGTTGATGGCAGTGGACACTTCTCCTGTAGTGATAGTGGCCATGATGGGATCAGCTGTAGGTAGAGGTGGATGAGGGAACTCCTTGTTGCATGTATCCTTAAAATACTCTTTTCAGTGACATAGTATGTCATGTCTGTTTTGTAGGAGGAGCCCATTTCTGTCTTTGATGTTGATAACATGACCTAGATCTTGTGTGGCGCAATCGTGAGTGTGGGCAATTTTGTAGATTCTATTCGTGCTACCAGGCTTATCCAGCTCATCGTAGATGACTTTGTAATGTGCTGCTTTTGCAGTTGCTACAACTCGTTTTGCACTGGCCATAAGAGCCCGGTATCTTTCTGAATCTTCCGTGCTGCATGTCTGGTACTATGTCTTGTAAGCAGCTTTCTTTTCCTTGCTGATAGCAGTAAAAGGTATTTTTTTAAATTGTGTCTTTTTATATCAATATCCTTCAAGTGCAATTTTGGACTGTGCGAGTTTTTTTAGAACTTAATACACACTACCATTTGCTTGAAATAAGGAGGATCGTAAACAAGGGAACATTCTATTCTTATAAACAGGGGGCTATCTAGGAGAGATTTGGGCATACTTCGGATACACTCCTTCCTCATCCCTCCACAAATATACTTCTAAAATATAGAGGGAAAATTCCTGTAACAACCATGTGCTCAAGAACTAGGAATATTTTCCTTAAAGCTTAGCTGACACAATATGCAAATTTTTCTTCTGTTCTTCAACTATAGAGTAAACTACAGTTAAGTTAGGGTGTGTTCAAGCAATGGAGCTTGTGCTAAGTTAGGCCCATGAATTTATAAGGGTAGCCATATCATCCATGACTAATAACTGCAAACACCTAAAATAGAATATCATAGCTTTCAGTTATATTTGACATTGATGACTTCTGTTTATCTCAAAATATATAAACTCTACTATAGTTAAAAAGGACATGATGGAAAATATTGTGTGCAGTGTGTATACCACTTTAGTCTGACTCTAAAATCACATACATATATATAAGGCTGTATTCTTTAATGTCAATACTGTGTGAATTCAGACACAAAAAAATTGATCATAAATCAGCCATGCAAAAACAATGGATACACATTCTGAAGACTGAAAATTACTGAGCAGGCAGTGCTATGACTAAAACTGTAAACATTGAAACTGCAAACATGCCATGCACATGCAAGTACAAAAAAATAGGTCATGCAAAATGCAATATCATGCTGGACTACAAAAGCTAAAAACATATGATGCACATGCAAGTACAAAAAAATAGGTCATACAAAATCCATAACCATGCTGGACTGTAAAAACTGGAACATGCAACCATGCAGCATATTTTCTTCTAGAGTATACTTAACACATTGTATAGCACTCAAAAAAAGTCAAAGAATTAATATCTCTAGATACTTGTGTTCCAAGATGAACATTTTACACAATTCACCATTTATTATGTGTCCATAATCTGTTATTCGTTCCTAAATTCCCAACTTTGTGCTCAGCTTCAGTTTCAGGATGAACTTTCAAGAATACTCTACTGATCATGAGTAACATCTAAATGAAATACTTTTCTTATATTATAATTTTTAGAAATGTAAGCAGTCAAACATGTGATCATTTTATTTAAATAATAATAATATATCCAGCATAGATATTTATACAAATTCAGGACTACTGTTTAGAAACAGAAACTGTGCACCCTTATCCTTCAATAACAGATCATATGTTTGGAATACTCTTTTAATAAGCCTTGAATCTATTTACTTGTAAATCTGGCCAGCTAATTATTCAAACAATGATAAATGCAATACCAGTACTAAATGGGCCATTTTATAAGATAATGGGAAATAATCCAAACAAATGTAAAGTAGGCTATATCATGATTGGTAAGTAAATCTTTTATAATTTAAAAGTATAAATGCATGTCAATTTCATGTTTTGAAGGCATTTAGAAAACAGCTGGCTTGATTCACAAATTGGCAGTTTATTTGCAGGTTAATTTTGTCACCAATAAAACCTCAAATACCATCAAGAACATTAAATACAATCTACATTCTAAATTAAATAAACTAAAACCCATGACCAAAGCACTCCATCAGCATCAATTTTGGAGAAAGTTAAGTAGCTCTAGATCTGATGACGCCAGGAGCCCAGTATGTTAAGCAGTACTGTATTATCCAAAATCATTTGAATTATTTTGCTGTTGTCAAATGGAACCAATACCAAAACTGTAAGAGAATACCAAATCCTATTCTGCAGAAACATACATGGGCACCCATGTCAATTACCCAGAAAGTCTACTGCTTTCATTTTCTTGGAACCAAATATTAGCCATTAAGTTAATAAAACATAGAAGCAAATAATTACCCCAGTTTTAAACCTCTGAAATGAGGGGCCAAATCAATATATATAATAATAATTAACCACTTGAATTTTAGCAGTCAAAATTATTTTTGTTAAGAACCACTAACCATATTTGGTTAATACCTTTTCCAGACTAACATAAGCATTTCTACAACAAAATTCACCTCTATATAAAATGTTCATTTTAGTGACTCCATCTGAAGAACAGTTTCAAAGATAAAATAACCTGAAACTGCTAATCAACTAGCATAAAATGTTACAGTAGAATATCCTCTAAATAATTCCACTTCTATAAATGGATGTACTTAAAGTGATTGAGTCACTAAAATGCTCATTACCATATCCAGTAACTAGTGGAGTCAACATTTTCAAGGAGTATACCTTATGCCTAATGTTAATAATAAAATGAGTAGCATAATGATATTTAATATACCTGTTGACCACAAGTCTCCATGTACCATGTTAAAAGCAAATAACCTGTGTTAGCTCTGCAGTTATCGTAAGCTACATACAGTGGACGCTGTCTTAACAGGCCTGCTCAGGACTGGACCTTTGGTCGGATTACAACAACGCTGGTTAAGCCAGTAGTATTAAAATAAAGGGTCTATACAGCAATGTTTAGTACTATACTCTAATTTAATGTGTTTTACACAATAGGTCAAAACATATCAGGCTTATAAACTGTCTAAAATGGCATACACTGTTGTGAGCAATAAGCAACATGAAACAAATTGCATCTTGTATATAAGCACGGCAGAGTGGAAGGCAGCGTGGGTGCTTGCATCCATGGGATAGTGGAAGCAACGTTATTCACCAGGTCAGCCAGTTAAGAGGGTGTCCACTGTATTACATTCTATGACACCAGCAGGAAAGTTATATTCCTTCCTTGATTCATGAACATAGTGACCACCGATTACAGTACATACAGTATAATTGAATATGACTTGCTCATTTGCTTGAGGTTATTTTAAAATACGTAATTCTATATTTACTTTCTAAGAACAAACTACTGTTTTCATTTTAAGCAATATTTAAGCAAAATAAACGAGTAAAACTAGTAATTAAACTGAATTGATTCTAACTAATTCTAGGTTCACCATATACCCAGTAACATAATAGTAATGAACAGGTAAGCAATTCTTACGTGGTGGAACTAAACAGAAAGTGAATGGGTCTCCTGA
This sequence comes from Anabrus simplex, assembly GCF_040414725.1. NCBI lineage: Eukaryota > Metazoa > Arthropoda > Insecta > Orthoptera > Tettigoniidae > Anabrus > Anabrus simplex. The sequence goes on along the minus strand of NC_090266.1, from coordinate 973,336,531 downwards.
GTACCCAACTGGACAGACACAGTTGGGAATATGAGCCACAACTCGACATTCTGCATTTGAGCCACATGAGCCCAGACATGGATCTTGACATTTCTGATTGATGCAAGCAAGGTGACTAGCGCACTCGCTGTTCACAGCACATTCTGGTCGGCAGTTAGGTGAGGTGCCGATGTAACCAGCCAAGCAGGAACACGATGGACTACCATCTGCAGAGACCTGGCACTGAGAATGTGGTCCACACGGAGATGGCAGACATGGATCCTGAGGAGCTGCAGGTGTAGGCAGAGGTGGTGCTATGGAAATAGTAAATGATACATATATAAACTCTCATATTCAAAAGAAATGCTGGAATTCTTCATTCAAATATGAATGTATATATATAGTCTATAACTTTTTCTTACGTATTGGCAAGCATCTTGAGAAGGGATCTCCCGTGAATCCTATAGGACAGCTGCAGATAGGTACATGGTTGATCATGTGACACTGAGCTCCAAGACCACATGTTCCAGGACATGAATTTCTGCATTTTTGATTGATACAGGCTTCAGACTGAGCACAGTCTGAGCTAACTATACATTCTGGTCTACATGATGGAGGACTTCCCAAATACCCAGATATACAAGAACACACTGCCTGTCCATTTATTTCACGGCATTGACTGTTCGGACCACATGGAGATGGACTGCAGGGCTCTTCATTGATGATTGCTAAGGAAGGACAAAAGTATCAGCAGTATTAGTAATTTAATAATTATAAATTCCAAAATTGTGAAACATACAAATTAAAATTATTTGTGGTGATAGAAATTCAAGCCAGTAACTAGCACACTCTTGATAGTATATTAGCTATATACTGTAATTAAAAGTTGAACTTACGAGGTACTTTTCTGCAAAGTATGAATGGATCACCAGCAAAACCATCAGGACAACTACATGAAGGGATGTGGTTTACAACGTGACACTCTGCACCTTGGCCACAAGGTGTAGGACAAGGATCCAAACATTTATTTCTTATGCAAGCTTTGCTCCTCTCACAATCCGTATTAAGAATACACTCAGGTCGGCAACCAGAGTATGGATCACCATGATACTCTGGCAGGCAAGTACAAGTACCATCTCGGCATTGGGCATTCGGACCACAAGGCGATGGATTGCATGGATTAACAGGCTCAGGTGGCAAAGCTGAAATATAATTATTTATTATGTAACATATAAAAAATTAAAAAATATATATTATTATTTTAATTCTCCTTAAGATTCCAGATTTATAGATCAGAACTATCTTTTATTGTTCTGCTAAAATAATTTATTCAGCAACATAAATAATATCAATAATAAAATTTCTTACATGGTACTGGCTTTCGATAGCAACTGGTGAATGGATCTCCAGTATATCCATCAGGACAAGTGCAAATTGGTGTATGGTTGATAACATTACACTGTGCACCAACACCACATGATCCAGGACAAGGGTCAACACATCTTTCTCTCAAGCATGCTAGATTGCTAGGACATTCCGCATTTATCACACACTCAGGATGACAGCTTGGTGGACTTCCAATGTACCATGGGAGACATGAGCAAGAAGGTGAGCCGCCAATATCCCTGCACTCTGAATATGGCCCGCATGGGGATGGAACACATGGGTTTATGTATTCCGATGGAGGTGTAGGCTTTGGAGCTGGAAGTAAGAAGAAACTATTAAAAACCACACTCTGCATTATGAAAAAATAATAAAGTGTATCTGATGAAAATATTTCAACACTGCCAATCACATTTCACATAGGGATGCATTTAATAACTTACTGGGTATGGGATAGCATCTTGTAAAAGCATCACCGGTGTAACCTGACTGACAGCTGCATATTGGACTGTGATTAATAACTTCACAACGACTATTGATTCCACATGTCCCAGGGCATGGATCTACACATTTCTGGTTTATACATGCTCTGTTCTGAGCACATTCTGAGCTTCCAACACATTCTGGTCTGCATCCTGGTGGACTTCCAATGTAGTTTGCCAAGCATGAACATACGACTTGCCCGTTAACTTCACGACACTGGCTATTAGGTCCACAAGGTGATGGGTTGCATGGCTCAGGTTTTGGTATTGGTTCTATAAATACAAAAAGTAAAATATACTTGGATGATTGCAATACTTTGTCACAGATGAAGGAAACGGTAACAAATAGGGTCTATAATGCTCACCTTGCTGAGGTATGACATTACAGTATCTAAATGGATCTCCAGTGTAACCTCCACGGCAACTGCAAGTTGGTAAGTGGTTTACAACTTGGCAATCAGCATTAGGGCCACATGTGCCTGGGCAAGGATCTTTGCACTTGTTACGAATACATGCCCTATCCGGAGTACAATCGCTGTTAAGTACACATTCTGGTCTACAGCCTTCATAAGGATTACCAACATAATCAGGTAGACATGTACAGGAACCCGCTCCGTTCTGCTCTCTGCAAACTGCATTAGGACCACACGGTGATGGCACACAAGGTGTTGTTCTCTCGGGGTTCACTGGTGCTACAGTAAAAAAAAAAAATCAGCAAATATAAAAACATACTGTAAAGAACATTATGGGATAATATATGCCTATTTCAATGAAAAATAACTATCAATAGTCTAGTGCAACATTGCTATGATGTGAAGGGATGCTACAACAATTTGGTATTGAGGCTAAGCATCTTAATTTACAGTACTTTCTACAGTCCAATCCTTAAACTCATGACTGCTTTTCATCTAGGAGATGTATGTATGTTCAACAAACAGCAAATTATACCATGGATAATAATATGGGATATTATCTTACTTTTATATTCTTGACAGAAAGCAAATGGATCTCCAGTGTATCCTGATGGGCATATGCAATTTGGAGTGTGACTGACAACCCTACATTCAGCATTTGCACCACAGGATCCTGGACATGGATCACTGCACTTCTGATTGATGCACGCCAGATGACTGGCACACTCGCTGTTGCTCACACACTCTGGACGACAATTGGGTGGGGTGCCTTGGAACTCGGGGAGACAAGAACATGATGGTGAATCTCCTGAAACCTGGCACTGGGCATTAGGGCCACATGGAGATGGTTGACATGGGTTCTGTGGTGGAATAGGGGTATCCGCTGTAAAATAGAACAGAAGAGGAAGATGTAGTTTATAAATGATTGAAATTTAGATGTGACACTACCAGAATTTCCAACAAATACTTACGTATGGGGTGACATCTGACAAAGGGATCTCCTGTATATCGTGATGGACAGCTACAAATCGGGTTGTGATTCACCACTTCACATCGAGCTCCTATGCCGCATGTACCAGGGCAGGGGTTGCGACACTTCTGATTACTACAAGCCTCATTCTGAGCACATTCAGAGCTCACCACACATTCTGGTCGACAAGATGGGGGACTTCCCAAGAAACCAGGTACACAGGAGCACACAGCTTGTCCATTTATTTCACGACATTGACTGTTTGGTCCACATGGAGAAGGATTGCATGGCTGAGTCACCACAGGAGCTAAACAAAAGGAATGTCCACATTAGACCCATGACAGACTGATGAATGATTGCTACAGATTGATGTAATAATTTTTTAAGGTACATACGTGGAACTGCTCTGCATTCTACAAAAGCATTGCCTGATGTTCCCTCAGGGCAACTGCATATAGGAATGTGATTCACAACATCACAACGTGCACCTTGTCCGCAAGTGTTAGGACAAGGATCCATACACTTGTTTCTAATACAAGCCTTGCTTCTATCACAATCTGTACTAAGAACACATTCAGGCCGGCAACCAGAGTATGGATCCCCTTGATATTCGGGTAAACAAGTACATGTTCCATCTCTGCATTGAGCATTTGTACCACATGGTGATGGACTGCAGCGGTCTGTTTCAACAGGCTCATTAGCTGAAATAATTATACAAATAGAAATCATTCTAGCATATTCAATTCAATAAATCCACGTTTAAGAGATATTTGGTAAATTTAGATAGTTATTCTTACCAATCACTGGTTTGAGGTAACAGTTTGTGAATGGATCTCCTGTATAACCACTTGGACACACACAAACTGGCGTGTGGTTGATAACACTGCACTGTGCACCAGCTCCACAAGAACCAGGACACGGGTCTCTACATTTCTCCTTCAAACATGCCAGGTTACTGGAACATTCTGAATTTATAACGCACTCAGGGCGGCAGTTTGGTGGGCTTCCCACATATGATGCCATGCAGGAACATGACGGAATTTCCCCAATTGTCTGACAAACTGAATTTAGTCCACATGGAGATGGAATACATGGGTTCACTTCTTTAGGAGGTTCTGGCAGAACTGAAAAGAAGTAATATTATTATTATTATTATTATTATTATTATTATTATTATTATTATTATTATTATTATTATTATTAAATGAATGAATTCTTCAAGTTTACCTGGTACAGGATAACATCTACTGAATGGATCACCTGTATGACCCGTCTGACAACTACATATTGGACTGTGATTAATAACTTCACAACGACTATTGATTCCACACGTCCCAGGGCATGGATCTACACATTTCTGGTTTATACATGCTCTATTCTGAGCACATTCTGAGCTTACAACACATTCTGGTCTGCATCCTGGTGGACTTCCAACGTAGTTTGCCAAGCATGAACATACGACTTGCCCATTAACTTCACGACATTGGCTATTAGGTCCACAAGGTGATGGGTTGCATGGCTCAGGTTTTGGTATTGGTTCTATAAATACAAAAAGTAAAATATACCTGGATGATTGCAATACTTTGTCACAGATAAAGGAAACGGTAAGAAATAGGGTCTATAATACTCACCTTGCTGAGGTATGACATTACAGTATCTAAATGGATCTCCAGTGTAACCTCCACGGCAACTGCAAGATGGTAAGTGGTTTACAACTTGGCAATCAGCATTAGGGCCACATGTGCCTGGGCAAGGATCTTTGCACTTGTTACGAATACATGCCCTATCCGGAGTACAATCGCTGTTAAGTACACATTCTGGTCTACAGCCTTCATAAGGATTACCAACATAATCAGGTAGACATGTACAGGAACCCGCTCCGTTCTGCTCTCTGCAAACTGCATTAGGACCACACGGTGATGGCACACAAGGTGTTGTTCTCTCGGGGTTCACTGGTGCTACAGTAAAAAAAAAAAAATCAGCAAATATAAAAACATACTGTAAAGAACATTATGGGATAATATATGCCTATTTCAATGAAAAATAACTATCAATAGTCTAGTGCAACATTGCTATGGTGTGAAGGGATGCTACAACAATTTGGTATTGAGGCTAAGCATCTTAATTTACAGTACTTTCTACAGTCCAATCCTTAAACTCATGACTGCTTTTCATCTAGGAGATGTATGTATGTTCAACAAACAGCAAATTATACCATGGATAATAATATGGGATATTATCTTACTTTTATATTCTTGACAGAAAGCAAATGGATCTCCAGTGTATCCTGATGGGCATATGCAATTTGGAGTGTGACTGACAACCCTACATTCAGCATTTGCACCACAGGATCCTGGACATGGATCACTGCACTTCTGATTGATGCACGCCAGATGACTGGCACACTCGCTGTTGCTCACACACTCTGGACGACAATTGGGTGGGGTGCCTTGGAACTCGGGGAGACAAGAACATGATGGTGAATCTCCTGAAACCTGGCACTGGGCATTAGGGCCACATGGAGATGGTTGACATGGGTTCTGTGGTGGAATAGGGGTATCCGCTGTAAAATAGAACAGAAGAGGAAGATGTAGTTTATAAATGATTGAAATTTAGATGTGACACTACCAGAATTTCCAACAAATACTTACGTATGGGGTGACATCTGACAAAGGGATCTCCTGTATATCGTGATGGACAGCTACAAATCGGGTTGTGATTCACCACTTCACATCGAGCTCCTATGCCGCATGTACCAGGGCAGGGGTTGCGACACTTCTGATTACTACAAGCCTCATTCTGAGCACATTCAGAGCTCACCACACATTCTGGTCGACAAGATGGGGGACTTCCCAAGAAACCAGGTACACAGGAGCACACAGCTTGTCCATTTATTTCACGACATTGACTGTTTGGTCCACATGGAGAAGGATTGCATGGCTGAGTCACCACAGGAGCTAAACAAAAGCAATGTCCACATCAGACCCATGACAGACTGGTGAATGATTGCTACAGATTGATATAATCAAATTTTTGAAAGTACATACGTGGAACAGCTCTGCATTCTACAAAAGCATTGCCTGATGTTCCCTCAGGGCAGCTGCATATAGGAATGTGATTCACAACATCACAACGTGCACCTTGTCCACAAGTGTTAGGACAAGGATCCATACATTTGTTTCTAATACAAGCCTTGCTTCTATCACAATCTGTACTTAATACACATTCTGGACGACAGCCAACATATGGGTCACCTTGATATTCTGGTAGACAAGTACATGTTCCATCTCTGCATTGGGCATTTGGTCCACAAGGTGATGGATTACATGGATCAACTGGAAGGTCAGCAGGAGCTGGAAGTACAAAAAGAATGTACAGTATTCTCCATGAATTATGATTAATAAACTGTTAATTTAACAATCTACCCTTTGTAGGTCACTTACGTGGTGGTTTAGGGTGGCAGTAAGAGAAGGGATCACCGGTATATCCCTCAGGACATGTGCATACTGGCGTGTGATTCAAAACTGTACACTGAGCTCCAGCTCCACATGAACCTGGGCAAGGATCTCTGCATTTCTCTTTCAGGCAAGCCAAGTTGCTAGAGCAATCCGAGTTAATGACACACTCTGGTCGACAATTTGGTGGCATTCCCACATAACTGGCTAAACAGGAGCATGATGGAGAACCTCTGACTTCTCTACATTGTGAATTCGGTCCACATGGTGAGGGCACACAGGGATTTGATATTGGTTCATTGCTAACAACTGGAGCTGAGGAAATAAATATTTTAAAATTAACAATCGAATGGAATTTAAGGAAGAACTTATCTGTGTATGATTGTACCTTAAATCAATGATTCATACCTGGTATTTCAAAGCATCTGCTGAAAGGATCACCTGTGAATCCTGGGCTACAGCTACAGATAGGACTGTGGTTGATGACTTCACATCGAGCATTCAAACCGCAGGTTCCTGGACAAGGGTCAGTACACTTCTGGTTAACACATGCTCTATTTTGTGGACATTCAGCACTTACAACACATTCTGGTCGACATCCAGGTGGACTTCCAATGTAGCTTGGCTGACAAGAACACACTGCCTGTCCATTCACTTCACGACATTGGCTGTTAGGTCCACAAGGTGATGGACTACATGGATTTCCTGGCTCTGGAATTGGTTCTGTAGAAATATATGGGATGGAAGTGTTAGCCTATTATCATCATTATTACCATTATAATCAAAACAATTTATTTCTGTATAATTAAGAAAAGTCTTCTTCACTCACGTTTGACTTGCAGCAAGTTACAGTATCTGAATGGATCCCCACTATATCCAATTCGACAGGTACAGGATGGCAAATGGTTTACCACCTGACAATCAGCATTCTGTCCACATGTGCCTGGACATGGATCTTGGCACTTGTTACGAATACAGGCTCTGTTTGGAGCACAGTCCGTGTTTAACACACATTCTGGTCTGCAGCCTTCATAAGGATTACCAATGTAATCCGGTAGACATGTACAGGATCCTGCTCCATTCTGTTCTCGACAAACTGCATTAGGGCCACAGGGACTAGGCATACAAGGCCTCTCCTCGATCACTGGCACTGTACAAAGCAACAATTTTATTGTTATACACAAATAATATCAAATTCATAGCAGCATGCTGTGCAAATGTGGAAAGCGTCACTAGTTTAAAAATGAAAAATAATGGTATATCATAAAAGACTATAATAGTATAACCTCCTTTTTAAAACATGCCAAGAAAAGTTATCAACCACAGAACAACCACTACTGGTAATCAAAAATATTTTTAATAATTACATAAGAAAAAGTAAATTCTGGAGAGATGTTCTGGCTCTACATCAGAATAAAATTCACGACACCTACAAAAAATCTCTCTCTATATAAAATAACACTGACCGACCGACCGACCGACCGACCGACCGACCGACCGACCGACCGACCGACCGACCGACCGACTGATTCATCATCGCCGAGCCAAAACTACTCAATGTAAAGAAATGAAATTTTGAAGATACATTTATATTACAATGTAGGTGCTCACTAAGGGACGATTTTTGGATATTCCGCCGCTAAGGGCGCGGAAAGGGGGGTGAATTTTTAAAATGAGTGTATCTATATCTCAAAAACTTTACAGTTTAAAGACTTGAAAATTGGTATTTGGAATCTTCTTTAAAAATAAGGAAACATGTAATTTTTTGTTTTTGGAAAATCCTCTTAAGGGGTGTGAAAAAAGGTGAAAAATGGGTTGAGTACCTTTTATGAGGATACTTATATCTAAAAAACTGAAGATATTACAGTCTTGAAAATTGGTATTTGAAATCTTCTTTAAAAATAAAGAAAAACGTATTTCTTTGTTTTTGGAAACTCTTCTTAAGAGGGGGTAAACAGGATTCACAAATGAGATGAATTTTTAAAATGAGTATATCTATGATATTTCTCAAAAATGTAACATGATACTGACGTGAAAATTGGTATTTGGAATCGCCTGTAAAAGTAAAGGATGCATATAATTTGTTTTCTGAAAATACACTGAAGGGGAAGTGTTAAAGGGGGTGAATTTTTAAAACGAGCAATCTGTGGTATATCTCAAAAACTTACCATATTACAGAAGTGAAAATTGGTATTTTTAATCTCTTTTAAAAATAAAGTAACACATTTTTTGTTTTGGGAAAAACAGCACTTATGGGAGGGGGGGGGGTAAATGACTGAAAAATGGTAGAATTATTTTTATTAGGATGCTGGTATCTCCAAAACTGAAGATATTAGATGTGGAAATTGGTATTTGGAATCTCATTCAAAAATAAAGGAACACGTATATTTTTTTCGGAAAACCCAATTGGGGGTGGGGGGGGAGATAAATGAATTGAAAAATGAGTTGAATACTTTGTGTGAGGATACTTATATCTCAAAAACGAAGGATGTTACGGATGAGAAAATTGGTGTTTGGAATCTCCTTTAAAAATAAAGACATGTATTTTGTGATGGGGAAGGGGGGTGGAATCAACTTAAGGGGGTGTAAAATGAGTTTATTTTTATGATGATACAAATAAGAAGTGGACTTAAAACAATACATCCCTAAGGGGGTTTTGTCTGGGGGTGAGGAATGATGACAAAAAAAATTTAATTTAGATGAAACCGTTTGAATTATGAAGTTAAAATTTCAAATTATATCCTAGGTGTTAAATAACAGATGGTTTGAAACAAATTTAACCACTCAAAGAGTTAAATGGGGGTTAAGATCCGGAAACAGATATGTTCATTCCTTCCTCCGAAGCGGTTTAACATATGAAGACAAAAATCCAATTCCAAATCCTAGGTGTGAAATAGGAATTTTTTTTTTTACATTCCAACCCTAAAGTCTTAAATGAGGTTAGTTTCGTAAACAAAATTATTCATCTGTCCAAAACTGATGTACCAAGTTGTAATTTTATGAGAAGGGTGCTCTTTTATGTATATTGTATACTTCAAAATATTTCTTCCCCTCATGCTTCAAAAATACTGCTCAACATCATGAAGAATAGAATTAAAAGGAAGTTAGAACACTTATCGATAATGTCCAGTTTGGATTTCGATCAGGGAGGGGTACTAGGGAAGAAATTCTGGCATTACGTTTAATTCTGGAGAGAAGAATTGAGAAGATCAGGAAAGTATACGTGACCTTTGTCGACTTAGAGAAAGCGTTTGATCGAGTAGACTGGGAACAACTTTTCCTTACCATGAAAAAAGCAGGAATTGATTGGAAGGATAGACGCCTCATACTAAATTTATACAGAATGCGGAACACTGATTTAGAAATTAGTGGGACAAAGAAAAATGCCAAAATAAGTAGAGGAGTTAGGCAAGGATGTCCACTGTCTCCTTATCTCTTCAATATGTTCATCGAAGAAGCCATCGCAGTCATGAAGGAAAAAACAACGGGGATCAGAATTAATGGCAAACAAGTACACTCTATAAGATTTGCTGATGATATTGCCATACTAGCAGAAACAGGTAAAAGTATGCAGAGAATGATCAACATATTAGCAGAAACTTTAGGCAAATGGAACCTCAAAATTAATACAAGGAAAACAAAAACCGTGACAATATGTAAAGACAAGAAAACACCTATAACACACTTCAAAATTGGCCCTGATAAAATAAAACAAGTGAAACAGTTTTGCTACCTAGGAACCCTGATCAAGAGTGATAATCGGAGTATATCAGAAATCACAAAGAGGATAGCCATGGCAAAGAGAGCATTCCAAGATAAAAAGCATCTGCTGGCCAACAAACATATAGATATTCAAACTCCGAAGGCCTTTGCAAAAACCTTTGTATGGAGCGTGCTTCTGTATGGTTGTGAAAGCTGGACATTAGGAATGCAAGAAAAGAAAAAACTAGAGGCAGTTGAAATGTGGATCTGGAGAAGATGCACAGGATAAGTTGGACTGAAATGAAGAGCAATACCGAAGTCCTTAGAGAGATAAGAGAAGAACGGAATCTGACAACTGAAATTGAAAAACGGAAAATAAAATTTATTGGTCACATTCTGCGGCATGAGGAGTTCCTTTGTAATATCATTGAAAGAAGAATTGCTGGAAAAAGAGGAAGAGGATGACCCAGAGTGTCTTTCTTCAAGAATCTGCTTCTGAGGATGAAGTGCAAGACCTACGCTGAGTTGAAAAGACTGGCTCAAGATAGACAACTGTGGCTGCAGCAACAAGGCTTAGCCTTTAGAATATGATGATGATGATGATGAACTGGTTTAGATGGGGGTTGACCCTCAAAAACACAATATCCATTCTTCCAAAACCCTTTCAGACACTAACTTATTTTTTTTCTTTTTGATGAAGGTTGGTCTTCTATACTCTAGATGTTAATAAATATTTAAAAACATTCACCTCTTAAGAAGTATTCATTCCTCCATTACTATTCGACGTACAAAATCAAAATTTCACAGGTTGGTCGCTTTTACATCCCAGATTTTAAATAAGATAGGGTTTAAAACATCAAATTCTTCCGTATGGTGTTCAAATGAATGTTAGATCAGAAAATAAATAATCATTCCCCCAAACTTTTGACATACGAACTGTGGGCGTATTTTACAGACTTAGCTGACAGTGGACTCCCCAAAATGTAAAACTTTGAATAATAATTTTCAGTTTAAAGTCATAGTGAAGCACGGGTATTTTGCTAGTATTATATATTATGCCATGCTTATTGTACATCATCAATAAAATACAGCTAGACTTTAATACCTTATATCACATGAATCAATTGTTTATTCCATGCAGCTGACATGCATAATATTTCTGCTGTTATTTGCCATATATCGACAGATATACGCAAATTTTAAAATACATGTATTTTCACTAAAAATGGCGTGGCACTTTACAGTGATAGAGTGGAGACAGAGCCCTGGCCTCTTCCAGCTGATGGTGAACATCTGACCAGATCAGCTCCTGGCTCCGAGAAGGTTAAATAATTACTGATTGACACCTGAGGATCTGTACTGCGCCAGTAAAATTAGGTTTAGTTTTGTATAACGTGGGAATGTAATGTAATGTACCACATTCTCAAATTTTCACCATCAATTATTTGTTCAATATCATCATTATACCAAATATTAGTTATAAGTAGGTGAATCACCATATTAAATCTATAACAACACACTGAAAAACTAATAAGATAATTTCATAATTCTTTTGATCATGTTGAGCACAAAATTATCAATTTCAACTCACCTTTTTCTTCGAAGCATTGCTGGAAAGGATCTCCAATAAACCCTGATGGACAAACACAGTTAGGTGTGTGACTGACTACTCTACATTCAGCATTTGCTCCACAAGAGCCTGGACATGGATCCCTGCATTTCTGGTGTATACAGGCTAGGTGACTGGCACACTCGCTGTTGCTTACACATTCTGGACGACAATTAGGGGGACTTCCTTGATACTCAGGCAGACATGAGCATGAAGGGGATTCTCCCGAGACCTGGCACTGAGCATTAGGGCCACACGGGGAAGGCTGACAAGGGTTCTGTGGTGCAATAGGAGTATCCGCTGTAAAGAAGAAGAAGAAGAAAAAACTACTATAGAGCAAATGGAGGAAGAAGAATACACCACCACCAACAACAATGCCCGTGGAAATTACTACTACTACTAAACCTTTATTTCAATTGCTGAAGGTCTTCAAGATAAAGGGCATGCCAGATCTTTATCAACAGGGCTTTCTTTCATTTACAGAAAGTATTGTTAACCTTTTCACGCCAGCGAAGTGAGAGTGGACACGTGGCCTTAGGGATGAGTGCCTAGAGAAGCTGGTCATGCCTGTACGAGATGCTTTCTGCTCTCCGCTATCTCACTTGTATTTCGTTCATGTTGTTTAGGCACAAAAGGATGACTTTAAATTTTTTTATATATATAGTTCCAACAAATATCTTTGTGCATGTAATAATCATTCTCACTGGTGCAAAATTTACCATCCTTCTTGTAGACCTGTGGCTTTGGATCCAGCACTGGTAGAGTTAAATCTTTCCCATCTTCATTTTCTTCAAAGTCACTACCTGATATAAGGATAAGAGCTTCATCTGTGGTATACAGTTTTTCATGGATTATGAAATATGGTACCACAAAGCAGTGAAGCTGCCTATAGAAGCGCTAGTACATTGGCAATGAACAGCAATTATGCGGCAAATGACAAACACAAAGGTCAATCAAACACAAAGGTCAATCAAACCCTTACCTTCTAACTGATTGCCCCTGAGATCTGGTAACTACTAGTAACTACAGACTCAAAAAACACCTGCTGGATATTATGACTGAACTCCTCCAGCAGTCTACCGTAGTGAACTACAGAAAAGCCAAACAACACAAGACTGCTTCAGCAATCCACTGGCTATGTGGCATCCTTTTCGCATGACTGCTACAGCAGTCCACTGGTTAACCAGCATAGTTCTCTCCCAACTGTTACAGCTGTCTATCAGAGTGAAAAGGTTAAATTCCCCTTGACTGCACTGCAATTTGATCCTCAAACACTGGCATGTTAGATAACAGAGTAATCAAGTGCATTAAAAAGGTAACAAAACTTGTGAAAGACAATACCAGGGTTTAATAATGTTATTTTGCTTTACGTCCCACTGACTACTTTTACGATTTTCAGAGAATACCAGGATTTGTATAAAATACTTACATATAGGATGACATCTGACAAAGGGATCCCCTGAGTATCGAGCCGGACAGCTACAAATCGGGTTGTGATTCACCACTTCACATCGAGCTCCTACGCCGCATGTACCAGGGCAGGGATTGCGACACTTCTGATTACTACAAGCCTCATTCTGAGCACATTCGGAGCTCACCACACATTCTGGTCGACAAGCTGGAGGACTTCCCAAGAAACCAGGTACACAGGAGCACACAGCTTGTCCATTTATTTCACGACACTGACTGTTTGGTCCACATGGAGAAGGATTGCAAGGCTGAGTTACCGTAGGAGCTAAAACGAAAGGAATGTCAACATTAGACCATGACAGATTAGCAAATGTTTGCAATGGTTTGGTATAATAACATTTTTTGAATATACATACGTGGAACTGCTCTGCATTCTACAAAAGCATTGCCAGATGTTCCTTCTGGGCAACTGCATATAGGAATGTGATTCACAACATCACAACGTGCACCTTGTCCACAAGTGTTAGGACAAGGATCCATACATTTGTTTCTAATACAAGCCTTGCTTCTATCACAGTCTGTACTTAGTACACATTCTGGACGACAGCCAATATATGGGTCACCTTGATATTCTGGTAGACAAGTGCATGTTCCATCTCTGCACTGAGCATTTGGTCCACAAGGTGATGGATTACAAGGATCAACTGGAAGGTCAGCAGGAGCTGGAAGTACAAAGATATTGCTCAGAATTTGTCTATGAACTAAATAAAACATCAAATACATTATGCTAGGAAGAGACCATGGGCTATAATAAACTAGCTACTAATGAAATAATACATGTTTCTTGTAGCATACTTACGAGGTGGTGTAGGGTGGCAGTAAGAGAAGGGATCACCAGTATAACCATCAGGACACATACAAATTGGAGTATGATTAATGACACTACATTTTGCACTGGCACCACATGAACCAGGACAAGGATCCTGACATTTCCCTCTAATACAAGCCAGATTACTTGCACAATCAGCATTTATTATGCACTCTGAACGACAGTTGGGTGGACTACCAATAAATGTTGGTAAACATGAACAGGAAGGAGTTCCTCCAGTATCTCTGCATTGAGAATTTGGTCCACATGGTGATGGAACACATGGATTCACATAAGTTGGTGATGGCAGTTTATCAGGCAAAGCTGTAGAAAAAAATTAGCATTGAAAAAAATGCATAATATTAATTTTTAAAATTAAATTCATTCAAAAATAAACTTAGTAAGGTGAAAATTACTCTGAGAGAAACTAACTAAAAAAACAAAATTATATTATATTGTAATAATTTAGTGCAATCATTTTTTGTCTAATTTTAATGATATGAAACACCACTAAAAAACAATTCTGAGTTCTCGTTCTACATACTTGGAATCTGGAAACATCTAGCAAATGGGTCTCCAGTGAATCCAGAACTGCAAGTACATATAGGACTGTGATTGATGACTTCACAACGAGCATTTAGACCACATGTTCCTGGGCAAGGATCAGTACACTTTTGGCTTATACAGGCTCTATTTTGTGGGCATTCAGAGCTCACAACACATTCAGGCCGACATCCTGGAGGAGAGCCAATATAGTTTGGTTGGCAAGAGCATACTGCCTGGCCGTTGACTTCACGGCAGATGCTATTGGATCCACATGGGTTTGGTTTACATGGGTCTTCTTGGGCTATATTTGGCTCTAAACATGAAACAAATTTATTAGCATTACAAGCAGATGGAAATAGCATGCCTTTTATTTTTGACCAAGCTCTAAGCCATACTCACCTTCTTGTAATTTTATGCTGCAATATCTGAAGGGATCTCCCATATATCCAGGGTGGCATGTACAGGATGGCAGGTGATTTACCACTTGACAATCAGCATTCTGACCGCATGTACCCGGGCAGGGGTCTTGGCATTTGTTACGAATGCAAGCCCTGTTGGAAGGGCAGTCTGTGTTCAGAACACATTCCGGCCTACAGCCTTCATACGGATTACCAGTGTAATCAGACAGACATGTACAAGAGCCTGCTCCATTCTGCTCTCTACAAATAG
The DNA here is from genome assembly GCF_040414725.1 of Anabrus simplex. Lineage (NCBI taxonomy): Eukaryota > Metazoa > Arthropoda > Insecta > Orthoptera > Tettigoniidae > Anabrus > Anabrus simplex. The sequence continues at coordinate 973,321,045 of NC_090266.1, read as the reverse complement.
CATTTGGGCCACAAGGTGATGGTGAACAAGGTGTTGGTCTTATCTGATCATCAGCAACTGCAATTAAATTTAAATTGTCAGGATATGAATCAAGTACTGGCTTATGTATAATTCATACCATCACATTAACATTAAAATTGAAATTAATGCTTAGTTATACAATTACATGAAGAATTATAAGCTTCAGAAATTTAATACACACCCTGAATGGTGCAATGAATGAAGGGATCTCCTTGGAATCCAGATGGGCAAATACAGTTTGGTGTATGGCTGACGACTCTGCACTCTGCTCCAACTCCACAAGAACCAGGGCAAGGGTCTTGACACTTCTGTTTAATACAGGCCAGGTGACTGGCACACTCACTGTTGCTCACACACTGTGGACGACAATTGGGTGGAGATCCTTGGTACTCCGGTAGACAAGAACATGAAGGAGAGTCTCCAGACACTTGGCATTGAGCGTTAGGTCCACATGGTGATGGCTGGCAAGGATTCTTTTGTACCAGTGGAATATCCGCTGTAAGGGAAATGTAATCAGATGAATTTCCTACACTAGAGAAATAAAATCATGGTTCAAAAAGGTAGGTAAGAGAATAAGGTTCTTACGTATTGGTTGGCATCTGACAAATGGATCACCAGTATATCGAACAGGACAACTGCAGATTGGGTTGTGATTCACCACTTCACATCGAGCTCCCACGCCGCATGTACCAGGGCAGGGGTTGCGACACTTCTGATTACTACAAGCCTCATTCTGAGCACATTCAGAGCTCACCACACATTCTGGTCGACAAGCTGGAGGACTTCCCAAGAAACCAGGTACACAGGAGCACACAGCTTGTCCATTTATTTCACGACATTGACTGTTTGGTCCACATGGAGAAGGATTGCATGGCTGAGTCACCACAGGAGCTAAACAAAAGGAATGTCCACATTAGACCCATGACAGACTGATGAATGATTGCTACAGATTGATATAATAATTTTTTTAAAGTACATACGTGGAACTGCTCTGCATTCTACAAAAGCATTGCCTGATGTTCCCTCAGGGCAACTGCATATAGGAATGTGATTCACAACATCACAACGTGCACCTTGTCCGCAAGTGTTAGGACAAGGATCCATACATTTGTTTCTAATACAAGCCTTGCTTCTATCACAGTCTGTACTAAGAACACATTCAGGCCGGCAACCAGAGTATGGATCCCCTTGATATTCTGGTAAACAAGTACATGTTCCATCTGTGCATTGAGCATTTGTACCACATGGTGATGGACTGCAGCGGTCTGTTTCAACAGGCTCATTAGCTGAAACAATTATACAAACAGAAATCATTCTAGCATATTCAATTCAATAAATCCAAATTTAAGAGATATTTGGTAGAGTAAATTTAGATAGTTATTCTCACCAATTACTGGTTTGAGGTAACAGTTTGTGAATGGATCTCCTGTATAACCACTTGGACACACACAAACTGGTGTGTGGTTGATAACACTGCATTGTGCACCAGCTCCACAAGAACCAGGGCATGGGTCACGACATTTCTCTTTCATGCAGGCCTTGTTACTGGGGCATTCAGAATTAATGCTACATTCAGGTCTACAGTTTGGAGGAATACCCATATAGTTAGCCAAACATGAACATGATGGTGATCCTCCAATATCTTGACACTGTGCATTTAAGCCACACGGAGATGGAACACACGGATTCACATATACAGGTGGTGATGGTGCTGGAGGTGGTGCTGTAATAACAAAAATAAAATATTCAAATTTCAGTTCATAGACTAAAACCTACTATCATCATACAATAAAACTACATATTTTTTCAAAATGTCAGATGTTAACTCATCTAGTAAAGAATCGGAACACAGTTAACTATCCCTGGTCTACAAACAGAAATTAATATCCCAATAAATTTGGAAGGTGCAGATACGTTCTGTCTGTCCTATTACCCATTTTTCATTGTCATCTTGATTGCAGTAAGAACTTAATTGTAAAATTAATCATTACTAACCATATCCCTCTGCGTGAGAACAAAACATTACAACACATTCTGTTCAAATTAAGAGAATAGTTTGCTAAATTATTCATGCCTTTTTGTACCTACTGAATATTTAATGCTCAGTAATGGAACTTATATCTGTTTACTTTTCTGAAAATAATAGCCATCACCGGTAAGTGTCCTTACTTAATCTTTTCCTTAGATAATTTTCTGTTTTCATTTAGTCATTATGACCTTTTTATTTAAACCTTTGAGTCAACCAGAAGAATGAAATGACAATAAATCACTCACATGGTATTTGGAAGCATCGTGTGAATGGATCTCCAGTGAAGCCTTGATTACAACTACAGATAGGACTATGATTAATGACTTCACATCGTGTATTTATTCCACATGTTCCAGGACAAGGATCTGTACATTTCTGGTTAATGCAAGCTCTGTTTTGTGGACATTCAGAACTAACAACACATTCAGGTCTGCAACCAGGAGGACTTCCTACATAGTTCGGCTGGCATGAACAAACTGCTTGTTCATTCACTTCACGGCATTGACTGTTAGGTCCACAAGGTGATGGAATGCATGGATTTCCTGGTTCTGGTTCAGGTTCTGTGAAATGACAGGGATTAGAATACAGATTATATGATGATTTTCAAGCTCATACTAACCTAAATAATGAAATCCATTTGAACTATGATAAAGGATTTTGAAATATTCCTTAAATCAGAAATATCACTCACGTTTTTCAACTTGTACGTTGCAATATCTGAACGGATCTCCGGTATAACTTGGGCGACATGTACACGATGGCAAATGATTTACAACCTGGCAATCAGCATTTTGACCACAAGTTCCAGGACAAGGGTCTTGACACTTATTATGGATGCATGCTCTGTTTGAAGCACAGTCAGTGTTCAGAACACATTCTGGTCTGCAACCTTCATATGGATTTCCAATATAGTCAGGTAGACATGTGCAAGAACCAGCACCATTCTGTTCTCTGCATACAGCATTAGAGCCACAAGGGGATGGGGTGCAGGGAGTTGGCCTTTGTGGTATTTGAGGATCAGCTGTAATAAAGAAAATACTATATAATAGTGAGTAATTCTCTAAGGTATTACAACTATATAGGTGTTTGGTGTGAAATTTCATGACACAGGCTTCTCATGCAAATCAAGACATTTGTTAATTACTACATCACAGACCCTTCAGGCACATTACAGTAAGAGATCACTTTAAACTTGTATACCAGCATTAATGTTGTAGTTAGGCACTAACTGTGCAAATGATCATAGTAAATAGGTACGGCATAAAAAAATCTGCATAAGGGCATTACTTGGTTAAAGCAACTGAATGTAGTCCCAGTATGATGATGCTGAGGGAAAACTCACAAAAATTAATAAATGCCTATGATTAATCACTATAAAAATGATTAGTAATTTCACTCTGAAACTCATGTTATTAAAGATTACAACTATTTTTGTGGAATTAGACATAAAAGGACACTGTCACATAATTGTAATAAAAAACACACGCACGCACGCACGCATGCACACACACACACACACGATATCATAGCATTAGGATTATTATGAACCACTATTCATTTTTCACATATTATTATAAGCACACAGATAAAATGAGAAATGTTGGATACAGTAGTTATTGAAATATATAAACATAAACACAAATGCTACTCTAGAAAATAATGTGAGAATATAAAAATCTAAGTTTCCATGAAAAAAAAATGCACACACACAGGATATATATAATTATCACTTGCCTATCATATACAGATTGTTCTAAAGGTAATGATGATTTAGAGTTATTTTAAAAGAGCCTGTCATAAATGTCACCAGCCCAGATCATTCTCAAGTAGATACAAAATAACCATACAATGCCAAAAAGACTTACATTCACAAAACATTACAATGATATAAAAGAAAATAAGTACCTACTTAGGAAAGGAAAATTATTCATATTAAATTTGAACTAACTGACCATTGCATGTAAGTTGCATGCCTTTTGCTTGCATGAAATAAATTGTAATGCTTTTACTGTGTAGTGCAAATGCTAAAAGGCTAATTCTGAAGGAAATGCACCTAGCAAGAAACTGTTAAAGCCAGCCTAGGCGATGCAGATGGTTAGTTGCTGGCTTCCTGTTCCCAAGATCGTGATTTGGTACGTGCCAAGATGGCGGGTTTTCAAAGATGTTTAAATGCGACAGATTCATGTCACTGTTTTCCAGCAAGTTACAGAACTGCAGGGCAAAATTCTGACATTCTTGTAATATTGAAATGTTTTTGGGTCTTAGAGAGAAATCTTATGACACTTCTTTGTAAATAACATTTTTAGTAGTTAATTTCTCTTCTGGTAATCCAGTTTTGTCACTCTGTCAGCCTTTAAGCGAGACAAATATTGATGTCCATGACTAGCCTAATTACTGGCTCATTTAAGGAAATCCCTACTCTATTGTAAATCTACCCCAGATGTTGTTGATAGTTTCTGCACATGATAAATGTTCTATGAACTGACTCCTCTTACATGAACATAGTAATGTTGAGTCAGAAGGAGTGAAATCTATTCTTCACAGGATTACACATTTGCCCTTTGCTTCCCTTATTAGTATTCCTAGCTGCAAAGGATTATTGTTCAGTGCTCATACTGCAAGTCTTGTGCCATTTATTAAACCAGCCAGTATCATCATATTTGGCAACAGGATGGTGACAGCTTCGATCATCAATTTCAGAATGTGAACTGAAATTAAATTTAAAATCTCATTCAATAAGCCAGGCTTATAACTCTTCTCTTTGTTCCAATTCATAATGCCTTAGTGCTCTCCTTCACTCTTTAGTCTGGAGATGAGTACTGTAAATTCAAGCAGGTGCTCCTCCAAGAAAATGCGATGAGTTGGTTTTGTTGAACAATATAAGCAGTGCATTAACATCAGGCACTTTATGACAATTATTTCAATATAAAGAACTCTTGAATAATAATCAGTATGAAGGTGTGAGGGTAGGATGTAGATAGATAGATAGATAGATAGATAGATAGATAGATAGATAGATAGATAGATAGATAGATAGATAGATAGATAGATAGATAGTCCAGCTCCATAGCTAAATGGTTAGCATGCTGGCCTTTGGTCCTAGGGATCCTAGGGGTCCTGGGTTCGATTCCCAGCCGGGTCAGAGGTTTTGACTTGCATTGGTTAATTCCTCTGATTTTGGGGCGTGTTTGTGCTGTCTTTATATTAGAATTCATCTTGTGTAGGGTCCCATCCTCACAGATGCGAAGGTCACCTACAGGCCATCAACTTGAAAGACCTGAGCCAGGCCTTCCCGGAGGTAAGCACGTCATTATTATTGTTAAAATGTAAAAATGTATTACATACCCATTATAACAAATGTAGCAGAAACCTGGTCAATGACAAAATGAGATGAGAGCCGAATACAGGCAGCAGAAATTAAATTCTTAAGAAGTATGGTGCAGAAAATAAGAAGAGACGAAGTGAGGAATGCGGAAATATGGAAAGAAAAAAGTGGAAAAGTCACGTGATAAAACAGCGAAAAGCAAGCTTAGTTGGCTTGGACATGTTAAAAGGATGATTGCTGAAAGAATGCCAAAACAAACTACGAAAAGCCAAATGACAGGGAAGAGAGGCTGAGGACGATCAAGACTGAAATGGATGGTCTTAGTCCAAAACAGAATGACAGCAGAACTTGGATTGGAACACAGTGTTGTATGGGGAGTGGTGGAATGACAGAAGAAAATGGAAAGGAACCAAATTTGCCCCCTACCTGGCAAAAGTTAGAAAATGGGATTATGGATGATGATATTCTTTTTGACATGCAAATCATGTTGTACATGTACTGTTGATTGTGTCACCATCCATGTTACATTCTCCTCATTTGATAAGCTCTAATCTCTGTACAAGTGATTCCACATCTTGTTTCTTCATGCATTAAGGTAGTTTAATAAAGCCAGATATAAATCTGTGCCATCTACAGTGAATTTATCAGTAGATTTTGCTGTTGTTTGGATATATATTTCTACCATTTGACTTGAGGTAACTTAAGCTTGAAAACTGTTATTAAAATTTCAATTCTTTGTGAAATTTAAGTTCCTATATTGTGGCATGAGCATGAATCCCACTCCTAACATTATGGGACGAGTTTGTTTGATGAACAACATAACCAGAATGTTAACTTCAAATATGTTATCATCATCATGGTTTTAATAGAAAAAGCTTGTGCAATGGTAATCAATAGGTGTGGGAGTTTTTTCTTTTCTTATTTGAAAATCGCTTTGTTGCCAACATGAAAAAATAGAAAGAACCAGAATTAAAAGATGGAATGTAGGAATTATATGATGCATGAATTATATTCTAGCAAACTACGTTTATTTTTATAGCTGCTATTATTTCAATCACTTTAAAATATTCAGAGTGACATTCTACTAACACACAAATTCGGTTATTGAACATTCAGATTAGAGAAATAATGTTTATATTTTATTATTACAGGTACCTGAAAGACTCCGTAATAGCTAGGCAGGCAGATCCTTTAAAATGGTGGTTGGGAAGAAAGCTTCAGTATCCCAACCTTTACTATTTAGCTGTCCGGAAGATGTGTGTTGTAGCAACATCCGTCCCTGCCGAAAGGGTGTTTTCGAAAGCTGGTCAAATTTTGACTAACAGACGAAACAGACTGTCTGCTAATCAAGTGAAAAAAATTACTGTTCTTGAATGTGAATGGAAAACTTATTTGAGGGTTATTTCATAGTAATTTGCATGTAAATATTAATATAAGATACTGTATATCTATGTGTAGTTCCTTTCTTTTGACAATACATGAATCATAAACATTTTTATACGAATCCAATGAATAAGTAGTCATCGTGACACTGGCAGTGCCGCGGCACCGGTGTTTTGGCACGGTGACGCGTTTGGCGCTGGTACTGCGTACACCAAGAGGCAATTTGTAGTACTTTGCATGTACATTTTGACTAACAGACGAAACAGACTGTTAGCGAATAAAGTGAAAAAAATACTGTTCTTCAATGTGAATGGAAAACTTATTTGGGGGTTATTTTGTAGTATTTTGCACGCAAATATTAATGCAAATTACGGTATATCTATGTGGAGTTCCCTTTTTGTCAATACATGAAGTACAAACGTTTTTATACTAGTCCAATGAATAAGTAGTCAGTGCCGCAGCACCGGTGTCTTGGCACGGTGACACGTTTGGCACTGGCACTGTGCACACCAGTGCCAGCAGAGGCACTGGAATTTGCATCACTAATGTACACCATTTCAATCTCCGACTATGGGCGGGATCAGCAACTGAAGCAGGACATTCACCATCCGGCCCGTCTGCCCCGCCCCCCTCTAAGCTGCACCACTCACAGTCTAGCCTAGGTGCAAGGCTGGCCTCCGCCTCGCTATTCGCCTAGGCGGTGTGGCAGTGAAATGGAAATTACGAGACAATTAACTGGTAGTCCTCTACGGTGTGAGGTTTGTGAATGCATCCAGCCTCTGGACTGTTCTGGAATGATTGGCACAAATATAAATATTACTGGAGTGACTTGCAGTAGTAGTTGGAGTTAGTTCAGCTCGTGTTGTGAGTTAGTAGTTCTGGTCGAGTTGCAGTCAAGCTCAGCGTCAGCTCAGTCAGTCAGTCAGTCAGTCAGTGGATGAGTGTGAGCTGAGAGCGGGTGTCTGCTGGAGTGTCCATCCACAGAACTGAGGACTCGTTTTGTATGCCTGCCACCGTGTGTGGGTCTCTTGGGCCACATGCAGTGAGAGGACATCACGCGTTCTGTTGCAGTGTGGAAACGAACACTGGATATCGTCATGGGGCTGTAAACGGAGTGAGTGAGGATCGAATATAATCCTGGACCACGGGACTGATGTGTGCAGGCTGTGGACTGTGATAGTGACTTCAAAGTAACCAGTGACTGAATGAGACTGCAGTGCTAGTGAACGAAGACTGAGTGCTAGCTGCATTAGCTTTGCTGCACCTTGATTCAGTCTGATTTCCTATAATACCATTCTCTGAGAATACACATACTTGAAATGATCTACCCGTTCCAGTATCGCATTCCCAGCCTGACATTCAATTCTCTTAGGTTTCTCCCCTACTGACATCGCTTTAGCCTTGGAAAGGCTAATTTTCATATTATAATCATCGCACCTATTTTCAAGTTCGAAGATGTTAGATTGCAGGCTATCAGTACAGACTGCCATTAAGACCAAGTCGTCGGCATAAGCCACTACATTTTCCAGTAGATGATCCATGTAAACTATGAACAACAATGCTGAAAGATTACAGTTTTGTCTACCCTCTGTAGGTACCTTGAACCAAGAATTCATTCCACCGTCAATTCTTACCTCAGCCCAATTGTCAACACGAATGCTTTTGATTGCTTTTAATAATCTACCCTTAATCCCATAATTCCTGAGTGTATGTATGTTGAGTCCTCACCCCTAAGGCTGGTTGGATCCTCAACAGCTCCACCATCAGCTGTCATAGATGGCTTAGGCATCAGTGAAGAGGCATACTAGGGAAATGAGGAGTGAGGTAGTTTCCCGTTGCTTTCCTCACCAAGTCAGAAGTTGCTATTACATATCAGTCTACCAAGCCCACTGAAATGCATGCATCAACCAACCCTATGAGCAACATTTTCACACAATTCATAGCAGGGACTGGCTGCATAAGGAATGGCATTACTAGCATCACTCATACCTCAGTCACTTTCATACTGTCAAAGCCAAGGATAAGACCGAGACAGGTCACGGCTAATATTTTTTTCTGTCAGTACTCTTTCGTATGCTCTCTCTAGATCTACAAAATGTAAATGCAACTGTTTATTCCTCTCTTAACATTTTTCATTAACCTGGCACATACTGAAAATCTGATCTGGAAAATTTATAATGTCCAATAATGGACCATTTATATTGGAATTATAAATTTACTCATTCGGAATAAATATTTCAGATTCCCTATGGGTATCAACATCTATATCAACATACCACTTCATCGAGCAGCTTGTCTCCTTTCTCCCAAGTCTTCCCAGCCCAAACTTTGCAACATTTTTGTAACGCTACTCTTTTGTCGGAAATCACCCAGAACAAATCGAGCTGCTTTTCTTTGCATTTCTTCCAGTTCTTGAATCAAGTAATCCTCGTGAGGGTCCCATACATTGGAACCATACTCTGGTTGGGGTCTTACCCGAGACTTATATGCCCTCTCCTTTACATCCTTACTACAACCCCTAAACACCCTTATAACCATGTGCATAGATCTGTACCCTTTATTAACAATCATATTTATGTGATCACCCCAATGAAGATCTTTCCTTATATGAACACTCAGGTACTTGCAATGATCCCCAAAAGGAACTTTCACCCCATCAATGCGGTAATTAAAACTGAGAGGACTTTTCCTATTTGTGAAACTCACAACCTGACTTTTAATCCCGTTTATCATCATACCATTGTCTACTGTCCATCTCACATCACTGTCCTCTGACCCATGAGCTTGGTTATTTGTGAAATGACAGAAAGATTTTCTTTTACACTGAAAAGATTTTCAAAATATTCCTTCCACCTGGTTGGTGATTCCCTTGGATGTACTATGAATTTGCCTAATTTACCCAAAACACTATTCATTTCCTTTTTCCCTCTCTCTCTCTCTCTCTCTCTCTCTCTAAGATTCTTTATTAATGTCCAGAAAGTTTTTCCTGCAGCTTGACCTAGCCTTTCCAGGTTATAAACAAAATCTTCCCATGTCTTCTTGGAATGAACAATTATTTGTTTTGGTCTGATTCTTTCAAGTAAGTATATTTCCCTGTCTGCATCAGTCCTTGTTTGGAGCTATTTCTGATACACCTTCTTTTATAATCATTATAAAATATCAAAGCCATCTTAGTAACAGTGCTGATGGTAGTATTTGTTATTCTAATTAATCACATACAATCATATCACCACACTAATTTTAATTCAAAACCGGTTTTCAGACTGTGAGGTCCATCATCAGTGTTGAAAATATTTAAAACATTTAATTCCACATGAGTGTGTTGTCAAAATGAGTTAAAATAAGTTTTAAAAATTTATTTTAAAACTTTAAAACATTAAAAGTTTAAAAACTTACCAGTTTTGAATTAAAATTAGTGTGCTGATATGACTGTATGTGATTAATTATAATAATAAACAACTTCTTTTTACATTTACAACCTGCCCTCAGTTCATCATTCCACCAAAATGTGCACTTTTTCCATCTTTACACACAGTTGTTACAAGGCTATTCCCTTGCTGTTTCTATTACAGCATCCCTGTATGCCAACCATTCTCTTTCTGTATTCTGAACTGCTTACTGTCTATTGTTTGAAACTTTTCACTAATCATATCCACATACTTCTGTCTAATTTCCTCCTCCTGGATATTTTCTACCCTTATTTTTCTGCAAATAGAGTTCACTTTCTCTATCCTAGGCCTAGAGATACTACAGATCAGATAATAATATTATCAAAAATACCCAGAATACCTACATATTCCTAGCAGATTTTCTGAATTCAAAGTCAGTTATGACATAGACTATTATGGATCTGGTGCCCTTACCTTCCCATGTGTAGCAGTTAATAGCCTTATGCTTGAAGAATGTATTTGCAACTGCTAATCCCGTACTACAGGGTCTTTCTTTAGCTCGCTCCATGTGTCAGGGGAACATGCACGGAAGGCAATAGCGTGGCTGGGTGACTCATTTGCTGGGAGATATATTGCTTCATGACCAGCTAAGATGATCTAATGCAGTACAGTAGCGATAACCATTGCTTCACACCAATAGTTTAGTTTAACATCTGTGGTATTGGTAGTGTGTTCAATGTGTTCGCTTTAAAATAACATAGTTTCGGTAGGAATACTAAAATAATTGTGTTTTTAACGAATGATGTACACAGTAGAACAGCTTGTATTCATTGTGTTGTGCTATGCGAAGCATTCTTCTTATACAGAGTGCCGCTTTTGATTCATTCGCAAATTTCCTGGCATCCTCCCTCCCCAAAGGAGTACAGTATGGCAAGGGCGCCCACACCCTGGGGCAAGGGGGCGGGGGGACTAGGCCCCTCCCCCTAGGTCTCAGGGAAAGGAAAAAATCTAATGTAGTCAGGTGTATTTCTTTCAAGAAAATGATTTAAAAGTCAGGATAACGTAGAAGTGGTACGGGATACTGTGGGCGGTATTCTACCATGGAATACAAGTCCCCATTCATCTTCCAAAATATTAAAATTACTACATACCCTCAGGTCCAGGCTCCCCCCTACAAAGTATCCTATGGGCGCCCTTGCAGTACGTAAATTTGTAAAGAAGTTCCGCATCACCAGGTCCATTCTTAACAAGAAATCACATAGGAGATGAACTGTTTTAACAGAGGAAAAGCTTGATGAAATAGGAGCTCTCTTCGAAAGAACTCCAACAAAATCCCTGTTGCACCTCGCCATACAAGCTAATGTGTCATTATCTTCTGCCCACAAAGCAACAAAACTGTTAAAAGCAAAACCGTACAAACCCACCCCTGCCCAATATTTAAGAGGCCCTAACAGTTTCACTATGGTTCGGTACTGTAACGGATTGCTTCAATCAGTTCATGATGGGTATGTTGACCCAGAACTTTAATTTCATAGTGATGAAGCATGGCTACACTTAAGTGGCTATGTAAATAGTCTAAACAATCTCTACTGGTGTAATACGAGGTTCAGTGACCATACTCCGCAATCATCTATATAACATGTGAAGAACCGTATTGCAAATCTATTCCTGAGACTTTTTGGTGAATCTTCTACCTGGCACACTAGCAAAGTCAACAGTAATTTAGAAGACAAAATACTGTGTAGTCGACATACTTTGTCCTTATGGCAGCCTCCGCATGGGGGAAGTTGTAATAATAAAAACATACATACATGACTTGCTAATGGTTGGAGAATTAAGAATCAAAACTTCACACATACTTTATCTACTTCTTTAAAATATGAGAACTAATATTGTGCAAAGCAAACACAAGATATTATACTATGAGTAAACATTATAATCTGTGTGTACGTGAACAAAGTTATTTACTATGTTACAGTGCAAACGTATTTGACTGAATCATACTGCATAATATCCGAGACACTTATGCACAACCAAGACAGAGTACCTGCAGTGATGTATCTATATATGAGTCCATTTAGAATTAGAGAGCCACAAATCCTATCATTGCTCCTTCGTTACACTAAATAAGCTCCCTAAAGAACTCCACTAATTCACAGAGTTTGGACAGTGTATGCAAGATGTTGAAAATCCATGTTGTCAAAATTACCATTCACATGTGAATAAGTAATATATAACTATGTAGGTAAACTAACAAACGTTCTTCAATCCTACCATAAAAATTCCTTTATCAGTCACTGCTATGATGAGAAAGCTGAACAATTTGGTGAAGAACTTAGATAATGAATTCAAACATCCTTGAGTCAGTGCAAGACAGATTCAAAAATTGAGTCAAGCATGTGAAAATCTATTTCTTCAGAGGATTAATCTTCATCCCTTACATGGATTATTATTACTATTATTATTATTATTATTATTATTATTATTATTATTATTATTATTAATTCTCTCCTACATACAAAAACACAATTTTTGCCCATAAAGCTCAACCAAGTTATTATGAAAAATAAGATAAAGTGTCATTTATTACTGTTGTGGAAGACAAGAATAAGTCTTCATGGAGATACTGCCTCGTTGTGCCAAAGCCATCTCTATACAGGCCATAAAAGGCCCTGGAGCAGTTAAAAATATAGGCTTTTTTTTTAACATTGCCACTAAGTAGTATGTGGTCTGCTCTATGCCTGTCTGTCTTTGCCCCCAGGAATTAACTTGATAATTATCTATGGGTATACTGAATAAACTCCTGGGTCATGTGTCTCTCCAGCTGAGGAAATCCTGTATCTAAATTTTTAAACTTCAAACCCACATCCTGCTAGGTGAACCAAGCATGTCTTAACTACCTTGGGTAAGCAGAATGTGCCAAATGTGAAAAATATCTCATAGACCTGATTTGCCTAACAACACTGTTCTGTCTAGCTTTACCTGAAACAATCGAGATACATCTGACTCTTCCACTAACAATGTGCAACATTGAACACTTCTTTAGAACATTAGAGCACATCAAGGCTTGGATTCGATTGTGGCGATGACAGATAAAGTTGACTATGCATGCTCAGCATTCATAGGAAGAGTGCAAAAGGCTAATGAATTAATTGATAGTGTGACAAAAGAATATGGACCGCAATCAAGACAACTCGAGTATTCGTTCCAGCAGTCAATGTTCTAAAAGGGATTCCTTAAATTTGTATTACAGATCTCAGTAGTATGTTTCTGTTGAATTGAAAGATTTAAAAATATCTTTATAACACTTCTTTTTTTTTTTTCTAATGGATTTTGTTCCTTTCCCGCTTATTTGTAAGTTGGTAAACACAACACAAGGTATCTTCTATCAGGAGAATCAATCAATCAATCAATCAATCAATCAATCAATCAATCAATCAATCAATCAATACTGATCTGCATTTAGGGCAGTCACCCAGGTGGCAGATTCCCTATCTGTTGTTTTCCTAGCCTTTTCTTAAATGATTTCAAAGAAATTGGAAATTATTGAACATCTCCCTTGGTAAGTTATTCCAATCCCTAACTCCCCTTCCTATAAATGAACATTTGCCCCAGTTTGTCCTCTTGAATTCCAACTTCATCCTCATATTGTGATCTTTCCTACTTTTAAAGACTTCACTCAAACTTATTTGTCTACTAATGTCATTCCACGCCATTTCTACGCTGACAGCTCGGAACATATCACTTATAATACCAATATAAATGGTCCGTTATTGGACATTATAAATTTTCCAGCTAACTCATTCCTGGTTGCCAGCGTTTCACCCTCGTGTGCTAGGCCGGGCTCATCAGTTGGTACCTAGCACACCTACCAAGACGCTGGCTAGTGCATACCGGGGAGGCCACTGCGTAGGCTAATTGTAGCCACCGGCAGTGCCAATGCACTATGAGACACTTTGTCTCATTATCAAAAATTGATGCCTGCTTGGCCATCAGATGATTAGATGTTGATTCCCATAGGGAATCTGAAATATTTGTTCCGAATGAGTAAATTTATAATACCAACATAAATGGTCCGTTATTGGACATTATAAATTTTCCAGCTAACTCCAGCAGTCTCATAGTGCATTGGCACTGCTGGTGGCTACAATTAGCCTACGCAGTGGCCTCCCCGGTATGCACTAGCCAGCGTCTTGGTAGGTGTGCTGAGTACCAACTGATGAGCCCAGCCTAGCACACGAGGGCGAAATACTGGCAACCAGGAATGAGTTAGCTGGAAAATTTATAATGTCCAATAACGGACCATTTATACTGGAATTATAAATTTACTCATTCGGAACAAATATTTCAGATTCCCTATGGGTATCAACATCTAATCAACATATCACTTATGTCAGATGTAAGGCTTTTCAGACGTTTGCTCTATTAACCAGCGTTTCGCCTTAGGTCTGACACTAGACTTATCAGAGTGGGATGTGTCAGATCCTACCGACTGATGCTGGGGTGTATGCAGGTGAACTTATCAGAAGCCCTTATAAGAGGCACAGTCTGATAACTGCATACGGGAGATAAATTTCCACAATGGAATTATTGCCCGCCTAGCAATTCCATGCTCTATTGGTGAAAAATATCTAATTCCCTCCGTGGGAATTTAGAATTTTCCATTCCATATCACTTAGTCGACCAGCTCATCTTCTTTCTCCCAAGTCTTCCCAGCACAAACTTTGCAACATTTTTGTAACGCTACCCTTTTGTCGGAAATCACCCAGAACAAATCAAGCTGCTTTTCTTTGGATTTTTTCCAGTTCTTGAATCAGGTAATCCTGGTGAGGGTCCCATACACTGGAACCATACTCTAGTTGTGCTCTTACCAGAGATGTATATGCCCTCTCCTTTACATTCTTACTACAACCCCTAAACACCCTCATAATCATGTGCAGAGATCTGTACCCTTTACTTACAATCCCATTTATGTGATTACCCCAATGAAGATCTTTCCTTATATTAACATCTAGATACTAACAATGATCCCCAAAGGGAACTTTCACCCCATCAATGCAATAATTAAAACTGAGAGGACTTTTCCTATTTATAAAACTCACAACCTGACTTTTAACCCTGTTTATCAACATACCATTGCCTGCTGTCCTCTCACAACATAATCAAGGTCAAGTTGCAGTTGCTCACAATCTTATAACTTATTTATTACTCTATACAGAATAGCATCATCCGCAAAAAGCCTTACCTCCGATTCCACTCCTTTACTCATATCATATATATATATAAAAAAACATAAAGGTCCAATAATACTGCCTTGAGGAATTCCCTCTTAATTATTACAGGGTCAGATAATGCTTTGCCTACTCTAATTCACTGAGATCTATTTTCTAGAAATATAGCGACCCATTCAGTCACTCTTTTGTTTAGTCCAATTGCACTCATTTTTGCCAGTAGTCTCCTACGATCCACCCTATCAAATGCTTTAGACAGGTCAATTGCGATACAGTCCATTTGACCTCCTGAATCCAAGATATCTGCTATATCTTGCTGGAATCCTACAAGTTGAGCTTCAGTGGAGTAACATTTCCTAAAACCAAACTGCCTTCCGTCGAATCAGTTATTAATTTCGCAAACATGTCTAATATAGTCAGAAAGAATGCCTTCCCAAAGCTTACATACAATGCATGTCAAACTTACTGGCCTGTAATTTTCAGCTTTATGTCTATCACCCTTTCTTTTATACACAGGGGCTATTAAAGCAACTCTCCATTCATTTGGTATAGCTCCTTCATGCAAGCAATAATCAAATAAGTACTTCATATATGGTACTATTTCCCAACCCATTGTCTTTAGTTTATCCTCCAAAACATTATCAATTCCAGCTGCTCTTCTAGTTTTGAACTTTTGTATCTTACTGTAAATGTCATTGTTGTCACAGGTAAGTTTTAATACTTCTTTAGTATTAGTCACTTCCTCTATCTGGACATTATCCTTGTAACCAACAATCTTTACATACTGCTGACTGAATACTTCTGCCTTTTGAAGATCCTCGCATACACACTCCCCTTGTTCATTAATTATTCCTGGAATGTCCTTGTTGGAACCTTTTTCTACTTTAAAATACCTATACATACCCTTCCATTTGTCACTAAAATTTGTATTACTGCCCATTATGCTTGCAATCATGTTATCCTTAGCTGCCTTCTTTGCTAGATTCAATTTCCTAGTAAGTTCCTTCAATTTCTCCTTACTTCCACAGCCATTTCTAACTATTTCTTTCCAGTCTGCACCTCCTTCTTAGTCCCTTTATATCTCTATTATAATAAGGTGGGTCTTTACCATTCCTTATCACCTTTAAAGGTACAAACCTGTTTTCACATTCCTCAACAATCGCTTTAAACCCATCCCAGAGTCTGTTTAAATTTTTATTTACCGTTTTCCACCGATCATAGTTACTTTTTAGAAACTGCCTCATGCCTGTTTTATCAGCCATATGGTACTGCCTAATAGTCCTACTTTTAAGACCTTCCTTTCTATCACATTTTTTTAAACGATGACAAAAACAGCTTCATGATGACTAATACCATCTATTACTTCAGTTTCCCTATAGAGCTCATCTGGTTTTACCAGCACCACATCCAGGATATTTTTCCTTCTAGTTGGTTCCCACTTTCTGAATCAGCTGTCCTTCCCATATTAACTTATTAACTTATTTGTTGGTCGTGCTTTCTGTCGTTTGCATTTCCTTCCCAATGGACATCTTGTAAATTCAGATCTCCTGCTACAATCACATTCCTTCCATGTCGTTTCCTACATAGCTGATTATCTTATCAAATAATTCTGAATCCGTGTCAGTGCTACCCTTTCCCGTCTGTACACTCCAAAGATATCAAGTTGCCTATTATCTTTAGAAATGAGCCTTACACCTAGAATTTCATGTGTGTCATTTTTCACTCTTTTGTAGCTTACAAATTCTTCTTTCACCAGAATGAATACTCCCCCTCCCACCATTCCTATTCTATCTCTACGATACACACTCCAGTTCCGTGAGAAAATTTCTGCATCCATTATATCATTTCTCAGCCATGATTCAACTTCTATTACAATACCTGGTAAATATATATCTATTAAATTACTTAATTCTATTCCTTTCTTTACAATACTTCTACAGTTCAACACTAACATTTTTATGTCATCCCTACTTGATTTGCAGTTCCCTGTCAGATTATGAAGACTACTACAAAGAAAGATAAAAATTCTAGGTTTTTAGGAATTTGCTATATACCAGAACTTTTAAAATTTCAGAGTAGTTGTCATTATGAGACACTAGTTCCCAAATGAAAAGATCTTTTGATCAGAATTCTCATCCAACTAAAGAAAGGAAGAAGAAGTATATGGTATTACAACTTGTGAATTTCATGTTGGTTCTGTATTGACAAGATAATGTACAGAGATTCAATTCTTATTTAAAAAAAATATTAATTGGTCTACCTGTTCAATACTTATCATGTTTATTATAATGAAAGTTCTTTAAAACATTCAGTTTTGAACTATAGTTTAGATAAACTGGAAGTATAAGGGCCATTCAAAAAGAAACAAGCCAGAGGCTTCAAAATGAAAACCTGTACCGTTATTTCAAAAGTATTGCCCAGCACTGTTGAGGCACTTGCCCAGTGTGACAGAAGGCATTGAATGGCCCTCTCGTAAAATTCCTGGAGGTGCGTTGTAAACTAGTTTTGAATGTACTGCCTGATGTCGGTGTCTGAGGTAAATCGTTTGCCTCTCAGAGCCTTCTTTAGCTCACATAGGATTTTTTTGGGTGGTGACAAAAAATTGTTAAAAAAATGATTTAAAAAAATTGGGGCAAATATTCATTTATAGAAAGGGGACTTAGGGATAGGAATAACTTACCAAGGGAGATGTTCAATAAATTTCCAATTTCTTTGCAATCATTTAAGAAAAGGGTAGAAAAACAAAAATAGTTCTGCCACTTGGGCGACTGCCCTAAATGCAGATCAGTAGTGATTGATTGATTGATTGATTGATTGATTGATTGATTGATTGATTGATTGATTGATTGATTGACATGTTTTGGCCTATCATATTTGGCCATCTTCAGCTGTAATCAAAATTGATCTATACACTTTAAAAAGTGAAATGTCATTACAAAGATACATATAGAAAAGCATGTTAAAACTAAACACTGATTTTGCAATAAAATGAGTGTCCACTTTTTATGGATGTTGCTTTACTGATTTTTGAGATAGGGATTGTTCTAGTAATTTCTTCATTGTAAATCAAATGACACAATGTAAAGACGACACTATAATAAAATTCTGGCATGTTGTTGTGATGAATGTTGTTGGTGATATGACTGGAAGCATTGGACTTTTAGAACTTTGATGACAATTTTTCTTTGGCAATGTACTAGATTATGTTGCCACTTTGAAACTTAATGGCATATTGATAAATTGGGTGACTTCTAATAATTTTCTTGATATTTGCCAAATGTCCTATCTTCCAGTCCTCGATGTTGTTGCTGTCAAGTGAGGTGGTCGAGGTGATCATATCACAACCGGCATTCATCACAACAACATGCCAGAATTTTGTTCGAGTGATGTCTTTACATTGTGTCATTCAATTTTCTAGGAAGAAATTACTAGAGCATTCTCTATCTCACAAATCAGTAAAGCAATGCCCGTAACAAGGGACACTCATTTTATTGCAAAATCAATGTGTAGTTTTAACATGTTTTTGATACGTATCTTTGTAATGATATTTCACTTTATAAAGTGTTTAGATCAATTTTGATTACAGCTCAAGATGGACAAATATGATAGGCTGAAACATGCCCTAGTACTTTAATGAACTTTTATTATAATCAACACGATAAGTATTGAACAGGTGGACCTATTAATACAATGTGCATTCCATAAGTAATGCGACCAATTTTTTTCTGGCGCAACTGTACACCGCAGCGTGTTCTAACCTGCTAGGCTAGGTGGAGGGGGGGTGTTAGCTTCAAACACTCTTTGTCTCATTCGGCAGCGAGATGCCGAAGAGTCAGGACGTGCGTTTCCGTCAAGCCCGTTTTGAGTTCATGTAACACGGTACAATGGATCGTTCTGTAGAGCAATGGTACACTATCAAATTTTGCGTTAAACTTGGGAAGTCCGCCATCGAAACGTTTCCATTACTTCAGCAGGCCTTTGGGACTGATTGCTTGTCCAAATCACAAGTTTTCCGATGGCACAAGTCATTCATGGAGGGCCGAGAGGAGATCACCAATGAACCTCGGAGTGGACGGCCATCAACCTCATGAGTAGACGAAAATGTGACGCGTGTGTGCGATTGTTTGAACTCTGACAGACGGCTGAGCCTTCAATTGATAGCACAAACTCTAAACATGGCAAAAACAACCGTTTTTCCGCATTGTGACCGAAGATTTGAACATGAGAAAGGTGTGTGCCAAACTGGTCCCAAAAGTGTTGACCGAAGAACAAAAGGACATGCGAGTGCTTCGGTGCCGAGAAATGTTGGAAATGTGTGAAAATGATCCTAATTTTTTAAACTCAGTTATCACTGGTGATAAGTCATGGATTTTTGAGTACGACCCTGAGACAAAAAGGCAGAGTTCTGAGTGGCAAACCCCATCGTCGCCCCGTCCCAAGAAGGCACACATGAGCAAGTCCAGGATCAAAACCATGCTCATTGTCTTCTTTGACGTCAGAGGCATTGTCCACCACGAATTCGTACCAACCGGGACTACAGTAAACTCAGCTTTCTACTTGGAAGTGCTCAAAAGACTGAAAAGGAGGGTCTCGCGTTGCCGAAGCGACATCAAGGACATGTGGAAAGTTCATTACGACAACACGCCGAGTCACAGTACCTTCACTGTCAACGACTTCCTGGCCAGGACCAACACCCCATTGGTTCTCCAGCCTCCCTACAGTCCTGACCTGGCTCCCGCTGACTTTTTTTTGTTTCCTCGGTCAAAAGGAGTCATGAAAGGAAAACATTGGGACATGATTGAAAGAATCCAGGCGCATGTTACATCGGCTATAAAGGACATTCCGGAAAAGGCCTTCCAGGATGCCTTTCAGGCATGGAAACACCGCCTCCAGAAGTGTATCGACGCAAGAGGGTGCTATTTTGAAGATTTTTTATTATTTGTACGAATATATTCAATAAATGATTTTTTATGAATTTGGTCGCATTATTTATGGAACGCACCTTGTAAAATTATTTTATAAGAATTGAATCTCTGTACAAGTATATGGTAGCCAAAATTTCAAGGAGTTCTTCCTGATAAGCAATATATCTTGAATAACAGCTATTTGTTGCCACTTCTTGATGGATGCAGTAATTTTTATGTCTCCTAAGATACAGCAGAGCATTATGTAGCTTCCACCAAAATCTCAGATTCATTTATGGCTGTGACAGTATGGAAGCTGCTGAGATATAAGTGGTGTTGGGTAATGACATGTGGAACATGACTGGATATTGTGAAAACTGTCAGTCATAGGGTCAGTCATACTGGCCCAGTGGAAAAAACAATGGCAAATTATAATCAGTCCTCACTTTGGCTAGTATGCCTCATTTTGGCACTGCCGTTTGTTTCTTGCCATTTCACATAACCTCTGGTTGTGCTGCTAAAGGATCCAACCACCCTATGGGCTGATGACCTAACAGGGGGACTTGAATAACGATACTCTCTAATGAAATCTACCATACTGGTACTTTAAAGAATACATCTAACATACATGGTCAATTAGCTAAGATGTTCACATTGAATAACATCTGTCATACAGAACATTTGCTTTCACTTTCAGAAATTATAAGATGCTAATAACACACCATACAGTAGATTTCCATAGTGTCAATAACTATTGATTTAACAGTACAAACATTGTTCTTATCAAATGAAACTATACCATTTCCTAGCATTGCCATACTTTATACTGCAAATTAAGGGGTGTAACTACTATCTTGAGAGTCTGACAAGAACTTTTCGAGATAATGATATGTATTCAAAGATACTCATTTTACCAGTCATGGCTTATCCTATTAAATTAAATCACCAAGGGAAGGTAAGGGAGCACATGAAAAATATGAACCACAATCTGCTGATATACAAATTTCTTTCTCACTTGTCAAGGAAAAAAGAGAATGTATACTACTGCATTTATGGACATAATACAATAAACATCCAGCTGTCACAACAACAGTGAATAACACTAAGTCAACAGATCATGATTCATACATAGAATGTGCAGTCTTGGCCATCTATCTGGAGATTCATTTTCAGTGGGCAGTCCACGACTGGTAAATTGAGTAGGGCCTATATTACACTGTCTCCAAAACTAAAAATTATTACACTGTTGAACTCATAATAATAACAACTGTAATGTTAGGTGCACAAAACAGTACAGCTTCACCTGTAAAACAATTTTGGTACTGTCATCTTGGCAGTTATTGACACCCTGAAAAACTGCTACTTGATATGTTGAACTTCTATTGTGATTACTGAAAATTAATAGATTTTTCATAACTTTAATAATTTATTTGATGTGAACACTAGGAGACCAAAGTAGCGTAACAGGGAAGAGTTAAGCATTTTCAAAGACTTCCTGCAGACATTCATGTCACTAAGAATCAGCAACATGATAATTAAACAAGCTGCAATGAATGGGGCTGATAAAACTCATCATTTTGCTCTTTAAAATAGCAATAATCACCATCATCATTTCCACCACTACAAATTTCAGTGATCATTATAGTTAGTGTTAATTCAATAAATTACAACAAACAATAAACAAAAAAATAATAATAAATTACCTTTTCTTAAAATTAGAACATACATACATAAAAAGAGCAAATACATATTCCACTTAGTATACTTTTACTATAACTAAACTTATTGATAGGTACCGTAACATACAAATGCAGTGCTTTCATGATAAGTTTGTAAATAAAAAGCTCAAGACAAGTTTAAGCCATTCAATACTAGATAATGTACATAAATGAATACAGTGCTTTTATGAATACATTGTAAACAAGACTATGCTGATGTTCATTTCACATCAAGTGATTAGAATGTAATAATATTGATTTAAAAAGAATAATTTTCATGAGTTCTAAGACCTCTGTGTAATGATTCAACAGATCTTGATGGGTTACATCCAAACATACAATGACACCTGATATTCAGGTAAGTTACTTGCTATTTGCTTTACGTCGCACTGACACAGATAGGTCTTATGGCAACGATAGGATAGGAAAGGCCTAGGAAGTGGAAGGAATCGGCCATGGCCTTAATTAAGGTACACCCCCGGCATTTGCCTGGTGTGAAAATGGGAAACCACAGAAAACCATCTTCAGGGCTGCCGACAGTGAGGCTCGAACCCACTATCTCCCAATTACTGGATACTGGCCACACTTAAGCGACTGCAGCTATCGAGCTCGGTGCAAGTTACTTGAGAGCAGGTTTATTCCCATACAAAAGTGTGATGCTATAATTTCTTGTTTTCTTCTATGGTTAGAGACTTGGTCAGTATTAATAGGAATTTATTCTAAATGCAGAAATTTACTGAGGAAGAGCATAAAAGGGTTCTAAAGAGAAAAACAACATGCTGTCCAGTCCATTAAAAGAAGAATTTTGTACCCATATAGTCCATTAAAAGAAGAATTCCATTCACATGCTTTTTATACACTGTTGAAAGTTGCCTTTCACATACTACAAAGATAGTTAATTCCAAGATAACACGGATGGATTTTAGGAAGTTCATTTAAATGAATGTAACTTAAAAGTTAATGTGATACTCTTGTGTGTCAATTTTCAGAGTGGAATTAGTTAATGCACCCATCTAGAGAATGTGAGATTTGGGCTTGAGTCTGAATATTGGCCACATTTCAGCTTTTCTTCCTTACATAATGACCACTTTGAGAGAAGAGAATCTCTAAAGCTGTTTCTTGTTGTAACAAATTTTGTCTGTATCTGACAAAACTAATGGATTGCTCTGGGCATCAATGAGTGAATTACACAATGTTCTTGAAGATGTTTGCATAGAGAATAAATTTAACATGAAAGAGTTGAATATTAAACTTCTGTGCATCGACTGTCCTAACAATATTGATTAATGTGTCAGTCTGAAGAGCAGATTCAGGACATTCAGTTCTTTTGTCTTAAAAAAGTGGTTAATTTTTTCATAAAAAAACAGGAGATTTCTATAAGACCTGCTTTCATTTATTCTTTTCTACAGAAATCCAGTATTGATAATAAATAATAACTAGTTGAAACCCATCAAGACATGATGGTGAATGGGGTAAATATATATTGTAGGATTTCCTTATATACGTTATTTCTTGTATTGTACTTTACTTTTTTTAGAATTTTCTTTATGTCGCACTGTTACAGGTAAGTCATACAGCGACAATGGGATAGGAAATGTCTAAAAGTGGGAAGGAAGCAACCGTGGCATTAATCAAGGTACAGACCCAGCACTTGCCTGGTATGTAAATGGGAAACCACAGAAAACCATCTTCAGGGCTGCCGACAGTGGAGTTCGAACCCACTATCTCCCAAATGCAAGCTGTTAGCTAATGACCCAAACCATGCAGCCACATGCTCGGTGCATTCCTTGTACAATTACCGTTTGGCACTATTGAAACTTAAAAACATAGGTCTTTTGACATTGCAACATTTAACCGGCCATGCGTGAAAACCGGCTGAGGTAAATGGGGACCATCATGTCCTTTGAGGTTTGTACTGTAGATCGTGATGAAAAATGCCAAGTGAATTGGAAATTGATGCCGCCTCTGAAAGAAAATGGAAGTGTTTTATTGGATGTTGTTAAGTCAATTCGATGGATTAGAGTTCTCTGTCAAGCTTTATCTCCGCTTCTTACTTCCAAATCCGAACAATTTTCGTACATACTTCTTAGAATTAGGCCCTAATCTGGTTCTGTTTAGGAGCCGTTGGGAAACGTTCCGATTTTTAAGGAGCATAACTATGGCTCCAATTTTTTGAATAAGAATATGTGGAGGCAAACCATTCATTCCAAGGAATTCAAGCATTATGTACTAAATTGAAGTAGTTAGCTTTCATCTTCAGTATTAATGTGTTGACTCTAGTGTATGGTTTTGAACTACTGGGTATAAGCCCAATGACTTTCAATTAATTAAGAATGGCAACTTTAGAGAAAATCATGACATCTTTTGCAGAAGTGAACGCTTTGTTATAAATTTCAATCACAATATCATCATGTGCTAAAATTCTGGCTGGTACTTCAATAACATTTGATCCGTCACCATCTAGAGAGGGGTAGTTGCCATTACAGATTTCTTGCACACATAAAAAGTTAATTCCATTTCTTGTATTTTTATAAGTGGCATGTTTTGAGGAAGGGTCAAAGAGGAGAGTATTTAGTATGCAGAGTGAATTCCTTGTACAATTGTCATTTGGCACTACTGAAACTTAAAAACATGGGTCTTTTGACATTGCAACATTTAACTGGCTATAGGTGAAAACCGGCTGAGGTAAATGGAGACCATCACATCCTTTGAGATTTATAGATCGTGATGCAAAATGGCAAGTGAATTGGAACTTGAGGCCTCCTCTAAAAGAAAACGGAAGTGTTTTATTGGACGTTGTTACGTCAATTCGATTTGGTGATAAGCATATGGCGTAAGAGGCAAAACCTTTATGAAATCTCCTCCAAGAACAATACTTCTCCCACCAGAAGAATGGAATGTCATTACCTATGATATATTTTAGAAGATGATTCACACGAATGACCGAGGTTGAAACGAGCTGAAAATTAGGTCATATATATAGTACAGTAGGTTGGGAATGACAATATATGGGGAATTTTTTTTAACAGGTGTTCAGGTTTCTCTGCAATTTGTAACATGGTCAATTTTCACAGATATTTTTGGTGGGCTGGTCCTTGGTTTGTGAATTGTGGATTGAAACCAAGGTTTCTTCAACATCATAGCAATGTTAAAAGAAAGATGCATTTACAAGGTAGCTTCACAAAATAAGGTATGAAGTAATTTTACAGACAGAAGAGGCATAACAATTCATGCATGCTGTTGTCACACACAAATTTGTACCATTTAATAGTCTTTCCAAAATTAATGATTAAAAACCCAAATTTTATTTGCATACACTGCAACAAAAACTTGAACTATTAACACATGGAGGACAATGGTAGAAAAGACCAACACCACATGCAAAATAAAAGGATAAATGGATGGAGTCTTACACTGTTGTGTGAAGCACTGCGTGAATGGGTCTCCTGTGTATCCAATGGCACATACACAAGTGGGTGCATGGCTTACTACCCTACACTCTGCATTAGCTCCACAAGATCCAGGACAAGGGTCTCGACATCTTTGTCTGATACAAGCCAGGTGACTAGCACAATCACTGTTGCTCACACACTCTGGACGACAATTAGGTGGACTACCAATGAACTCAGGTAGACAAGAACAAGCAGGAGAATCTCCTGAGACCTGGCACTGAGCATTAGGGCCACAGGGAGATGGCTGACAAGGGTTCTTCGGTACGAGAGGTGTATCCGCTGAAGTAAAAGAAGAAGCATGAAAGTAATTCAGATTAATTAACTGACACAAATGTATACAAAATACTGAGGAATTTTGAAGAAATACTTACGTATGGGATGACATCTGACAAATGGATCCCCTGTGTATTGAGCTGGACAGCTACAGATCGGGCTATGATTGACCACTTCACATCGAGCTCCTATGCCGCATGTACCAGGGCAAGGGTTGCGACATTTCTGATTACTACAAGCCTCATTCTGAGCACATTCAGAGTTTACCACACATTCTGGTCGACAAGCAGGGGGGCTCCCCAAGAAACCAGGGACACAGGAACACACAGCCTGGTCATTTATCTCACGACACTGACTGTTCGGTCCACATGGGGATGGATTGCATGGATTGTTCATAACAGGGCCTGAACAAGAAAAACAACCCATATTATAAAATAAAGACAAATAAATCTTATAGACTCAATGTAAATAATACAACCAGATACATACGTGGAACAGGTCTACAAAGAACGAAAGCATTGCCAGACATATCCTGCGGACAACTACATATTGGAATGTGATTCACAACATCACAAACAGCACCCTGACCGCAAGTATTAGGACAAGGGTCCATACATTTGTTTCTAATACAGGCTTTCGTCCTATCACAATCTGTACTCATTACACACTCTGGACGACAACCCACATATGGGTCTCCCTGATATTCTGGCAAACAGAAACAAATTCCTTCCTTGCATTCTGCATTTGAACCACACAGAGATGGACTGCACGGATCACTTAAATCAGCTTCAATAGCTAGGAAAATAAGAAGACAGTTTTAATTTATATTTTCCATCAATACAAAAAATGGTTTTTTTTTCATCTTTAAGTAACTAATTTATAACTCACGTGGACTAGGTGGTTTTGGATAACAGTTGGAGAAAGGGTCTCCAGTATAGCCTTCAGGACATGTGCACACAGGAGTATGGTTGATAACGTTACATTGTGCACCAGCACCACATGAACCAGGACATGGGTCTCTACATTTCTCTCTCATACACGCCTTGTTGCTAGGACATTCAGAGTTAATACTGCATTCCGGGCGACAATTTGGTGGCGTACCAATGTAATTGGCAAGACATGAGCAAGAGGGAGATCCTCCTATATCACGACATTGTGCATTTGGACCGCATGGAGATGGCAAACAAGGGTTTATGTTTACTGGTGCAATAGGTCTTGATGGAGGAGCTGAAAATACAAGATACTCCATTAACAAACAATCAAGTTCAAACTGAAAACAATAGGAACTAATTTGAGTTTATTAGCACATTTTTTTCATTTCTGAATACAAGAAATCAACACCAAAACACTCACGTGGAATCGAGTAGCATCGAACGAATGGATCTCCAGTAAAGCCAGGCTTACAGCTGCAGATGGGACTGTGATTGATTACTTGGCAGTTACTGTTCTGTCCACAAGGACCAGGGCAAGGATCAACACATTTCTGATTCACACAAGCCTTTGTCTGTGGACATTCAGAACTAACTACACACTCAGGACGACAACCTGGAGGACTTCCAACATAACTGGGCTTGCATGAACATACAGCCTGGCCATTCACCTCACGACATTGACTGTTTGGTCCACATGGAGAGGGATTACATGGATCACTTGGCTGCTGGATAGGTACTGTAAAGGCATGAAAGAACTTGTAAATAATGTTCATTTGTATCAGTGAAAATAAAACTACAGTGTTCCATAAAATGTAAGGGTATATAAAGCAACTCACGTTCTTGTTGTATGTTGCAATATCTGAATGGATCTCCTGTATAACCTTGACGACAAGTACATGATGGTAAATGATTCACCACTTGACAATCTGCATTTGGACCACAAGTTCCAGGACAAGGATCCTGACATTTATTGCGAATACAGGCTTTGTTAGGTGCACAGTCTGTATTCAATACACATTCTGGTCTACAGCCTTCATATGGATTACCAATGTATTCAGGAAGGCAAGTGCAAGAGCCTGCCCCATTCTGTTCTCGACACACAGCATTTGATCCACAAGGGGAAGGTGTACAGGGCGTAGGCCTCTCCTCAGGTGCTGCCACTAAGGAAGAAAATTAATAGTACTGTAATTCAAATGGCTGCATATTAACTTCCAAAAGTAAATAAATATAAATAAATAAATAAATAATGAAAAAATAAATAAATAACAAGGAAAGAGCTATATCTTACATTGCTGTGGTACACACTGGGTAAATGGATCCCCTGTGTATCCAATGGCACACACACATGTAGGAGCGTGACTTACTACCCTACATTCAGCATTAGCTCCACAAGAACCAGGACAAGGATCTTTGCACTTCTGTCTGATACAAGCCAAGTGACTGGCACATTCACTGTTGCTCACACACTCTGGACGACAATTGGGAGGAATTCCTTGATATTCGGGGAGACAGGAGCATGAAGGAGAGTCTCCCGAGACCTTACATTCCGAATTTGGTCCACATGGTGATGGCTGACAAGGATTAACGGGTGCTGGAAGCACTTCCGCTGAAAGCATAATAAGAAAACATTACACAATCTCTCGAACGCTTAATCAGTATGTACATTGTAGATGCACATACATTCCATCACAAATATACTTACGTATAGGATGACATCTCACAAATGGATCCCCAGTGTACCGAGATGGACAGCTACATATGGGGTTGTGGTTGACAACTTCACACCGTGCACCTACACCACAAGTACCAGGACATGGATTTCTACATTTTTGGTTGCCACATGCTTCATTTTGGGCACACTCTGAGCTCACTATGCATTCTGGTCTACATGCTGGAGGACTTCCCAAATATCCAGGCACACAAGAACACACAGCCTGCCCATTGATCTCACGGCATTGACTGTTGGGTCCGCAAGGTGATGGATTACAAGGCTGAGTCACCACAGGAGCTATGGAAAAAAACACAGTTGTAAGATTTGATGTAAAGCAAGAATCAAACATGTAAGTATAAGAAATATTACAGGTAATACATACGTGGAACAGGTCTGCACTCCACAAAAGCATTACCGGTCATTCCTTCAGGGCAACTGCATATGGGAATGTGATTAACCACATCACAGCGGGCACCCTGACCACATGTATTTGGACAAGGATCTGCACATTTGTTTCTAATGCATGCCTTTGATCTGTCACAATCTGTACTAAGCACACATTCTGGTCGGCAGCCCACATATGGATCTCCTTGATATTCTGGCTGACATGTACATGTTCCATCTCTGCATTCAGCATTTGAACCACAGGGCGAAGGATTACAAGGATCACTAACATCAGCTTCAATGGCTACAAAAACCCATAAAGCACTTCAGAATTCATACTTCAACAGTTCAATATATTCTGTAATCAAACATTTTTCTCTCACTTAAGTAAACAAAAAAACAAAAATTAACTTACTTGGACTAGGTGGCTTTGGATAACAGTTGGAGAATGGGTCTCCAGTATAGCCTTCAGGACATGAGCATACAGGAGTATGGTTTATCACATTACATTGTGCACCAGCACCACATGAACCAGGACAAGGATCTCTACATTTCTCTCTCATACATGCCTTGTTGCTAGGACATTCAGAGTTAATACTGCATTCCGGGCGACAATTTGGTGGCGTACCAATGTAATTGGCAAGACATGAGCAAGAGGGAGATCCTCCTATATCACGACATTGTGCATTTGGACCGCATGGAGATGGCAAACAAGGGTTTATGTTTACTGGTGCAATAGGTCTTGATGGAGGAGCTGAAAATACAAGATACTCCATTAACAAACAATCAAGTTCAAACTGAAAACAATAGGAACTAATTTGAGTTTATTAGCACATTTTTTTCATTTCTGAATACAAGAAATCAACACCAAAACACTCACGTGGAATCGAGTAGCATCGAACGAATGGATCTCCAGTAAAGCCAGGCTTACAGCTGCAGATGGGACTGTGATTGATTACTTGGCAGTTACTGTTCTGTCCACAAGGACCAGGGCAAGGATCAACACATTTCTGATTCACACAAGCCTTTGTCTGTGGACATTCAGAACTAACTACACACTCAGGACGACAACCTGGAGGACTTCCAACATAACTGGGCTTGCATGAACATACAGCCTGGCCATTCACCTCACGACATTGACTGTTTGGTCCACATGGAGAGGGATTACATGGATCACTTGGCTGCTGGATAGGTACTGTAAAGGCATGAAAGAACTTGTAAATAATGTTCATTTGTATCAGTGAAAATAATGCTACAGTGTTCCATAAAATGTAAGGGTATATAAAGCAACTCACGTTCTTGTTGTATGCTGCAATATCTGAATGGATCTCCTGTATAACCTTGACGACAAGTACATGATGGTAAATGATTCACCACTTGACAATCTGCATTTGGACCACAAGTTCCAGGACAAGGATCCTGACATTTATTGCGAATACAGGCTTTGTTAGGTGCACAGTCTGTATTCAATACACATTCTGGTCTACAGCCTTCATATGGATTACCAATGTATTCAGGAAGGCAAGTGCAAGAGCCTGCCCCATTCTGTTCTCGACACACAGCATTTGATCCACAAGGGGAAGGTGTACAGGGCGTAGGCCTCTCCTCAGGTGCTGCCACTAAGGAAGAAAATTAATAGTACTGTAATTCAAATGGCTGCATATTAACTTCCAAAAGTAAATAAATATAAATAAATAAATAAATAAATAAATAAATAATGAAAAAATAAATAAATAACAAGGAAAGAGCTATATCTTACATTGCTGTGGTACACACTGGGTAAATGGATCCCCTGTGTATCCAATGGCACACACACATGTAGGAGCGTGACTTACTACCCTACATTCAGCATTAGCTCCACAAGAACCAGGACAAGGATCTTTGCACTTCTGTCTGATACAAGCCAAGTGACTGGCACATTCACTGTTGCTCACACACTCTGGACGACAATTGGGAGGAATTCCTTGATATTCGGGGAGACAGGAGCATGAAGGAGAGTCTCCCGAGACCTTACATTCCGAATTTGGTCCACATGGTGATGGTTGACAAGGATTAACTGGTGCTGGAAGCACTTCCGCTGAAAGCATAATAAGAAAACATTACACAATCTCTCGAACGCTTAATCAGTATGTACATTGTAGATGCACATACATTCCATCACAAATATACTTACGTATAGGATGACATCTCACAAATGGATCCCCAGTGTACCGAGATGGACAGCTACATATGGGATTGTGGTTGACAACTTCACACCGTGCACCTACACCACAAGTACCAGGACATGGATTTCTACATTTTTGGTTGCCACATGCTTCATTTTGGGCACACTCTGAGCTCACTATGCATTCTGGTCTACATGCTGGAGGACTTCCCAAATATCCAGGCACACAAGAACACACAGCCTGCCCATTGATCTCACGGCACTGACTGTTGGGTCCGCAAGGTGATGGATTACAAGGCTGAGTCACCACAGGAGCTATGAAAAAAAACCACAGTTGTAAGATTTGATGTAAAGCAAAAATCAAACATGTAAGTATAAGCAATATTACAGGTAATACATACGTGGAACAGGTCTGCACTCCACAAAAGCATTGCCAGTCATTCCTTCAGGGCAACTGCATATGGGAATATGATTAACCACATCACAGCGGGCACCCTGACCACATGTATTTGGACAAGGATCTGCACATTTGTTTCTAATGCATGCCTTTGATCTATCACAATCTGTACTGAATACACATTCTGGTCTGCAGCCCACATATGGATCTCCTTGATATTCTGGCAGACATGTACATGTTCCATCTCTGCATTCAGCATTTGAACCACAGGGCGAAGGATTACAAGGATCACTGACATCAGCTTCAATGGCTGCAATAACAAGAAAACACTTCAGAATGCACACTTCAAGAGTACAGTGTATTCTATAATCAAACATTTTTCTCTCACTTAGGTAAACTAAAACAACAAATTAACTTACTTGGACTAGGTGGCTTTGGATAACAGTTGGCGAATGGGTCTCCAGTATAGCCTTCAGGACATGAGCATACAGGAGTATGGTTTATCACATTACATTGTGCACCAGCACCACATGAACCAGGACATGGGTCTCTACATTTCTCTCTCATACACGCCTTGTTGCTAGGACATTCAGAGTTAATACTGCATTCCGGGCGACAATTTGGTGGGGTTCCAAGATAATTTGGTAAACAAGAGCATGAAGGAACACCTCCAACATCACGGCATTGCGAGTTGGAGCCACATGGTGAAGGCAAACATACGTTGATCGTTACAGGTGTGGCTGGCCTAGTTGGTGGAGCTGAGGATATCAGAGGATCATGATACATTTTCTCTCATAGAACAAAGTGGTATCAAACAATACCAGGCTGTGTATATTTGTAATTTGAGGATACTTACGTGGAATTGTGTAACATCTTGAAAATGCATCACCAGTAAATCCAGCCTTGCAGCTGCAAATAGGACTATGGTTAATTACTTGACAATTTGTATTAATCCCACATGGTCCTGGACAAGGATTTTCACATTTCTGGTTAACACATGCTTTAGTGTGGGGGCATTCTGAGCTCACTACACATTCTGGTCGACAACCAGGGGGGCTGCCGATATAATTACGTTGGCATGAACACACTGCTTGTCCACTCACTTCACGGCATTGACTGTTTGGTCCACATGGTGAAGGACTGCAGGGGTTTTCAGGTTCTTGCTGATCAGCTGTAGAGAAGAGAAATATAAGTCATGAAACCTGTTGATTCATTGTAATTTTGTACATCAGATGGTGTTATTCCATTAGTTAGAATTTAAACAGCATTTAAATGGGCAGTTATAATCTGTTGCGGTTATAGTATTTTTAAGAAGGAACTATACATACATACATACATACATACATACATACATACATACATACATACATACATACATACATACACACACATACATACATACATACATACATACATACATACATACATACATACATACATACATACATACATACATACATACATACATACATACATTACATACACTGAAAATCTCGGCTCATGTATATGACCTCTTTCGTCTTTGCAACAGAAGCACTTAAAGATGGCGGTATTTAAATTCATGCTGGTGAAGCTTATCAGTCAAGAAATGATCCCTATTAAAATGTACTTAATTACACTATATACT
The DNA here is from genome assembly GCF_040414725.1 of Anabrus simplex. NCBI lineage: Eukaryota > Metazoa > Arthropoda > Insecta > Orthoptera > Tettigoniidae > Anabrus > Anabrus simplex. Next base: position 973,288,105 of record NC_090266.1, on the reverse strand, counting down.
TGTATATAATTTGGTTGTACAAAGCATACTCAGCAGCATATACTGTAGGGTGAATATGAGAAATCTCTATGCAGAGATGGCACTGACTGAAGTACAGAGGGTGCCCTTTTACCACTATTAATCATCCTCCTGAACATGACTCTCATCTTGGGAAGCTGACCTATTTAATTTTTCTATCCATAATTTACAAATCTTGTGCTTCATAATTTATTGATAATACTGAAGTGGTATTTAATTACATCATAATAAAACAAGTAAAAATGAGTCAGTATAACTAAAACTCTAATAAGAGCGAACATGAGCTTATATGAGTACATTCTGATACATTCTGATCTTAGCATGATGAAGATGGTAACAGAGGAAGGTTTATCTATCAAGTAAAGTGAGAGAGAGGAAAAGGAATTGAGATGGAAGAAAATTGCAAAGGGATTATAAAATAAGGCTTGAGATTTTTTTTTTTTTAATCTGGAAACAGGAAGAATTAACAAAGAATGAAAGTATAAAATTGAAGGTTTTCCAAAAGAGTATGTAGTAGTAGTAGTATTGGATGTGTTATATTTAAACACTTACATTCAATTTGTTGATAGTTGCAATATTTGAAGGGATCTCCAGTATAACCAGGATGGCAAATGCAAAACGGTAGATGATTCACCACCTGGCATTCAGCGTTTTGTCCACATGTACCCGGACAAGGATCTTGACATTTATTATGTATACAGGCCTTGGTGGGAGCACAGTCTGTGTTCAGAACACATTCTGGTCTGCAACCTTCATAAGGATTACCGATATAATCAGGAAGGCAAGTACAAGAACCAGCTCCATTTTGTTCTCTACATACTGCATTTGACCCACAAGGTGAAGGTGCACATGGTGTAGGCTTTTCCTCTGGTATTACAGCTGATTAACAAAGGATGAAAGAGAAAACCAAAATAAATATTGTAATGCTGTGCTATAGTGATTTATCTGATATTATAACAAGAAAACTGACAATCACAAAATACTTACATTGTGTAACGAAACATTGAGTAAATGGATCTCCAGTATACCCAACCATACAAATACATGAAGGTGCATGGCTCACAACTCGACATTCAGCATTTACTCCACAAGAGCCTGGGCAGGGATCCTTGCATTTATTTCTCAGACATGCTAAGTGACTTGCACATTCACTATTGCCAACACATTCTGGGCGGCAGTTAGGAGGAGTACCTTGGTATTCAGGGAGACATGAGCATGAAGGTGTATCTCCAGATACTTTACAGTGAGCATTTGGACCACATGGTGATGGCTGACAAGGGTTTGTAGGTGCAGGTAATATATCAGCTATTAACAAAAAACAGGAAAAATATACATATTAAATATGTTATTAAAAAGTATACGTTCATGGAGAAAGTATACAACAAGGCTGAATTTCTTACGTATTTGTTGGCATCTGATGAATGGGTCTCCACTGTATCGAGGAGGACAGGAGCAAATTGGGTTATGGTTCACCACTTCACATCGAGCTCCTACACCACATGTGCCAGGACATGGGTTTCTACACTTCTGGTTGCTGCACGCTTCATTCAGAGCACACTCAGAATTTACCACACATTCTGGTCTGCATGCTGGAGGACTTCCCAAGTATCCAGGTACACAGGAACATACAGCTTGTCCATTTATCTCACGGCACTGACTGTTTGGTCCACAAGGAGATGGTGTGCATGGCTGAGTAATCACTGGAGCTGCAGAAATGCATAACATCAGAAGTGTTGAACGTTCCTTATGAAATTAATTTAAACTGAATTCAAGAACAAATTCATAATTATGTGACTGAAAAAAAAAAAAAAAAGGAAGAACAAATTTGCACAGCAGTAATGATCTAACTAACAATGTTTCTACCAAGAAAAAACAGGTCACAAACATCTATTTGTACTGTTATTTCATTTTAGGGGCTAGGATGTCTAAATGTAGATAACTTTCAATTTCCAGTTCATCTATAAATTTTAACACATGTCCTTCCTTCCTTCTATGATAGATATCATACATATTACAAATTTTTAAATTCTCTAAGAATTTAAGGTAATTTCATCTACAAAACTATATAAGAGCCAGTAATTCCCTCACTAGGAGAATACAACCAAAAGACCTCACGTATATGATAATGTAAATATTTGACCGAGTAATACTCCCAAAAGAGATGAAAATTATGAAGAAGAATATTATTTATAGAAAATTATAAATAATGAATTGCCATTTGGAAATGATGCACATAAGGTAATTTAAAAAAAAAAAACTTTTCAGGAAAATAAGAACAGTGAAGACAAAGGCTGCAATAATACCATTTCAGATTTCACAGGCCAAAGAAGGAAAATATATTTATGAACGGAGCATTCTTTCCGTACCATACTTACAAGGTCAGATATAGATTTATAAAGGTAAGAAATACTCACACGGGAGAGGTCTGCACTCAATGAAGGCATTCCCTGTCTTATCCTGTGGACAACTGCATACAGGTATGTGGTTCATAACATCACAGCGGGCGCCCTGACCACAAGTATTTGGACAAGGATCTAAACATTTGTTTCTAATGCATGCCTTTGTCCTGTCACAGTCTGTACTTAGCACACATTCTGGTCGGCAGCCCACATATGGATCTCCTTGATATTCTGGCAGACATGTACATGTTCCGTCTCTGCATTCAGCATTTGAACCACAGGGCGATGGATTACAAGGATCACTGACATCAGCTTCAATGACTGCAAAAACCCATAAAGCACTTCAGAATTCATACTTCAACTGTACAGTATATGCTATAATCAAATATTTTTCTCTCACTTAAGTAAACAAAAAAACAAAAATTAACTTACTTGGACTAGGTGGCTTTGGATAACAGTTGGAGAATGGGTCTCCAGTATAGCCTTCAGGACATGAGCATACAGGAGTATGGTTTATCACATTACATTGTGCACCAGCACCACATGAACCAGGACAAGGATCTCTACATTTCTCTCTCATACATGCCTTGTTGCTAGGACATTCAGAGTTAATACTGCATTCTGGGCGACAATTTGGTGGTGTACCAATGTAATTGGCAAGACATGAACAAGAGGGAGATCCTCCTATATCACGACATTGCGCATTTGGACCGCATGGAGATGGCAAGCAAGGGTTTACGTTTACTGGTGCAACAGGTACAGGAGGAGGAGCTGAAAATACAAGATACTCCATTGAAAAAAAATCAAGTTCAAACTGCATACAACAGGAAATAATTTGAGTTTATTAGCACATTTCTTCATTTTTGAACACAAGAAGACAACACCAAAACACTCACGTGGAATTGAGTAGCATCGAACGAATGGATCTCCAGTAAAGCCAGGCTTACAGCTGCAGATGGGACTGTGATTGATTACTTGGCAGTTACTGTTCTGTCCACAAGGACCAGGGCAAGGATCAACACATTTCTGATTCACACAAGCCTTTGTCTGTGGACATTCAGAACTAACTACACACTCAGGACGACAACCTGGAGGACTTCCAACATAACTGGGCTTGCATGAACATACAGCCTGGCCATTCACCTCACGACATTGACTGTTTGGTCCACATGGAGAGGGATTACATGGATCACTTGGCTGCTGGATAGGTACTGTAAAGGCATGAAAGAACTTGTAAATAATGTTCATTTGTATCAGTGAAAATAATGCTACAGTGTTCCATAAAATGTAAGGGTATATAAAGCAACTCACGTTCTTGTTGTATGCTGCAATATCTGAATGGATCTCCTGTATAACCTTGACGACAAGTACATGATGGTAAATGATTCACCACTTGACAATCTGCATTTGGACCACAAGTTCCAGGACAAGGATCCTGACATTTATTGCGAATACAGGCTTTGTTAGGTGCACAGTCTGTATTCAATACACATTCTGGTCTACAGCCTTCATATGGATTACCAATGTATTCAGGAAGGCAAGTGCAAGAGCCTGCCCCATTCTGTTCTCGACACACAGCATTTGATCCACAAGGGGAAGGTGTACAGGGCGTAGGCCTCTCCTCAGGTGCTGCCACTAAGGAAGAAAATTAATAGTACTGTAATTCAAATGGCTGCATATTAACTTCCAAAAGTAAATAAATATAAATAAATAAATAAATAATGAAAAAATAAATAAATAACAAGGAAAGAGCTATATCTTACATTGCTGTGGTACACACTGGGTAAATGGATCCCCTGTGTATCCAATGGCACACACACATGTAGGAGCGTGACTTACTACCCTACATTCAGCATTAGCTCCACAAGAACCAGGACAAGGATCTTTGCACTTCTGTCTGATACAAGCCAAGTGACTGGCACATTCACTGTTGCTCACACACTCTGGACGACAATTGGGAGGAATTCCTTGATATTCGGGGAGACAGGAGCATGAAGGAGAGTCTCCCGAGACCTTACATTCCGAATTTGGTCCACATGGTGATGGCTGACAAGGATTAACGGGTGCTGGAAGCACTTCCGCTGAAAGCATAATAAGAAAACATTACACAATCTCTCGAACGCTTAATCAGTATGTACATTGTAGATGCACATACATTCCATCACAAATATACTTACGTATAGGATGACATCTCACAAATGGATCCCCAGTGTACCGAGATGGACAGCTACATATGGGGTTGTGGTTGACAACTTCACACCGTGCACCTACACCACAAGTACCAGGACATGGATTTCTACATTTTTGGTTGCCACATGCTTCATTTTGGGCACACTCTGAGCTCACTATGCATTCTGGTCTACATGCTGGAGGACTTCCCAAATATCCAGGCACACAAGAACACACAGCCTGCCCATTGATCTCACGGCACTGACTGTTGGGTCCGCAAGGTGATGGATTACAAGGCTGAGTCACCACAGGAGCTATGAAAAAACCACAGTTGTAAGATTTGATGTAAAGCAAGAATCAAACATGTAAGTACAAGAAATATTACAGGTAATACATACGTGGAACAGGTCTGCACTCCACAAAAGCATTGCCAGTCATTCCTTCAGGGCAACTGCATATGGGAATGTGATTAACCACATCACAGCGGGCACCCTGACCACATGTATTTGGACAAGGATCTGCACATTTGTTTCTAATGCATGCCTTTGATCTGTCACAATCTGTACTAAACACACATTCTGGTCGGCAGCCCACATATGGATCTCCTTGATATTCTGGCAGACATGTACATGTCCCTTCTCTGCATTCAGCATTTGACCCACATGGTGATGGATTGCATGGATCTGACTGGACTGGTTCTGCAGCTATACAAACAAGACAAAGAAAAAATTTAATTTCTAGTAAAATGTAAATTTCACACTAATGTGAAAATTTTCTTTGATTTATGACCCTTACCTTGTGGTGGTTTGGGATAGCAATTGGAGAAAGGATCTCCAGTATACGCATCAGGACATGTACACACGGGAGTATGATTGATCACATTACATTGTGCACCAGCACCACATGAACCCGGACATGGGTCCCGACATTTCTCTCTTATGCAGGCCATGATACTAGGACAATCAGAGTTAATACTACATTCTGGGCGACAATTTGGAGGGGCTCCAATATAATTTGGCAAACATGAGCAAGAAGGAACACCTCCAACATCACGGCACTGAGAGTTGGAGCCGCATGGTGAAGGTACACACGGATTCACAGTCACAGGAGCAACTGGTCGTGGAGGAGGTGCTGTAAAACAGATAACACATTACTCTTTAACATATGAGCTAGTAAAGATATAAATTCCAATGATATTCGCAAGACTGATACTTACGTGGAATATTGAAACATCTTGAAAATGGATCTCCAGTGAATCCAGGCTTACAGGAACATATTGGACTATGGTTAATTATTTGACACCGTGAATTCTGTCCACATGGCCCTGGACACGGGTCTTTACATTTGTTATTTATACATGCTCTGTTCTGTGGGCATTCAGAACTAACAACACATTCTGGTCTACATGCTGGTGGATTTCCTATATAGTCTGTCTGGCAAGAACATACTGCTTGGTCATTTACTTCTTTACACTGACTGTTAGGTCCACATGGAGATGGATTGCATGGGTCTTTTGATTCTATTGCTGCAGAGGAAAGATAATTATTTATAAGACTAAAATTTTAACAAACTCATTACAAGATAATATTGAAATAAAGAAATATTTCCCAACTTGTCTCTGTAATCAAATATATTCAATTAAGTCACTTACGTTCATGTGCTTGCACACTGCAATACTTAAAGGGGTCACCAGTGTGTCCAGAACGACAAGTACAGAGTGGTAAATGGTTGACTACTTGGCAATCGGCATTCTGTCCACATGTACCTGGACATGGGTCTTGACACTTGCTCTGAATACAAGCTTTATTTGAAGAACAGTCTGTGTTCAATACACACTCTGGCCTACAGCCTTCATATGGATTACCAACATAATCCAGTAAGCATGTGCAAGAACCTGCACCATTTTTTTCTCTACAGACTGCATTAGACCCACAAGGAGATGGCAAACAAGGCGTCGGTCTCTCCTGGGGCAATGCCACTGTTAAAGAAATGAGTAAAGTCATAAATACAATACAGGATGGGCCTAGTCTCTACAAATTCTACATCAACTATTGTAATTTTTATCATTATTATTAAAATATAAATCAATTAATTTCAGATATACTTACACTGCTGAACAAAACACTGAATAAATGGATCTCCAGTATATCCAGCAGCACACACACATGTAGGCGTATGGCTCACCACCCTACATTCAGCATTAGCTCCACAAGAACCAGGACAAGGGTCCTTACATTTCTGTCTAATACAAGCCAGGTGACTGGAACACTCACTGTTACTCACACACTCTGGTCGACAGTTAGGAGGACTGCCTTGGTACTCAGGTAAACAAGAGCATGATGGAGAATCTCCTGATACTTTGCATTCAGAATTAGGCCCACATGGTGATGGCTGGCATGGATTCAGAGGCGTTGGTGGTGATTCAGCTACAAATTTGAAATACCAGTTTTCAAGCATGCTCATAATTCTAATAAAGAATTACTTTCTAAGATAACCAAAGTGATTAAAGTGAGAAAACAAAAATTAACCCACCTATGAGCTGGCATCTGACAAAGGGGTCACCAGTAAATCTTGCTGGACAGCTGCAGATAGGATTGTGGTTTACTACCTCACACCGAGCCCCAATGCCACAAGTACCTGGGCATGGGTTGCGGCATTTTTGGTTACTACATGCCTCATTCTGAGAACATTCTGAGCTCACCACACATTCTGGTCGACATGCTGGAGGGCTTCCTAAGAATCCAGGTACACATGAACATACAGCTTGTCCATTTATCTCACGACACTGACTGTTTGGTCCACATGGTGAGGGGTTACAGGGCTGAGTTACCACAGGAGCTAAGCACAAAAAAGACATAATGAAACAGTAATACAGAGAATATTAAGTTATTCAATAATTTAAGGTGATTAAACTTTGTACATACGTGGAATTGGTCTACATTGCACAAAAGCATTGCCAGTTGTATCTTCAGGACAACTGCATATAGGAATGTGATTTACAACATAGCAACGAGCACCTTGACCACAAGTATTAGGACAAGGATCCATACATTTGTTTCTAATACAAGCTTTGGACCAGTCACAGTCTGTACTCAGTACACATTCTGGGCGACAGCCAGAGTATGGATCTCCTTGATATTCTGGTAGACAAGTACAGATACCATCTCTACATTGAGCATTAGAACCACATGGAGAAGGATTACATGGGTCAGTTTCTACTGGTTCAGTGGCTGTAATGAAGAGAACATTGTCGTAAGATAAGTATATCTCTTACAATATATATATATTTTATAAATATCAGAAAATTCTTTTTCCTACCTGGTGGTGGCTTGGGGTAACAGTTTGAAAATGGATCTCCAGTATATCCATCAGGACAAGTGCACACTGGAGTATGATTGATAACATTACAATTAGCGCTTGATCCACAAGATCCAGGACATGGGTCTCTACATTTTTCTTTCATACAGGCCTTGTTGCTTGGACATTCTGAGTTTATGCTACACTCAGGCCGGCAATTAGGAGGAACTCCAATGTAATTGACCAAACAGGAACATGATGGTGAACCTCCAATATCTCGGCATTGGGCATTAGGACCACAAGGTGAAGGAAGGCATGGGTTTAAAACAACAGGGTCCGATGGTCTTGAAGGTGGTCCTGCAAGAAAGATATAATGTTTTCTTTTTGCCCAACACATGTCATCTACATTTTCAATTTCATCACTTATATAACAGGTAAACAAATTATATACTTACGTGGAACTGAATAACATCTGGAAAATGGATCCCCAGTATACCCTTGTTTACAGGAACAAATGGGGCTATGATTGATCACTTGACAATTAGTATTTAATCCACATGGTCCAGGGCATGGATCTACACACTTCTGATTTAAACAGGCTTTGTTTTGAGCACATTCTGAGCTAACAATACATTCTGGTCGACATCCAGGAGGGCTGCCAATATAGTTCGGAAGACATGAACATACACCCTGTCCATTGACTTCACGACACTGGCTATTTGGCCCACAAGGTGAAGGTATGCAAGGATTTCCAGGCTCGGGATTCAAAGCTGAAAAGATACTTCATCATTTAACTGCTTCTCTAACTCTATGTAACTTTAAAGAAGTATTTTACTTTATCTTTAATGCATCAGCAGCTCACAGATGACAAGAAATTACGTTGTGAAATCTTTATTTAAGATTATTTTCCTGTACATGGAGATGATAATGATGATGATTATGCACTCTTTTTACAGGGTTTAATTGTGAGGTCACTTATTTTTCTATACATTAATCACTGCTAAAAGTAAATGCCACCATGAGCTATTGTGCATGCGGATATTATATAGAATACTTTCTTACGCTCTTGCTGCTGTATGCTGCAGAATCTAAATGGATCTCCAGTGAAACCAGGATGACAAACACAGGATGGTAAATGGTTAACAACTTGGCAGTCTGCATTGGGTCCACATGTGCCTGGACAAGGATCTTGACACTTGTTACGAATACAGGCTTTGTTTGGAGCACAGTCTGTGTTCAGCACACACTCTGGCCTACAGCCTTCATACGGATTACCAACATATTCAGGAAGACATGTACAAGAACCTGCACCATACTGCTCCCTACACACAGCATTCGACCCACAAGGAGAAGGTGAGCATGGTGTTGGTTTTTCTTCTGGTAGTGGTGCTGCAGAAAGTAAAGCATTGCCAATTAGACATCAATTGGGCAAAGAGGGGAGACTGTAATAACGATAACAGTAATAATAATGATGATAATTCACCTCAAAATGTGTACATGTTCTTACCCTGATAAACAACACACTGGGTAAAAGGATCACCAGTGTATCCAACAGCACACACACAAGTAGGTGCATGACTCACTACCCTGCATTCTGCATTAGCTCCACAAGAGCCAGGACAAGGGTCTTGGCACTTCTGTCTGATACAAGCCTGATGACTGCCACACTCACTGTTACTCACACATTCTGGGCGACAATTAGGTGGTAAGCCTTTGTACTCAGGCAGACAAGAACACGAAGGAGAGTCTCCAGAGACCTTGCACTCTGCATATGGTCCACATGGAGATGGCTGGCATGGATTTGTTGGAGTAGGAGGCTCATCCGCTAAATTAAATAAAAGATATGTAATATTTGTTTAAAAAAATTTTTACACTACAAATATAATGAATGGAAAATAAAGAAAATCTTACGTATAGATTGACATCTGATGAATGGGTCTCCAGTGTAACGAGCTGGGCAAGTACATATTGGATTGTGGTTCACCACTTCGCATCGAGCTCCAATGCCACAAGTACCTGGGCATGGGTTGCGACACTTCTGGTTACTACATGCCTGATTCTGAGCACACTCTGAGCTCACCACACATTCCGGTCGACAAGCTGGAGGGCTCCCCAAGAAGCCAGGTACACAGGAACATACAGCTTGTCCATTTATTTCACGACACTGACTGTTAGGTCCACATGGTGAAGGGTTACATGGCTGAGTTACGACAGGTGCTGAGGAAGATAAGTTGATAATAAGTAATCATCAACAGATGATATAATTAAATACACAACAGCACAATTTACTGCAATTTACTGGAAAATGTACATACGTGGGGCTGGTCTGCAATGCACAAATGCATTTCCTATTGTTCCTTCTGGGCAGCTACATATTGGAATATGATTCACAACATTACAATGTGCATTTTGCCCACATGTGTTAATGCAGGGGTCTGCACACTTGTTTCTGATGCAAGCTTTACTCCTATCACAGTCTGTACTGAGAACACATTCCGGACGACAGCCATAATAGGGATCTCCTTGATATTCTGGAAGACATGTGCAAATACCATCTCTACAATGCGCATTAGGTCCACATGGTGACAGGCTACATGGATCTGCTTCTTGAGCTTCAATTTCTGAAATGATAACATTTTGCTATAATAATTCAATTCTAGACTAAAATGATATATTTTAACTCCTCTCATTTCAATAATGATTTTTACTGATTGACACTTAATACTTATATATGTTAATCTCATTGCTATTTTAATGTTGTTATTTGTTAGTATTTGTTGGTATTCTAGTTAAAATAATTAGGACTTCAGTCATTAATGCTCTGTACTTGTATGGCTAGAAATTTTTTGACAGGTTTTGTGATGTATGAGGATGCACGGGTTATTCAAGTTCATTCTGAACTCGGGGAGTAGAAATGCCTTTAGTGAGAGGGGCAAACATTTGAGAAAATCATTAAGTGGCTGCTGACAGCACCAGGATTCTAAACTTGAACCTCTGTACAGAGAAGCCACTCAGTCTATTTCTGATAAGAGCTACAGCAGGAGAGGCATGACCATCATTTTTCCGTACGTGATTAGAAACAGATTATATAACTGTAAAGTTAAAATATTGAGAGTTATTATCCATTTGCACTCTGATATCGACACTCCGTTGACAAGTGACATAAGTTTTTGCTGTTCCCATGTCAAATATAAGATGGAAACTACATGTTTCTGTTATTTGATTACTGTTGGTCAGTCTGTGAACAACTTACATTAGTCTTCTTCCCAATGGTTATATCTATGGTTCCTAAGAGTGTGCATTCCTTTGTTTCAAAATATAAGACCCTCATTCACAGTATTTTTCTTAAAGGAATGCACTCACCAGGTGGCAAAATGAACATGTTAGAAATCACACACATTGGTATGTTATATGAACTTATGCTAAATTCATTGTTTTCACTATGTCCTTTCTAATCATTATTCTTGCTTGCTTTCTTCTTTTTTTCAATCATGATACTAATACTACTTCATTCATTTCCTGAAAATATGTTCTCGTATGTAAGTTATTTGCAAGACTTATACAATGGGCCATAACAAATTTCTGGAGTAGTATAAACCTTAACACTCATTTGCGACAGGTTCTCGGCTGTTTTAACAGGAACGCTGCTCTTTTTTTTTCCCCATCCCTTTATAACTGGCATCTTCTCATCCCCTACTATACAGGTACAAAATTAGAAAATGCTACTATTAACAAAGACCACTGAATAGAACATTAGAGTTACTGATCATTTAGGGGATTATTGCATGCAGCTGGGAGGATAATATGTTCAGTGGCTAGCGGCTCAAGAGGATTTCTTAGCAGGAAGAGTCTGTTTCAAAATATGATCTGAATTAGCTAGGAATGACGTAATATAATTTCTTTTAAATATTCAATTTTCATTCATAAGATATTATATGAAGTAGCTTGGAACAATTTTTAATTTTAAAAAAATTATTAAATTTGCATTTGTAAAATAATAAATGAATTGCTATGGAATCATCTAATTGCATTTCTTTTAAACATTAAATCAAATGTAAGAACTAGTTTCATTATATTTAAATTTGTTTTATTTCATTTCTATGTCCAATAAATCTAATATGAAAAAATAAGAATTTGTTTGGGATAATTCTATAATGTCTATGTAATAACCTCATAACCCTCCCATCCTAATTCATTAGTATTTTTTAGAAATGAAAAGAGAAAAACAATAATTTATGTCACTATCCTCTTTCACTTTAATTGAGTTTACTTATTCGAGAGCATAACATAGTTCTGTATCTCAAAACTTCAGCCGTCAATATCTTTATTTCATGTTTTTAAAGTTATGCAGTTTTTCTGTGTAATTGTTGTGCTCAAGCTGACTAATGATACTGAAAATCTGACTAAATGATTTTGTATTATTTCACGAATTTGATTCTGATATGTTTGCAAGTCTCATCATATGAAAGTATTCTAACAAGCTTTGTGAGAAAACCTTGTTTTTCAACTTGGATACATTGTTTAACTGTTCAACGTTAGCCTAGATTGCTTTGTTTGGAGGTAGTGTTGAAATTCACATTAGCTGATGATCTTGATGTTAGGATGCCCGAAACAACAATCACCAGAAACGTACCATATATATGATGTAGTTACAAGAGATGAAATTTTATAAATTTGGAATGTGAAGGAAGGACTTTCACAATATTAAAACTTTTAAGAATATAACTCAAAAGGCAAAATACAATATAGATTGAATTTACTTCCACAAGAGTAAACAGAGTTCATTCCTTTTAAGCAAATGCAGTCAATAAATGTCCACCTGGTGGCCATGATTGATATACGTAGGTGGTTTGAAAAGTTCTCAGAATGTACTAGAATTAAGTATCTTACCTCGGTGGAACTGCTTTTTTTTTTCAACATAGTCTCCCTGTAGACTAATGCATTTGGTCCAGTGATGTTCCAATGCCTTGATCCCATCTCAAAAATGAGATTTCTCCAGGCCTGCAAAATACCTCTCCAATTCGGCTGTCAGTTCTTCCCTTGTAGAAAATCTCCGTCCACCAAGGAAAATTTTCAGCTTGGGGAATAGATGAAAGTCTGATGGTGCCAAATCAGGTGAATAAGGTGGATGTGGCAACAATTCTTACCCCAGTTCATGAAGTTTTGCCATGGCAATAACACTTGTGTGCGGCGGAGCGTTGTCCTGATGAAAGATGACCTTTTTCCTTGCCAAACCAGGCCTTATTTCGCATATCTTTTCCTGTAGTTGGTCTAGGAGGTTTGCATAGTATTTCCCAATAATTGTTTGGCCAGTAGGAAGATAATCTATCAGCAGAATGCCTTTTGCATCCCAGAAAACAGAGGCCATGACCTTTCCGGCCGAACGCACTGCCTTTGCTTTCTTTGGTGGTGGTGAATCAGCATGTTTCCACTGCTTTGACTGCTGTTTTGTCTCTGGGGTATAGTAGTGGACCCAAGTTTCATCTGTAGTCACAAACCAGCGCAAAAAATCTTGTTGGTTGAACTGAAAACGGGCCAGACTTTGTTCGGATATTTCCAATCTGGTGCGTTTATTGTCCAATGTCAGGAGCCGCGGAACCCATCTTGCGGATAATTTTTTCATACCCAATTCTTCAGTTAAAATATAATATACCCATTCAGAAGACATCCCTACAGCTTCAGCAATCTCCCACACTTTCAGTCGACGATCCTCTATGACCATTTTATGCACTTTTGCGATAAATTCTGGGGTTGTAACACTTTTTGGCCATCTACTACGCGGATCATCATCCAAGCTCTCCTGACCAAATTTAAACTCGCTGGTCCACCTGGCAACAGTTGAAAATGAAGGAGCAGAGTCCCCCAGTGTGTTCTGAAAGTCGGCATGAATTTCCTTTGCTTTCATACCTTTCTTTACAAAGTATTTAATCACTGCTCGAATCTCAGTTTTTTCCATTGTCACAAATCACTATGCGGGAACAACAACAAAGAGTCGTCACTACCACAGTCCTGCAGCTAGAGCACTGACGCGCCACGTGTTCACTCACAAAGGATGTGTGATTATTGCGCGGGAACCTCGTTGCTCTAGCACTGACATCTAGCAGTGATTCTGAGATCTTTTCAAACCGTCCTCGTACGTTAAGTCTCTATGGTCTGCAACTGCAATAAGCCAGTTGATTCCCATTAATGTAAAAAAATTCACCATGTTCATCAGCAGGGTAGGAGAGGTGGTGGCATACAATTTCTAATCATTAGATTGTGTGCCTAAACCCTGGATTTAATCTGAAACTTCTCCACAGTGCTCATATGGATTGAGAGCACATGACGCTGTTCATGGCGATTCATTCATCGGATGGGTATGTTACGTCTAGAGCAGACCCCTTAGTGTTATTTGACAGGAGTAGGCTATGTGCCAACACCAGGTTTCACCCTTTCCCTACCTCATCATCATCATCATCATCATCATCATCATCATCATCATCATCATAATCATGATCATCATCTCTAAATCAGCTGTGTAAGTCACCTATGAGTGTCAAATAAAAAGACCTGCACCAGGTGAACTAAACATGTCCTCAGACACTGTGGCACTAAAAGCCGTACTCTAAATAATAAGTCCTATTTTAGACCTATACTGACCAATGTTTCAGCAGCCTGGACCCTGACTAAGCAAAACCAGAGTAAGATCCAAGCCAAAATGAGGTTTTTGAGGAGCTTACAGGGGAAGACAAGATGAGATAGAACACAAAATGAGGAAATAAGGAGGGAGTTTGTAAACTTCAAGAAGAGATTGACATAGCAAAGATGAAATGGTTTGAACACATGATGAGAATGCCAGGGGGAGAGAATTCCAAAGAGAACATTTATGTTACAGTGACTGTGTAGAGACCCAGGGTATGGCATAGAACAGACATTATCAAGTAGTTGCCCTAGGGAGCAGGCTCTATTTGCCCTGCTCGGGATGGCTGGCTGCCTCGTGAGAAGAGAGCAGTGGACAGACGGATTGCATACCGTGGTGGTACTTGCAGTACACGCACAGAGATAATGTTGCCATATGAACAACAACAATATTTGGAGCATGGATCATGTGGAACAAACAGGACACAGATTATAGAGTATGACAGGGCAAGAAAATTATTCACTGACAAAGGAAAAATTCAGCAGTGTGCAATATGTCCTGAATAAATCAATTTTCATTACTAAGTAAATAACATTTTTGGATACGTGCATTTATTGACACAAAATATAAGCTTGAAAACCATGTGGTGTGAGAATAAAGTGTATCCTCCACTGGCCTTCAGTACGTATTATGTCATGCACTCCCCCTCCATGCTCGCTCAACAGCGGAGAGCAAACTGGCTCCGAAGTTGTTCTGCTCTGAGTTGACGCTACTTGGCATAGAATGAGATGGAGGAGCTCTGTAATGGGTATTAAAACCAGAGGAGTTGATAGCAATACAGTGCAAGAAGAGGAGTGGTGGAAAGATCCAGCAAGGCACACTACCATACCTCGAGAGAATCTGGAAGAAGAAGAAGAAGAAGAAGAGGAAGAAGAAGAAGAAGAAGAAGAAGAAAAAGAGGAAGAAGAAGATGATTTCTCTCTGGTGTCTTGAAAATTTAACTCAAATAATGGTGATTTTATAAGTCATTGACAGATTGTTACCTGCCACACAGTCTATACTTTATTTATAACGGACACATTTAGAACAATACACGGTATTATATCAATTTGTATGAATTAGATTCACAAGTATCTTCCTGATTCATAATCAATTCTGAGCAGTTAACTAAACTGTATTAGTGCCATAATGCTGAGAATGTTCCTTCAATGGTTAATGCAAACAAAATTGGAACATTAACAAAATGTCTAAGTAGAACAAAATCAGACTACTGTGAGAAAGTCCACGAAAAATTAACTCTTTGTGCTAAAATCTGTGTAATATCATGTAACATAATATCATTATACATTAGTGGAAAGACAAATCGTAGTCCAAGAAAACTACAAACAATAATTTTTTTTTGCTAGTGATTCTACGTCGCATCGACACAGATTGGTCTTATGGCGACGATGGGATAGGGAAGGCCTAGGAAGGAAGTGGCCGTGGCCTTAATTAAGGTACAGCCCCAGCATTTTCCTGGTGTGAAAATGGGAAACCACGGAAAACCATATTCAGGGCTGCCGACATTGGGATTCAAACCCAATATCTCCCGGATACAAGCTCACTGCTACGCGCTTCTAACCGCTTGGCCAACTCACCCGGTAATAATTATTTTAGGACATGGATATGTAATCAAATTCTTTGTAGTAGTTTAAATGGGGAAAGGTAATTTCATATTCATCAGGTGCAATACATTCACCTAAGCTGCACTGTCGACCACTAAAAGACATAACATGTGTGAAATACACTTCTCATTTAAACATAAAATTTTCATTCTTATTCATCTCAGTGAATGATAAACAATTTTGTATTATGACTTAAACTAAGTACAATCAACTTACGTGGTGGAGGTTTGGGATAGCAGTTAGAAAAGGGATCTCCAGTGTAACCTTGTGGACAAGTGCACACTGGAGTATGGTTGATCACATTACATTGTGCACCTGCACCACAAGAACCAGGACATGGATCTTGACACTTCTCTCTCATACAGGCCTTGTTGCTTGGGCACTCAGAGTTAATAGTACATTCAGGTCGACAGTTTGGAGGAAGACCAATGTAATTAGGCAAACAAGAACATGAAGGAGAACCTCCAACGTCACGGCACTGGGCATGAAGACCACAGGGCGATGGCAGACAAGGGTTCACAATAACAGGAGCAGCAGGCCTGATAGGAGGTGCTGAAGCAACAAGAAAATTATAATTGAACTACAATACATTCCAAAGCAATATATAAATTTAAAAATTAACCTAAATAAATATTTTAAAGTAATGAAATATTGCTTACATGGAAGTAAAAAGCATTTTGAGAAAGGATCTCCCGTGAATCCTGCTTTGCAGCTACATATAGGACTATGTTTGATAACTTGACAGCGAGTATTTAAACCACATGGTCCTGGACAGGGATCAACGCATTTCTGTCCAACACAAGCTCTGTTCTGGGAGCATTCAGAGCTTACAACACATTCAGGTCGACAACCAGGTGGACTTCCAACATAATTAAGCTGGCACGAACACACAGCTTGACCACTGACTTCTCGACACTGGCTATTGGGTCCACAGGGTGATGGGTGGCATGGATCATTAGGTACTTCAACAGGAGCTAAAAAATAGAAATCATAACGACGGTAGTGAAACATAATTATCTGGAATAATGTAACAATTTGTATTCTGTACTCTCATTTGAAATATGTGTTCTGTGGAAGATATAAAGTAGATGAAAGAATGGACAGCAACTTTAAGGTTGTAAACTACATTGCATGAATTATACAGATAGGCGTTAACAGTTCATGAAAATTAAAATCACAAGTTTAATGGGAACTACAGTATATTATTTTGTATACTGTTCAGATGAGAGCATTAGTCAAACTTTTATTAAATTATTCCAAGCATTGTGCTAAACATTCAAAACAAAGCTAAAGATTTCAAGAAAGCAAAGCTAAACTGTTATATCAGTCTACATTGTTAGACATGACAGTCTTAAAGAAATTAATCTAAGGAAGAGCTTTAAGTTTCTTACGTTCATCAGCTTGTACATGACAATATTTGAAGGGATCTCCAGTGTATCCAGGAGAGCAGGAGCATTGTGGTAAATGATTCACAACTTGACACACTGAATTTAGTCCACATGTTCCAGGACAAGGATCCACACATTTGTTATTGATACAGGCCTTATTAGAAGGACAGTCTGTGTTCAGAGTACATTCTGGTCTACAACCTTCATATGGATTGCCAATATAATCACTGAGACAGGTGCAAGAACCAGCACCATTCTGCTCCCTACAAACAGCATTTGATCCACACGGAGATGGAGAGCATGGAGTTGGCCTTTCTTCAACAGCAGTCACTGTTAAATTAATATATACAATAATAAGAATACTGAAATAATTATACAAATGGCACTTGTTATTTAATTTTCATCTTGGTTATACCTTAACAAATGTAGATGAATACAATATCTAGAGTATACTTACACTGTTGAACATAGCAATGAGTGAATGGATCTCCAGTGTGTCCAACAGAACACACACATGTGGGAGTATGGCTCACCACCCTACATTCAGCATTAGCTCCACAAGAACCAGGGCAAGGGTCCCTGCATTTCTGTTGCATGCAAGCCAAGTGACTGGCACACTCGCTGTTGCTCACACACTCTGGTCGACAGTTGGGTGGACTGCCTTGATATTCAGGTAGACAAGAACAGGATGGAGAGTCTCCTGTTACTTTACATTGAGCATTAGGTCCACATGGTGATGGCTGACATGGGTTTACTGGAGCTGGTGGCTCATCAGCTAGATGACACAGTGGAAAACTCATGTCAGAAAAAGAAATTAATAAAGCCGAATCATCATGAATTTTACTTCAACAACTACTTTAATCCTAAAACTGAACTATACTCACCCATTATGAGGCACCTTACAAATGGATCACCTGTATGGTGTGGGGGACAGCTACAGATGGGATTATGATTGACCACTTCACAACGTGCTCCAATGCCACAAGTACCAGGACATGGATTTCTACATTTCAAATTACTACAAGCCTCATTTTGGGGACATTCTGAGTTGACAACACACTCTGGTCTGCAAGTTGGGGGACTACCCAAGTAACCAGGTACACAAGTACATACAGCTTGTCCATTTATCTCACGACACAAACTATTCTGTCCACAAGGTGAAGGATTGCATGGTTGAGAAACTGGTGGAGCTAGAGAATAAAAAATGAATAAAAAATGAGTAGTTGATACAACAAAGGATAGTGCAGTAAAAACAAATGTCTTCGAATGAAATACATACGTGGCACTGGTCTGCACTGTACAAAAGCATTCCCGGTTGTTCCTTCAGGACAACTGCATATAGGAATATGATTCACAACATCACAACGAGCATCCTGACCACATGTATTAGGACAAGGATCCATACATTTGTTTCTAATACAAGCTTTGGTCCTATCACAGTCTGTACTTAGCACACATTCTGGACGGCAACCAGAGTATGGATCTCCTTGGTATTCTGGTAGACAAGTACAAGTTCCATCTCTGCACTGAGCATTTGCTCCACAAGGTGATGGATTACATGGATCAGTTTCAACTGGTTCTTGAGCTATAACGAAAGAAGGTTTAAAAATAAATATAGTCAACACACATAAAATAAATAAAATAATGTTATAAATATCATTATCTTACCAGGTGGAGGCTTAGGATAGCATCTAGAGAATGGATCACCAGTATATCCATCAGGGCAAACGCATGCTGGAGTATGGTTGATAATATTACATTGAGCATTGATGCCACATGAACCAGGGCATGGGTCCCGACATTTTTCACGTATACATGCCCTATTGCTTGGACAGTCTGAGTTTATACTACACTCAGGTCTACAAGTTGGAGGAACACCAATGAAATTGTCAAGGCAAGAACATGATGGTATTCCATTAATATCACGACACTGAGCATTGGGACCGCATGGCGAAGGTAGACATGGATTTTGAATAACAGGATCTGCTGGTTTGAGGGGAGGTCCTACAAAAAGAATACATTGGTTACAGAAATATTGTTGATGTGCTAATGATATATTAATTTCATTCCAATATAATTATCAAATACAATAGAGAGCAAAGGAACTGCAAGCTTACTTGGAATGGAATAACATCTGGAAAATGGATCCCCGGTATATCCTTGTTTACAGGAACAAATAGGACTATGGTTTATCACTTGACAATTTGTGTTTAATCCACAAGGTCCAGGGCATGGATCTACACATTTCTGGTTTACACAAGCTTTGTTCTGTGGACATTCAGAACTAACAACACACTCTGGTCGACATCCAGGAGGGGTACCAATGTAGTTAGGCAGACATGAACATACAGCTTGCCCATTAACTTCTCTGCATTTGCTGTTTGGTCCACAAGGTGAAGGACTACATGGATTTTGCTTTTCTTCTACAGTAGCTACAAAAAAGAGCATAATTTGAATTGTTCAATAAAAATTCCATAAAGAAGTAAAAGCTAATTTAAAGGAAAGAAAAATGGCAAACTATAGAAGTAACTTACGTTCATTTATAACAATACTGCAGAATTTAAATGGGTCTCCACTATAGCCTACATTGCATACACATGTTGGCAAGTGATTCACAACATGGCAATTAGCATTAGGTCCACATGTTCCAGGGCAGGGATCTTCACATTTATTACGAATACAAGCTTTATTAGAAACACAATCAGTGTTTAAGACACATTCAGGACGACAACCTTCATAAGGATTTCCTATGTAGTCTTTTTGACATGTACAGGAACCAGCACCATTCTGTTCACGGCACACAGCATTTGATCCACAGGGTGAGGGGCTGCATGGTGTTAATTGTTCTTGCACAACTGCAGCTGTGAATTAAATATTTTATGACAGTAACTGTTAAGCTACACAAAATCAATTTATTGTATGGAAAATTAAACAGTTATACATACTTTGTAATAGAGCACAGTGGCTGAAGGGATCTCCTGTATAACTAAGAGGACAAATGCAATTTGGAGTATGGCTCACAACTCTGCATTCTGCATTAGCTCCACAAGAACCAGGACAAGGATCTTGACATTTTTGCCTGATACAAGCCAAATGACTGGCACACTCACTGTTGCTCACACACTCTGGACGACAATTTGGGGGAGTCCCTTGGTATTCAGGAAGACAAGAGCATGATGGAGAATCTCCTGAGACTTGGCATTGAGCATTAGGACCACATGGAGAAGGTTGACATGGGTTTATTGGAACCACTGGATCATCAGCTGCAAGAAAAATGTAAAGAACAATAAAGTGAAATTTTCAATTTAGTTTGTCCTCATTTAATATTTTGCATAAGTTAGTTTACTTCTAATTCCAATAGCAAAATTATAATCTTCTCTAACACACAAATAACTGTTTCCATAGTGTATGGTATAAAAAGGCTCACCCCAAAGTAAGCACAATAAAATTTCAACGTGCTCAAGAAATGGAAATGGCATATGGCTTTTAGTGCCAGGAGTATCAGAGGACAAGTTCAGCTCGCCAGATGCAGGTCTTTTGTTTTGACTCCCGTAAGCGACCTGCGCATTGTGATGAGGATGAAATGATGATGCAGATGACACATACACCCAGCCCCTGTGCCAGCGAAATTAACCAATTATGGTTAAAATTCCTGACCCTGCCGGGAATGGAACCCGGGATCCTGTGACCAAAGGCCAGCACGTTAACCATTTAGCTATGGAGCCGGACTTCAATGCGCTACCAGGAATCTATACACGGTGGGTGGGGTATAACTAGGCAGTTGCAAGCACACGATGCCCCAGGTCAGTAAGAGTTGAAATACGTGCAAATTGTGCGGTAAAGGTTGCGTGGTTTAGTGGGAAAAAATGTTTTCGTTATGGTATTTAGAGATGTCTAGCAGGCTAACCGGACATCATATAGGCTTTTATGTTGTGCAGTATAACAAAATGAAGAAATGAGGTCCGGGGTGTTTCTGCATACAGCAAGTGGTTCTCCTAAAAATCCATGTTAATGAAGTCTCTTTGTGGGAGAACATTCAATGTAAGCAGTTTGGCAACAGTGCTAGAAGTGTCATGTGCCAGTTCGGATCTCTGCTGTTCCTAGCGGTGAGGATGTGGTTGGACGGGTTCCATCCCCCTCCATGAAACCGGACCAGAATTATGAGTTGCCTGTCTCACCTTCATCTTGAATGACAGCTGTCCAATGGCGAATAATCATACATACAGTACTAGTCGTACGCAAGTTACGTAGTAGTAGTAGTAGTATTAGTAGTAGTAGTAGCAGCAGCAGCAGCAGCAGCAGCAGCAGCAGCAGCAGCAGCAGCAGCAGCAGTAGTATTGAATGATGCCAATGTATGAAAACCACGAGTACCTTGATGTGCCACTAGCGTATGGTGAGGCACAACAGAATACGCGTCGCGCTACACGAATCTATTGGGTAAGATTTCCCAATAGATGGGTGTTGAATGCAGCAACGATATTTGCTTTGGATGACCTCCGAGAACATATTTTTCAAGCAGCAGAGGATATTCGGAAAAACCCTGGTGTCTTGGCTTGTATGTGTTACAACTGGATTTGGAGAAGTGAAGCCAAGTAGAAGTCCAGGGTGGTCACTTTGAACAATTGCTACGAGTTTCACTTTGGTATGTCAGATGTTACGCCATATCACTACATTTCTGCAGCATATTGACTTAGCAGTACAGTAGTGACTTAATGTACTATTTTGAGTCTCGATAGTTCAATATTCCCAGAAATCCGAGCAGAAAAATTGAAGTACGGGTAACAAAAGTTATAAATCGACAGTTTCAGTGCGCAAGTGCCTTGTACATGGCGAAAGCTGAACACAACACATGCTTGTTGAAATGCTAGACATTGACCTTGAATGCAGTTCGGCAGTTCAATCAATCCTATCCTGCAAGTGGTTTTGGTTCATTGTGTGTGTTCGAGTAGTTTATGTTTTTTTTTTTTCACTATGAGTCAAAACAGAAGACGCTCTACGTTATTAAGGGCCAATTACCTTAAAACAGCAATCATCATCATCATCATCATCATCATCATCATCATCATCATCATCATCATCATCATCATCATCATCATCGTCGTCACATTTTTAAAACCTCAAGGAAATTTGTGTTTTTGTATTCATCACTACTAAAATAGGCACTACAACATTTAACTTATGTAGGTAGTAGGTTTTTTTAACTTTACAAAAGACAATTTAAAATTTTTTTTAGTGTGAGGCAATCTGTATGTTTTTATTTTCTAAGCTACTGTGCTTTAATGTTTAACATAAGTAAATTTTTCATGTACACAAGGCTTTTTCGTGTAATTTTCTAAGTCCACATTTTTCTAGTCTTGATACCAGCCACCTCAAATTACTGAGCCCCCATTTTATGTTACCTGTAGTTCATTCTTTTCTACAACAGAGTGTTACTATTATGACTGTAATTCTTATGGCCATGACACTCGCATATCTGTGCCACTAACATGAGCTTTGTTCAGCTATATCATACCATACTTGACTGTGGGGCTACTGTTACCAAATTCTATTATTTCTATGTCTTCTCCTCTGGAACCTTATGTCTTATGGCAGGTGTATTCTACTGGCATTGTCTTAACATGTGGTAATGTAATCTGCTGCTCTTTGTTATTGGCACCATCACACTAAAATGTAGGATCTAGTTGTGGTGGAATCCTCTTAGATATGTTCGAGATCTGTGAATCGATTATAATTTGATAACTCATCTGGCACTCATGAATGCGGCTGTCAGCCAGGCATCAGGTAGATAGTTGCATGTCTGTCACGTACAACCTTGTTTATGCTTCTCAGATTTGTTGATGTGTATGTTTGATGTTTATACACAAAACCTGTTTGTCACTCTTCGTCCTCTCGTGCTAACCACAATATGAGGTTACTGCTGACTCATCCCCAGGAGCCTTACCTGGTTCTGGTTTTACGCACAGTACTCTGTAGTTAACTACTGCGACTGATGTTGCCACGTGTGACGTACATTTAATCTTCTTTTCTTCTAAACCACACATAATTTATTATACTGCTTTTATGTTTTTCAGCTCTTAATGACCTGGGGCATCATGTGTTCGTGGCTGCCTAGTTATACTCCACCCATCCTGTATATTTACTTAAACTGCATCCAAAGGTATATGCATAGCAATATTTTTCAAGTCTTCTGGCCCATTCTAGTGAACTACTTCAGCAGGATATGTCACGCATGATCAAGATGAAATTAAAATGAGCCTGAATTTGTGTACACTTCTTTTTACCTGAAATATTCTGCTGAGAGGTTGAATGTTAATATCTGTCTATGTTCACATCAACTAAGCAGATTTCCCCAGTCACTAAAAAATATAAACGTTTGAGTATTTAGCTTTCACGAGTGAACTATACCGAGCAGAGTGGCCATGCATGTTAATGCACACAGCTATGGAGACAAGCTCTGCATTTGGGAGGTGAGTTGGTTTGAGTCCCACTGCTGGTTATCCTGAGAATGGTTTTTTGTGGTGTCCCATTTTCACTTAAAGGCAGGTGCTGGAACAATTCCTATTCATAAGCCACAGCTGATTTCTTCCATCTCCTTACCCAATTTCATTCAACATTTTCATTAACTCCTCAATTGAGGTTGGCATTAGGAAGGGCATCCGACCATAAAAACATGCCACAAAGTACCATCACACCTCATACCCAACCCTGTATCAGAAAACATGACTAAGGGGTAGACATACATACGAGTGCATTGTACTTCAAATAGACTTTCAGCTGAAAAGCTCGTAGTGGGTGACTAGAGCACTCTACATTCGTGCCAGCTGTAGTGCCAGAACCGTAGCTTAGATCCCAGCCAACAGAAATACCATGGCTACCACAGCTCAATGGTAGAGCATTGTATGCAAATTCCAAAGGTTGTGGGTTTAGTTCCCACTGGTGTCCGGTTGGCCATTTTTGTTCCGTACTTATCTCTTTAACGTGTACTGTAAGTACTCTGGGGCATAACTAAACTGAACAATTTTCATTGTTATCTCATACTGAAGAAGTTGTTCTACACCAGATTTCACCCATAGTTAAGCGATCTGATTTCAATATCTTCTCCATTATTTCACTGAACTTATTTGGATGTCCAAATATTGGCTCTGACTAATTGCTGCATAGAATGCAGATAAGTCTGACTGTAAGCATTGCAGTAATATACAGGTTCTTGACACGGCCATATCATTTGTTATACAGAACATAATTTGTATACAAGAAATTGAATATAATTAATCACTTTACTCAGCTATGTTTTACTTGTGTGTTCATAAGAAGGTGAACTGATCTTATCCATTAGTATCCAGATGAGAGATGCTTACTGAAAATGACTTGAGGATTGATTCTGGAGTAAAATATTCAACATATTCTCTACATATGAATAACTTCATATCTGGCATATCCAAATACTCTTCTTATCATAGCTATGTATAAGTGTTCAAAATACGTATCACTTTACATTAAAAGAGAGAATAGAACTTGACATTGAAAATATTCTGAACATGTAACTTTTGGAGCTATAATCAGTGAATAATAAGTAACTGAAAAACATTCATTATAAAATATAAAATAGTAAATTACAATTAGTAATATGTTAACTATCACAATCTCTATTGGCTGACAGTGAAAATTTAAGACAGAAGAATGCTCAAGAAGTTCTTACGTATGGGTAGACATCTAACAAATGGGTCCCCCGAGAACTTGGCTGGACAGCTGCAGATAGGATTGTGGTTCACCACTTCACACCGAGCTCCAATACCGCATGTGCCAGGACATGGATTTCTACACTTCTGGTTACTACATGCCTCGTTCTGAGCACACTCGGAGCTCACCACACATTCTGGTCGACAAGCCGGAGGACTTCCCAAGAATCCCGGTACACAGGAACATACAGCTTGACTATTTATCTCACGACACTGACTGTTTGGTCCACATGGAGAAGGATTGCATGGTTGCGTAATTGGTGGAGCTGAGGAGAGGACATAAATATAATAGAATAACAACTAACAAGCAGAGGCATAACATAAATATTTGACTCAAATATTGTACATTGTATTGCAGTTTGCGTACATACCTGGTTCAGGTCTACAGTGTATGAAAGCATTCCCAGTCATGCCTTCAGGACAACTACATATGGGAATATGATTCATAACATCACAGCGAGCACCTTGACCACATGTATTCGGACAAGGATCAATACATTTGTTTCTAATACAAGCTTTGGTCCTGTCGCAATCTGTACTTAGTACACATTCTGGACGACAGCCAGAGTATGGATCTCCTTGATATTCTGGTAGACAAGTGCAGATGCCATCTCTGCATTGTGCATTTGGTCCACATGGTGATGGATTGCATGGATCTGACTCTACTGGATCAGCAGCTGCAATAATTCATGATCCAAATAAAATCATCATTCACTATTATCCTTATGAGTGACTATTTAAAGTGATATACTTTCTTACCTGCTGGTGGTTTGGGATAACAGTTTGAAAATGGATCTCCAGTATACCCATCAGGACAGGTACATACTGGAGTATGGTTGATTACATTACACTGTGCACCTGCACCACATGAACCAGGACATGGGTCTCGACACTTCTCCCTTATGCATGCCTTGTTGCTAGGACAATCTGAGTTAATACTGCATTCTGGTCGACAGTTTGGTGGAACACCCAAATAGCCCATCAAACAAGAACATGATGGAGTACCTCCAATGTCTCGACATTCAGCATTTGTTCCACATGGAGATGGCAGACATGGGTTGACAGGTATGGAAGGTGTGGGCGTAGGAGGTGCTAAAGGAGGAAGATAAAAAACAAAAATATAGTTTGATCTAGAAGGGCTGTATACACATATGCAACAAAATATATTTTTAATCATACAATGAGCTGAAAATATTCATAATTAAGTATACTACTGCTTACGTGGAACTGAGTAACATCTGGAGAATGGGTCTCCAGTAAATCCTCCTTTACAGCTGCAGATGGGACTATGATTGATTACTTGACAGAGTGCATTTACACCACATGGTCCCGGGCAGGGATCTGTACATTTCTGACTTATACATGCCCTATTTTGTGAACACTCTGCACTTACAACACATTCTGGACGACATCCAGGAGGGCTGCCTATATAGGAAGGTTGACAAGAGCATACTGCTTGTCCATTCACCTCTTGGCATTTACTATTGGGCCCACAGGGAGATGGATTGCATGGATCCTTATACTCAACAGCTATGGAGAGAACACAAATACATTTTGATTATAATTTGTTAGAGAGAGAGAGAGCGAGTAACAAACTTGATTAATTTAAAAGATGCTGAGTTAAAAATACACTATTCTGGGAACAATGTCTCATTTCTATCCTTAACATCTAATTTGAAAATGGTGAAAACATAACAGTCACTATCTTGCATATAGATTTATTCACTAGACAAACACAATGGCAATAAAAATTGCCTTCTCGAAGAAACATTTTCTTCATATTTCTTGGTAAACTGCACACATTCCAAATAATAAACCTTTTATATAGTGCCCAAAAAAAGTTTTACATATTATGATTTCACACAGTATACATCATGTTACTTCAAACATGTAGGCCAATGTCTCAAACATATAGTATTGCTAAATCCAGAGCGGGTTCGATATTTGTCCGATAGGAGGCATTTGACATGTTGGTCATTTTAGCAAAACTTGTAAGGTTAGTGATGTACAGACATCACGTGCAGGGTTGAGGTAAACATGGGAAGAGTACCCATTTCTGTTACTGACTGCATTAGAATTAAGTGGATGCTGATGCTCATGCTGGAGTGAGTCCAAATGATGTCTACAGAGTTTGAAAAGAAAGTTCAGGGAGACACAAATGGTTGCGGATTGACAATGGACGGGATGTCCATGCAAAACAATTTGCAGGGAGGATCGTATGTGTTGCTTTCAGCACATCGTATGTCCACTGCTACTGCCACCTGGTTCTACCAGGATCTTCAGAAGGCCACCGGAATGAATGTGTCAGATTAGACAGTTTCAAGTCAGCTGCATGATGGAGAACTGATATCAATGAGACCTATGCCAAAAGCTCCTCTTAAACCATACCATAGGGCACCTTATGTGAGGTGGGCAATAACTAGCCCATTGCATTAGGAACAGTGGAAGAGTATGCTCTTTTAATGAAGAGGTTACCACAAGCTTGCACCCATAGAACAAGAGCTTTAGAGTGTAGAGACGTTACGGTGAAAGATGGAACAAGCCCTTCATCCTAGAGCACCATTAGCAGCAAGGGTTCTGTCATGTTTTGGAGTGGGATCATGTTTGGTTGACATATGCCTCTAAATCCTATCCAGAGAAACATGACTGGTCTGGTATACAGAGACAACATCCTCCAACCTGTAGCTACAGGAGTTGTTGCCACTATGGGCGAGGGCTTTACACTAGTGGACGATAATGCTCGTGCCCGCTGAAACAGAGTGGTCAGTCAGTTCCTTGAGACTCATGCCATACATGGACATGAACTGTGCTGAAGAAGTACGGCATGAACTGAAGAGAGCAATTGTCCACTGTCCTAATCCTCCTACTCACAAGTGTTTGAAACTGCTATCTACGCGTGAGATAATCTACCCCAAAACATGTTGCATTCTTTGGTATTGATTATGTCACATCATGTTAAAGCATATCTCAGAGCCCTAGGTGGCTATATACAGTACTGATCAGTCACACAAAGAACAATAATTTTGTGTTCATACTTTCACATTTCCAACTTTGTACTTTTGTTGTTTCTGTTCCTTTGGCATAGCTGACTGCAAGTTAAGTTTCTTTGTATATACCTTTTGTGAAGTATAATGTATATATGTTTGGTAATGATCTTTAATTACTGGTAATTACTGTTGCTCTGCCAATTCAAACATTCTGCTCTTGACATACAGTCAAGTAAGCTAGCTGATTTGTATAATTCGATATTTGTAGTTCAAGTCTCTGACATAATTAAGTCACTGTTTCAGGTGCCTTTCCTTGTACTTTTGATATTTCAGGAATTAAGGGCAGTTTTAATTTCTGTTAGCGCATAGGTAGAAAAAGAGTAATAACCTAAGTATCAGGTATTTCGTATTAACTTCAGTTGTGTTTTTTCAGTTTACTGGTTGTAATTATGATATGCCTCAATGCAGATTAGATTTGTAATCTAATTATTGTATTAGATAGTACCTTGCTTCCTATATCGCTATTCCAGTATAACTTAACAGCATTATTCATTTCCATTAGAACATAAATAATGTTATTTTTGCATCCCATTGATGGTTTTTGGAGACACCATGGTGCCGGAAATTTGTCCCACAGGAGTTCTGTTACATGCCAGTAAATCTACAGACACAAGGCTGACATATCTGAGCACCTACAAATACCACCCGCTGAGCCAGGATCGAACCTGCCAAGTTGGGGTCAGAAGGCCAGCACCTCAACCATCTGAGCCACTCAGCCCAGCTCCATTACAGCATAGTAGGTTAAAATACATATTTAGTTTTGTTGTGTAATCCCTTCAATATTTCACCATTTAATGGCAGTTTTAATTTCTACCTGTATGCAGTAATAACAACATTTCAATATTCAATAATTAATGGCACTTTTCATTCCTGTTAACATGCAGTCCGATAAAATAATACTCCTAAGTAGTGTTGTAATTAGTTAGTATATTGCTTAGTTTACTGTAGTGTGATCCTTGTGTAATATCCTAGACAATATTCCTTTCCTTAGATTTTTTAAATTGACAAAATGTTATTTTATTTTAACTGATTTTACAGAGTTCCACAAAGAATGGCTAAGGAATGCATGTATAGGGACTGTGGGTGTGAGCAGGCATTAAGGAGTATGAGGGAGGAGTCGGAGATTTTGAGGGAAATAATTAGGATTCTCATGGAGGACAGGGAGAAAGGTCTCCCTCAAACAATGAACAGGATATGGTAGGTGTACAAGAGGGGTGGGAAGAAAAGGGAGACGTTATAGAAGACAGGTGGGCTAATGTTTCAAGGGGAAGGAAATTCAGGGCAAAGGGATCTTCTCAGAGGCGGAATTCGGGACAGATATTGGTCAGAAACCGGTATGAATCACTGCAGGCAGAACAGCAGAGGGAAGATGAAGAACAGGGAACTGTTGCAGAGGAGGGGAGAAGTAGTAAGAAAGGAAAAGATAAGAAAGGGAAGTAGAGGATAGGAAAAAAGAGGGTAAATAGGGCCATGGGAGGGAGAAATGGGTCGAGGAAGTAGGTTCTGCAGTCGTCAGGAGAGATAGGGGAGACCAGAAGGGGAAGAGATCAAATGAGGTGAGTGGGGTTGACACTCTGGTCATTGGGGTCTCCATTGTTAGGCATGTGGGGAAAGTCTGTGGAGGAAAAGGAACCAGGGTAGGAATTAGTTTAGTTGCGGAGAGTAGAAGAGGAAGAGGAGGGTGAGGAGGTGGTAGTTTTCACATTGGTACCTACAATGATAGGCCAGCTGGTATACGTACCAACATAGTTGGGGATGTGTGGGATCTGCTTAATGCAGCACAGGAGCAGGTTAAGGGAAATGAGTTTGTTATCAGTGAAATACTGAGTAGGAGGGATATTAACTGGAAGGTGATTGGCAATTTAAATGAAAATATGGAGTGGGTATGTGGGAAACTGGGAGTGAGATTTGTAGATCCAAACAGGTGGGTAGGAAATAGGGATTTGCACTCAGCCTTCTCTTGAACTGCAGTGGTATATATACGTCATTTAGAAGGGTTATAGGTAGGTACATTCGGAGAAATGGGGTGGGCTAGGGAGTGGTGATAAGAGTACAAGGAGAACCGAGCGAGTTGGCCATGCGGTTAGAAGCACGCAGCTGTAAACTTGCATTCGGGAGATAGTGGGTTTGAACCCCACTGTTGGCAGCCCTGAAGATGGTTTTCCATGGTTTCCATTTTTGCTCCAGGCAAATGCTGGGGTTGTACCTTAATTAAGGCCATGGCCGCTTCCTTCCTACTCCTAGCTCTTTCTTACTGCATCGTCGCGTAAGACCTATCTGTGTCGGTGTGATGTAAAACCAATTGTAAAAAAAAAAGAAGTGATTTATCAGATATTGTGATAGGAGTTGTATCATGGCTGAGAAGTGGTATTATGGATGCAGGAATGTTTTCACAGAATCTGGAGTGTTTATCGTAGACATAGGATAGGAACAGTAGGAGGGTGGGGGAGGAGTCATACTGGTGAAAGAAGAATTTGTAAGGTAAAAAAAAGTTAAAGATGAGAAATATTAAATTCTACATGTAAGACTCGTCTTACAATTGGCTTTACGTTTCACCGATACAGATAGGTCTTATGGCGACCATGGGACAGAAAAGGCTAGAAGTGAGAAGGAAGCGGTCGTGGCCTTATTTAAGGTACAGCCCCAGCATTTGCCTGAGTAAAAATGGGAAAACACGGAAAACCATCTTCAGGGCTGCCAACAGTGGGGCTCGAATGCACCATCTTCCGAATCCTGGATACTGGCCACACTTAAGAGACTGGTTCACTGAAAGGGGATAGCAGGTTTTGCGGACTTCCCAAGGGATAGATAAATTTAGATGTAGTTGGTATAAGTGAAGGATGTTGGCAGGAAGAGCAGGATTTTTGGTCAGGCAACTACAGAATTACCAACACAAAATCAAATAGGAGAAATGCAGGAATTTGTTTAATAATGAATAAGAAAACAGGGCAGCGGGAAAGTTACTACAACCAGCATAGTGAAAGGATTATTGTTGTCAAGATAGACACCAAATCAATGCCCACCACAATAGTACAGGTCCATATGCTTACTAGCTCAACAGATGATGAAGAAACTGAAAGAATATATAAAGAGATAGAAGATTTAATACAATATGTAAAAGGTGATGCAAAAGATGATGTGAATCTAATTGTGATGGTAGACTGGAATGCAGTGGTAGGGCAAGAAAGAGAAGGTAATACAATAGGAAAATTTGGATTGAGACAAGAGGGTGTTGGTTGGTTGAATTCTACACTAATCATTATTTAGTCCTGGTGATAAAAAAATGAAGTGGATAGAAAGTGCAAGACAACTAAGGAAGAATGGCTGAAGGAGAAGTGCAAGGATGTTGAAGGTTGTATGGTGTTAGGAAAGGTGGATGCTGCATACAGGAAAATCAAGGAAACCTTTGGAGAAAGGAAATCTAGCTGTACAAATATTATGAAGTCAGATGGAAAATCACATCTAGGGAAAGAAGACAAGGCCGAAAGATGGCAGGAACATATCCAACAGATGTAGCAAGATAAAGACATAGATGACAATATTCTGGAACAAGAAGAGGCTGCTGATGTTGGTGAAATGGGAGACCCAATATTGAGGTCAGAATTTGACAGAGCTTTGAGAGACCTAAATAGGAACAAGGCACCTGGAATTGATGACATTCCATCTGAGTTACTAACTGCCTTAGGAGAAATCAGCATGGTGAGGTTACTCCATTTAGTGTGTAAGATGTTTAAGACAGGAGAAGTGCCATCTGATTTTCGGCAGAATGTTGTTATACCTATTCCCAAGAAAGCTGGTGCTAACAAGTGTGAAAACTACTACACCATTAGTTTAGTATCTCAAGCCTACAAAATTTTAACATGTATTATTTACAGAAGAATAGAAAGACAAGTTGAAACTGAGTTGGGAGAAGATCAGTTTGCCTTCAGAAGAAATGGAGCAATCCTGACTTTATGTCTGATCTTAGAGGATCAAATTAAGAAGGACAAGCCCATGTACATGGCATTCGTAGATCTAGAAAAGGCATTCGATAATGCTGATTGGACCAAGCTATTTGAGATTCTGAAGGTGATTGGGATCAAATACCAAGAACGAAGAATTATTTACAATCTTTATAAAAATCAGCCTGCAGTGATAAGAATCAAGGGATTTGAAAAACAAGCAGCAATCCAGAAAGGAGTGAGGTAAGGATGCAGTTCGTCCCTGCTCCTTTTCAATGTTTATATAGAAGAGCCAGTAAAGGAAATCAAAGAGAAATTTGGGAAGGGAATCACAATACAAGGAGAGGAAATGAAAACACTAAGATTTGCTGATGATATTGATATTTTATCTGAGACTGCAGAAGAACTGGATAAATTGCTGAATGGTACAGACAGAGCCTTGGGTAAGGAGTACAGATTGAAAATAAGTAAGTCCAAAACAAAAGTAATGGAGTGCAGTCGAACAAAGTCAGGTGATGCTGGGAATATTAGATTAGGAAATTAAGCCTTATAGGAAGTAGATGAATATTGTTGCTTGGGTAGTAAAATAAATAACGATGGCAGAAGTAAGCAAATTTTGTCACAATTACAAGCGTGAGCCTTTCCGTTCTCTTCTGCTCTTAATTGTGAAGTGCTTTCTTTTTTTTTTTTTTTTTTTTTTTTGCAAGCTGCTTTACGTCACACCAATACAGATGGGTATTATGGCAATGATGGGACATGAAAGGGCTAGGAGTGAGAAGGAAGTGGGCGTGGGCTTAATTGAAGTACAGCCCCAGCATTTGCCTGGTGTGAAAATGGGAAACCACAGAAAACCATCTTCAGGGCTGCCGGCAGTGAATATATTGTTAAGAGTTGTTCCATAATGGTTTAAAGGAAAAACTTGTGTGGTTTAATGAGATTTTTATCAACCACAGAAGAAAATAGTATGAAAATTTAAAATTTAAATAAAAAATTTATACTTTTCTATACTGAAACAGGAATGCTTAAGGCAAATTAATATTTCAAACTTAAAATTTCATATATTAATAGCATGTAATTATACATTTGCTTAAGCATTCTGTATTTCATATGAAAGATAATAAATTATTCAACAACTATTTTTTCAGTGTGAAGATTAGTATTACAGAATGCTGAATTTAAAGTGTAATTTCAAGGATGCATTAAAGGAAGAATTTCCTTTCCTTAAGGAAGATCAAGACAAGATATTGTGTACTTTATCCAAAGGTCGAGCATGGTGGCCAATCAGACATATCCCAACATGTGCAAAAGAAGATGCATAAAGTAATGGAGGCTGTTAGAAGTTCAAACTGTAAATTAAACTTCTTCAGGATGACTTAAGGGAAACAGGATGAAGAAGGGGAATGACTTGGTACTTCATTCCAAGCAAAGGCCTGTCTGTCGGTTAGGTCATCAGCCCAGAGGCTGGTTGGATCCTCAAATAGCACCACCAAAGGCTATGCAGTTAAAGGGAAACCACAAAAACCAATGGCAGTACCAAAATGAGGCGTACTAGGCAAGACGAGGAGCGAGGTAGTTTGCCATTGCTTTCCTCACTGGGCCAAACAGTGCTATTGCAGCACGACTAACCCTATGACCAACACCTTTCATGATGCTCAGACACAATGGTTATACTCTGAATGTCATTACTCAGCACCACCCACACCCCAGCAGCTTCCATATTGTCACAGACATGGATGACACTGGGACTTCGGTGGAAGCTACAATTTGCTCTGGCCTGTGCCAAGAGATGGATACAAAAGTACTGTATCCATCAAGAAATGACAGCAGGCAGACCAAATCAAATTGCTCAAGTTTCGAAACCTTTCTGGAAAAACAGCAGAGACACTAACAAACCACATTCTTTGCACCTTGGAAAAATGCAAGTTAACTAACAAAGTTACTGCTTTCTGTGGTAATAACAGCAACACCAACTTCAGTGGGGTTAGAAGAAAAGGCACCAACAATGTGCTTTTCAAGTTAAGACAGGAGATAAATGAGAACATTTTTGGAAAAGATTGTGCAGACCACATTGTATGCAATACTATGCAGACAAGTGCATACATTTTACTTCAATCAATTAATCACTACTGATCTGCATTTAGGGCAGTTGCCCACATGGCAGATTCCCTATCTGCTGTTTTCCTCACCTTTTCTTAAATGATTGCAAAGAAACTGGAAATTTAATGAACATCTCCCTTGGTAAGTTATTCCAATCCCTAACTCCCCTTCCTATAAATTTCCCCGATTTGTCCTCTTGAATTCGAACTTTATCTTCATATTGTGATCTTTCTTACTTTTAAAGACACCACTGAAACTTATTTGTCTACTGACGTCATTCCATGCCATCTCTCCACTAACAGCTCGGAACACACCCCTTATAACAAAACATCACTCTCATTTTAGTTCCGTAATGAAAACAGCGATCTCACTTAGTTTACAAAAGGTGTATATATTGTATTGAATAGGTGGGGTAAAAAATATACTCCTTTTGTAAAGTAAGTGAGACATACCACTTAGTCGAGCAGCTCATCTCCTTTCTCCCAAGTCCTCCCAGCCCAAACTTTGCAACATTTTTGTAACACTACTCTTTTGTCCGAAATCACCCCGAACAAATCGAGCTGCTTTTCTTTGGATTTTTTCCAGTTCTTGAATCAAGTAATCCTGGTAAGGGTCCCATACACTGGAACCATACTCTAGTTGGGGTCTTGCCAGAGATTTATATGCCCTCTCCTCTACAGACTAACTACAAACCCTAAATACCCTCATAACCATGTGCCGAGATCTGTACCCTTTATTTACAATCATATTTATGTGATTACCCCAATGAAGATCTTTCCTTATATTAATACTTACAATGATCCCCAAAAGGAACTTTCACCCCATCAACGCAGTAATTAAAACTGAGAGGACTTTTCCTATGTGTGAAATGCACAACCTGACTTTTAACCCTGTTTATCATCATACCATTGCCTACTGTCCATTTCACAATGTTATCTAGGTCATTTTGCAGTTGCTCATAATCTTGTAACTTATTTATTACTGTGTACAGAATAACATCATCTGCAAAAAGCCTTATCTCTGATTCTACTTCTTTCCACATATCATTGATATATATAAGAAAACATAAAGGTCCAATAATACTGCTTTGAGGAATTTCCCTCTTAATTATTACAGGGACAGATAAAGCTTCACCTACGCTAATTCTCTGAGTTCTATTTTCTAGAAACATAGCCACCGATTCAGTCACTCTTTTGTCAAGTCCAACTGCACTCATTTTTGCCAGTAGTTTTCCATGATCTACCTTATCAAATGCCTCAGATAGGTCAATCGTGATACAGTCCGTTTGACCTGAATCCAAGATATCTGCTATATCTTGCTGGAATCGGACAAATTCATTTTCAGTGGAATAACCCTTCCTAAACCCAAACTACCTTCTATCAAACCAGTTATTAATTTTGCAAACATGTCTAATATAATCAGAAAGAATGCTTTCCCAAAGCTTACATGCAATGCATGTCAAACTGACTGGCCTGTAATATTCAGCTTTATGTTTATCACCCTTTCCTTTATACACAGGGGCTACTAAAGCAACTCTCCATTCATTTGGTATAGCTCCTTCATGCAAGCAATAATCAAATAAGTACTTCATATATGGTACTATTTCCCAACCCATTGTCTTTAGTACATCCTCTGAAACCTTATCAATACCAGCTGCTTTTCTAGTTTTGAACTTTTGTATCTTACTGTAAATGTCATTGTTGTCATAGGTAAATTTTAATACTTCTTTAGTATTAGTCACTTTCTCTATCTGGACTTTATCCTTGTAACCAACAATCTTTACATACTGCTGACTGAATACTTCTGCCTTTTGAAGATCCTCACATACACACTCCCCTTGTTCGTTAATGATTCCTGGAATCTCCTTCTTGGAACCTGTTTCTGCCTTTAAAGTACTTATACATACTCTTCCACTTTTAAATTTGTATGACCGCCAATTATGCTTGCCATCATGTTATCCTTAGCTGACTTCTTTGTTAGATTCAATTTCCTAGTAAGTTCCTTCAATTTCTCCTTACTTCTGCAGCCATTTCTAACTATTTCTTTCCAGTCTGTACCTCCTTCTTAGTCTCTTTACTTCTCTGTTATAATATAGTGGATCTTTACCATTCCTTACCATCTTTAAAGATACAAACCTATTTTCACATTCCTCAACAATCGCTTTAAACCCATCCCAGAGTCTCTTTACATTTTTATTTGCCGTTTGCACTGATCATAGTTCATTTTTTAAAAACCCCTCATGCCTGTTTTATCAGCCATATGGTTCTGTCTAATAGTCCTAATTTTAATACCTTCCTTTCTTTCACATTTATTTTTAACTATGACAAAAAGAGCTTTTTGATCGCTAATGGCATCTATTACTCCAGTTTCTCTATAGAGCTCATCTTCTTTTAACTGGCACCACATCCAGAATATTCTTCCCTATAGTTGGTTCCATCACTTTTTTTATCAGATGCCCTTCCTATATTAACTTATAAGCCATTTGTTGGTCATGATTCCTGTCGTTCGCATTACCTTCCCAATTGACATTTGGTAAATTGAGATCACCCGCTACAATTATGTTCCTTTCCTTATCGTTTCCCACATAAGTGATTATCTTATCAAATAATTATGAATCAGCATCAGGGGTACCCTTTCCCCGTCTGTACACTCCAAAGACATCAAGTTACCTATTATATTTAGAGATGAACCTTACGCCTAAAATTTCACGTTTGTCATTTTTAATTTTTTCGTAGCTTATAAATTCTTCTTTCACCAGAATGAATACTCCCCCTCCTACCATTCCTATCCTATCTCTAAGGACGTAGAAATTTTTTTAAATAAGATGTCCCAACATTTTCATATTTATGCCGTTCAAGGGCTGAATTGAAGATCTTCTGCGAGTTTGTTGATGCTGAGTACAAGCAGATATTGTGTGGTGTAAAAACAAGAAGACTTTCTTTACAACCAGTGATTAACACACTTACTGATATGTTTGATGGTTTAAGTCTTATTTTCTTTCATAAGCAAATTGTCCTAGAGTGCTAAAATATATTTTTCATTAATCCACAATCCCTCCTATGGCTTCATTTTGTCCATTCACAACTCAAGGTGAGTGTAAAAACAGTAAAGAAAATAGAGAAAAACAATATATGTGGCAGTGAAATTGCTGAAGAATTACGTGCTTTGAAAAATAAGCTTGTGTGCAGACAAAACCAGTTTCTTTCAAGATTTCATAATGATCTCTTTTCTAAAACAAGTAAAAGATGATGGTCTGATCAACAATCATGAATTTACAGAGTCTGTAAACAGTGTTTATAACACTTTCCATCAATACATGGAGAACTGGGCACTGCCTTTTGATAAATTCAAAGAACTTCAGCAGGTTCAGCTGAACAGTCCTCTATTGTGGAACCAGGATCAGCAGTGTATGCAGTGGATTGTAGAAATCGAGTGGTTCAGAAAAAGTAACTGATGGAGATAAGCTATTTGATGAAGCTGGACATGTACAAAATATTTTTCTTAACCAAATATTGAAACCTGGAAGATTAATGGTACAGCAATTGAAGATATGTGGGTTGAGACTTTTAGTGTTATGGACAGTGAAAGCATTGAATATAAATGTACTGTGTGTCTCCTGACCTTTTCTTTGACAATTCCAGGAACTAATCTAGCCTTAGAGAGTATTTTCAATTATCAATTATATGCAGTCAGATGAAAAGAACAGGCTCAATGTCAAAACTGTTAAGGCTATGATCGTGACCAAGATATCTCTGAGATGTATTTTCCATGAGTGTCTATTGTGTTTTATTAGAACACCCAAACCTTTTGAAAGAAATTCAAAACTCTTTAACGTATCAAAGAAAGACTGTCCCAGATACTGGATGTAAATAGAATATCTTAGGCAAGGATTCAATTTAGTAGTGATATTTGAAATATATGCTATATATATAAGTTATATTATTTTTAGAATAAGTCTGAGAGTGACTATAGTGATGTGATCTAAGAACTGCAATATACCAAGTCATATTTTAATGTATGAAATCTTTATTATGAAATTATATATCATAAATATTATATGACTGCCTAATAACAGGACCTGTCTTTTTTTTTTTTAATAGACAATCAATGCAACGTTCCTGAGTGTCTCTTTTTTCGTTTTCAAAATCTGGTCACACTAGGTTAACAAACATTTTTCCTGACTGAGCTTTAACCATTATTAGAATAATAAACCTCAAGCTGATTTAAGTCTTTATGTAATCTAAGACAATCATTACATGTATCAGTTCTTGTAAAGAATTATACATCATCTGCGAACATTCGAAATTTATAATTTCCAACACCAGCCTTAATATCATTAATATATAGCAGGAACATCAATGGAACAAGGTGAGCACCTTGTGGGACAACATTTGTGACATTATAAGGGCTAGAATAATGACCATAAACTCTTTGTGTATGAGATATGATTGAAACCAAGATAGAAGTTGTACATGAAGACATTATGCTGAAAGTTTATTTAGTAAAACGGACTGTATCAAAAGCTTTGGAAAAGTCTGTGTGTAAGCCGTCACCCTGTCTATGATTTTCCACAGCATCGACAACATACTGATTATACAGCATGAGGTTTGTACAGGTTGAGCATCCAGGAACTAATCTATGTTGCTCTTTTATCATGATTTTGCTTGAAAAAAAAGTGTTATTTTATCAGTCATATCTTCAAATAGTGTTGGTATTTGAGACATATTTGTGACAGGTCTGTATTGTTTTATGCCTGGTTTATCACCATTTTTAAACACTGGGATAACAAAATTACACTTCAATTTTTTGTAAAAATACTTTGGGCCAGGGACAAACTGAATAATTTTTTAAAATATTTCAGTTTAAATATAATCCATTCCTTGAGAAGATATGGAGTTATCAGATCAGGGCCATACAAATAATTTACTTTAAGAGAGCTTAATTTATAAAATTAGTCATATCTGTTGATGTTAATGTTTCTCAGATCAACTGAAAGAGGACAATCAAAAGAAGTTTTGTTATTTAAACCTGTACAAAATACAGATGAGAAGTGGAATGAAAAACGATTCACTACGTGTTCTCCAGTTTTAGCTCTCATGTCACTTAGCTGCATTAGAGAATGGATAGAATCCTGAGACTGCTTTGTTTTCAGATAGGACCAGAAAGATTGTCAATTGGAATAAAGATCAGATTCATACTCAAACATGGACTTCAATAGCATATTCAATTTGACATTCCTACCTTAGTTTAGAAAAATGTTTCATAATAATGAGAAGTAGCTTTGAAGAATCGCCTCCCATAAATCGAATATTCTAAATAGACTTTTTTTTAATGCTGTTTATTCGGGGCGTCAACCTAAGAAGATCTTTTGCCCCTACTTTGCACCATATGTTGTGAACCTGCGTGTATTCGGAAATGGCTGGAGTTTAAAGTGTTGAATGTGAGGAAAGGAACATTAAGGACGGCAAAAACACTCGGTCCCCAGGCCAGGGATATTAATCATTTACAATTAAAAACCCCTGACCCGGCCAGGAATCGAACCCGGGGCCGCCGGGTGACAGGCAAATGCCTCTTACATCGTGGGGCCAGACTTCTAAACAGACTTAAAACGTTCACTCCTGTCCATTTCCTAGCAAATTTCATGCATAATGTTTTCTGGTGTGGTTTGCCCTCCGTGAAGGGGCACACAATATATATCACACACATACACATGATGCTCTTTTTTTTTTTTTTAATGTAACAAATGGCAAAATGGTCTTACAACCAAAGGTACTCCTTCCACCCCATCAACATCCATGCATACCAACCACTGTTTATTTTCTGTGGGCCCTCCCCATCCAGTTACAATGGGCTTCAGGAGTACCTATGGCCCATATTCAAAGACATTACCGACCTAAGGTCATGCAAGTATACGAGTATATGTGCCTTGCAATACGTACCCATAGCTAGTAGGCAGTAATGAGCTTACTGTAGTAATCACAAAAATTTGAATATATATACTGTATTTCATTATGGCAAACTGCATCATATACGAGTGTTAAGTTATTAGCTCCAAATAAGAATTATTGGTAAACCTAAGATGCTAAACACATATTGAACTTTAAAGCTTGAAATTTTCTCACCAAACGCCTAAGGCACTGGCAAAATGTTATCTGCCCTAAGGCGGATATGGGAGTGAGCGTGTTAAGAGAGAGAAAGTAGGATTCCTTTTAAACTCTAATCTTGAATCTTGAATCAAAATTTGAACTCCAAACATAAGGACGACCTCACTCAGACTTCTTCTAAGTAGAATATTTTGAATAGAATTTGAATCTGGAGAGCAACTTATATTTTCATCACAACTATATGTAAAGCAAACACAAGAGAATTTCAAAGTACAGCAAAATTTTCATTGATATTCATATCTGCCTTAAAGATCAGGAGCTGGGCAACTAGCTGTATAATTAAAATATGAATATGGTCTAATTTTTCTAAGGGCCCTCGAGATATTATGAATGAATGAAAAAATGGTTTTAACAGCTGAATTAAATGAAGAACAAGAAATAAAGGAATACCGTAATCATCTATTAGTACATACCAATAACTTAGGCAGGAAATTGAGTGAATAACATTTCTGATTATTTCCACAATCAGTGAAATATGCTTACATTCTTGTATTTGCATGATACAATGTCTGAAAGGATCTCCAGTATAGCCAGCAAGACAAGTGCAGGAAGGAAGGTGATTCACCACTTGGCAAACAGCATTCTGACCACAAGTTCCCGGACAAGGATCTTCACACTTATTACGGATACAAGCTTTGTTAGAAGAACAATCTGTATTCAGGACACACTCTGGCCTGCAGCCTTCATAGGGATTGCCATAATAATCAGGAAGGCATGTGCAAGAACCAGCTCCGTTCTGTTCTCGGCACACAGCATTAGATCCACAAGGTGAAGGCACACAAGGCGTAGGTCTCTCTTCAGAAACTACAGCTGTGAACATATATCATATTCATTTCAGTCAAAAAATAATCATAAAAATAATAATAATATTGGTTGACAATTGCTTACTTCAGTTACAAAAGGGTCTTACATTGCTGAATGAAGCACTGTGTAAATGGATCTCCAGTGTATCCAACTGCACACACACATGTAGGGGTATGACTCACTACCCTACATTCAGCATTAGCTCCACAAGAACCAGGACAAGGGTCCCTGCATTTTTGCCTGATGCAAGCCAGGTGACTAGCACACTCACTGTTGCTCACACACTCCGGTCGACAGTTAGGAGGACTGCCTTGGTATTCAGGCAGGCAAGAGCATGATGGAGAGTCTCCTGATACCTTACACTGAGCATTGGGTCCACATGGTGATGGCTGACATGGGTTTACTGGAGCTGGTGGCTCATCAGCTAAATCAAACAAAATGAAGATTGTTGAGATATGTATTGAGATTACTAAGAGTGAAGGCAATAACTACATAACAAATATATAAAAAAATACTGAAAGAATGCTTACGTATTGGCTGACATCTTATGAAAGGGTCACCAGAAAATCGAGATGGGCAACTGCAAATAGGATTGTGATTAACAACTTGACACTGAGCTCCTATGCCACATGTACCAGGACATGGATTTCTACACTTCTGGTTGCTACATGCTTCATTCAGAGCACACTCAGAATTCACCATACATTCTGGTCTGCAAGCAGGAGGACTTCCTATGAAACCAGGTACACAGGAACAGACAGCTTGTCCATTTATCTCACGACACTGACTGTTTGGTCCACATGGTGAAGGATTACATGGCTGTGTAACAGGTGGAGCTGAAAAGGTAAAATTTATTTGTAAAATTATACTTAATAATAGGTATGTTTTCAAAACTATTCTACATAGATACTAATCTAAAAGGAATACATACTTGGAACTGGCCTGCACTGCACAAAGGCATTACCAGTCATTCTCTCGGGACAGCTGCATATAGGAATGTGATTTACAACATCACAACGAGCACCTTGGCCACAAGTATTAGGACAAGGATCCATGCATTTGTTTCTAATACAAGCTTTGGTCCTATCACAATCTGTACTCAGTACACATTCTGGACGACAACCAGAGTATGGATCTCCTTGATATTCTGGTAGACAAGTACAGATACCATCTCGACATTGAGCATTAGATCCACATGGTGATGGATTGCAAGGATCAGATTCTATTGGTTCAGCAGCTGAAATAACAAACAAAATGTACAGTATTATTTCAAATGAGAGAATGTTTCAGGCTGATTTCAAAATTATGAATCATTGAGGAATATATCTTACCTGGTAGTGGTTTCAGATAACAGTTAGAGAAGGGGTCACCAGTGTATCCATCAGGACAAGTGCATACTGGAATATGGTTCATGACATTACACTGAGCACCTGCACCACATGAACCAGGACATGGGTCACGACACTTCTCCCTCATGCAAGCTTTGTTGCTTGGACATTCAGAGTTAATACTGCATTCTGGTCGACAGTTTGGTGGTATCCCAATATAATTGGATAAGCAAGAGCATGATGGAGAACCACCAATATCTCGGCATTCTGCATTTGGCCCACATGGAGATGGCAGGCATGGATTTACAACAACTGGAGTGGCAGGTTTTGGAGGAGCAGCTAAACAAATATATACAAGTTGTCAGGTTATTTAAAAAATACAAACTAAAATAGAAAATTATAGAAAAGGAGATTATCTTGTTAAGTGCAGCATTAAAGATATATGTGAATTATATAATATAATCTTACGTGGAATTGAATAACATCTGGAAAACGGATCTCCTGTGTATCCTGGTTTGCAAGTGCAAATAGGGCTGTGATTTATTACTTGGCATCGAGTATGTAAGCCACATGGTCCTGGACAAGGATCAACACACTTTTGATTGAGACAGGCCCTGTTCTGTTGACACTCAGAGCTCACAACACACTCAGGTCTACATGCTGGAGGAGTACCAATGTAGGTTGGTAAACAAGAACACACAGCTTGACCATTTATTTCTCGACATTGGCTGTTCGGACCACATGGCGAAGGTTTGCAAGGATCTGTCTTGTCTGCTACAGCTGTAAATAATAGTACTTGTAAGTTGTTGCTGTAGATTAATTTTAGGGGCTTGGAGCATGCTTGGCTACCAGTTTCAATGGGAATGTCATAAATCAATGTTAGCCATAAAAAATTTATGTTCAGTTATGTTTCTGTAATACTTACGTTCATGAATTTGTAAGGTGCAGAATCTGAAAGGATCTCCAGTGTAGCCTGCACGACATGTGCACAAAGGCAGGTGATTAACCACCTGACAATCAGCATTTTGTCCACATGTACCTGGGCAAGGATCTTGACATTTATTACGGATACATGCTCTGTTAGGAGCACAATCTGTATTCAGTACACATTCTGGTCTACAGCCTTCATATGGATTACCAATGTATTCAGGAAGACAAGTGCATGAACCTGCTCCATTCTGCTCTCGGCACACAGCATTTGATCCACAGGGAGAAGGTGTACAAGGAGTAGGTTTTTCTTCAGGTTGTGTCACTGCACAATACAGATCCAAATTAGATACATTTGTTTTCTTGTCCTTCTAAAGCATAATACATGGATATATATTCAAATACTTACTTTGCTGAACAATGCATTGGGTAAAAGGATCCCCAGTGTAACCAGCAGCACACACACATGTGGGGGCATGACTCACTACCCTACATTCAGCATTAGCTCCACAAGAACCAGGACAAGGATCCTTACATTTCTGCCTGATGCAAGCCAGGTGACTGGCACACTCACTGTTGCTCACACACTCAGGGCGACAATTGGGTGGAGTCCCTTTGTACTCAGGTAGACAAGAACATGATGGAGAGTCTCCAGATACTTTACACTGAGCATTAGGTCCA
This sequence comes from Anabrus simplex, assembly GCF_040414725.1. Taxonomy (NCBI): domain Eukaryota; kingdom Metazoa; phylum Arthropoda; class Insecta; order Orthoptera; family Tettigoniidae; genus Anabrus; species Anabrus simplex. Next base: position 973,243,823 of record NC_090266.1, on the reverse strand, counting down.
CATGGTGATGGCTGACATGGGTTCACCGGGACAGGTGGTGTTTCAGCTACAATATACAGTTATATAACATGTAAAGATAGAAATGTAAAATATTATATAAATTTAACCATGATTATTTAAAATATTAACTGTTACTTAATATTCTAGCAATAATATCCAGAATTACTTTCTAGCATTGCCTTGAAATATTTTTAAAATACAAATATGTTCATTAGGAAGACTGTAACTACTTACAAATAGGTTGACATCTTATGAAAGGATCGCCTGTATATCGAACTGGGCAACTACAAATGGGATTGTGGTTCACCACTTCACATCGAGCTCCGATGCCACAAGTACCAGGACATGGATTTCTGCATTTTTGGTTGCTACATGCCTCATTTAGAGCACACTCAGAATTCACCATACATTCTGGCCTGCAAGCTGGAGGACTTCCCAAGAAACCAGGTACGCATGAACACACAGACTGTCCATTTATCTCTCGACACTGACTGTTTGGTCCGCATGGTGAAGGATTACATGGTTGTGTAACAGGTGGAGCTGAAGAAGTACGAGTTTATTAGTAATATTTCTTTCATATGAAACACATTCATACAGCAGGTGATAGACTGAAAGTAATACATACGTGGAACAGGTCTGCACTGCACAAAAGCATTTCCAGTCGTGCCTTCAGGACAACTACATATGGGAATATGATTCATTACATCACAGCGTGCACCTTGACCACAAGTATTTGGACAAGGATCCATGCATTTATTTCTAATACAAGCTTTGGTCCTGTCACAATCTGTACTCAGTACACATTCTGGACGACAACCGGAATATGGATCTCCTTGATATTCTGGTAGACAAGTACAGATACCATCTCTGCATTGAGCATTAGATCCACATGGTGATGGATTGCAAGGATCTGTTTCTTGTGCTTCTATTTCTGGAAGTATTATTATTTATTAGTCATGTACCACAGTATGATACAGTTATACTATATCTATGTGCTAGTTGCTGGTTGCCAAATTGTTCTACCTTATAGAGAAAGTAAAAAGAAATATTTTTAAATATATGATGGATCTGCATATTGTAAAATATATCTTGTCTACAGGAATTAGTAATTATTTGTATATAAGGGTATATGAATATTTTTATTTAAAATTTAGGATTGGGCAACAGTGACCTACATGCACTGAAAACCACAGAAAATTACATGTGCTAAAATATCGCTTACAATGTATAATGTCATAAATACAACGTGCGTTCCATAAGTAATGCGACCAATTTTTTTCTGACGCAACTGTACACCGCAGCGTGTTCTAACCTGCTGGGCTACGTAGAGGGGGGTGTTAGCTTCAAACGCTCTTTGTCTCATTCGGCAGTGAGCTGCCGGAGAGTCAGGACGTGCGTTTCCGTCAAGCCCGTTCTCAGTTCATGTAACACGGCACAATGGATCATTCTGTAGAGCAACAGTACGCTATCAAATTTTGCGTTAAACTTGGGAAGTCCGCAACCGAAACGTTTCCATTACTTCAGCAGGACTTTGGGACTGATTGCTTGTCCAAATCACAAGTTTTCTGATGGCACAAGTCGTTCATGGAGGGCCGAGAGGAGATCACCGACGAACCTCGCAGTAGACGGCCATCAACCTCACGAGTCGACGAAAATGTAACGCGTGTGCGCGATTGTTTGAACTCTGACAGACGGCTGAGCCTTCAATTGATAGCACAAACTCTAAACATGGCAAAAACAACCGTTTTCTGCATTGTGACTGAAAAGGTGGGTCTAGCGCTGCCGAAGCGACATCAAGGACACGTGGAAAGTTCGTCACGACAACGCGCCGAGTCACAGCGCCTTCATTGTCAACGACTTCCTGGCCAGGACCAACACCCCATTGGTTTCCCAGCCTCCCTATAGTCCTGACCTGGCTACCGTTAACATTTTTTTTGTTTCCTTATTTAAAAGGGGTCACGATAGGAAAACAATGGGACACGATTGAAAGAATCCAGGCGCATGTTACATCGGCTCTAAAGGACATTCCAGAAAAGGCCTTCCAGGATGCCTTCCAAGCATGGAAACACCGCCTCCAGAAGTGTATCAACGCAAGAGGGTGCTATTTTGAAGATTTTTTAATATTTGTATGAATATATTCAATAAATGATTTTTTATGAATTTGGTCGCATTATTTATGGAATGCACCTTGTAATACCTACTAAGATGTAAACGTTGCAATGAAATTCTTAAATGTATGATTTCTTTGCCTGTATCAGCCAACTGCCTATGTAAGAAGTTTGTCATATGCAGATTTCTGTATGATGCAAACTGGTTCTTGCACTACACTGACCTCAATATCCTTCTCTTCAGTATGGAATGCAGACAAATATATAAAGCCTTACTCTTCAAATGGCTCAGAACTGCTGTTCTATCATACCTTATCATTGGTAGTAACATATACATATGAAATATTCAAACCCTAATGTCGGCAGCCCTTTCTTGTGGTTTCCCGTATATTCACACCAGGCAAATGCTGGGGCTGTACCTTAATTAAGGCCAAAAGTGCTTCCTTCCTATTCCTAGTCCTTTCCATCCCATCATCACCATAAGACCTATCTGTGTTGGTGCAACGTAAAGCAGATAATAAAAAATAAATAGTATTTTCAACTTCCATCTCTTCCAATACAGAAAATGAAATTTATTAAAGCATTCAAAGCTGTATTGTAACTGTAAAATAATAATAATCAACATGGTAATGCATCTTTCTATACACTAAGCTCGATTTGTGTAGCCTAGCATTTGTCAAATGCAGCCTATATATCCTTCCTTAATGCAAAGCCTGTGAAAGTAGCCATTATCTATCATTTCACAAGGTTAATAGAGAAACTTTCACAGGTAGTTCAACGGTACAGAAATAGATCAGAAAGTCTCATAAAAGATTTGAACATATGAATAATACCATAATGCGATCACAATACAAAGAAAGGGAAAGGTATATTAATTCACTATGCTCAAATTATTAAAGTATATAAATAAATAGAAATGCTATTAATACAATTCATCCAAATATGAAACGTGCAAAATTAAGTACTGCATGACTTATTTAACTGCCTGCTATGCTAGAACAATGACATTTTAAAAGTAAGATATTATGTAAGAACGGACATTAAGGATGGGAAAATAACCATAGTCACAGTGTATATTCCAGAAGCATAATTTTTCAGTTATAACATTTGGACATCATGTGAAGTGCCTCCCATATGACAAAGATTAATCTTACAAGGGAACTATTGATACAGTCACATCAAAACCGACAATGCAATTTCGCTGAGAGGATGAGGAGACCATAAGATAGTGATGTACAAAAATTTAGCTGCCATTTCGAACTGGAAGGTGTCAAAATCTTGGTACAAAATTTGTGTGACAACACAGTGTAACTGGACAACCCTTGCATCTTGCTGGCTGGTGTGGTACACAGTGGAGTGGAGTTGCAGTTGTGCTGGAGAGAGAGAACGAACTGGCAGGTTATCATGCGCCAAGATCACTTTATTGTTAGAGAATGAATATGAAACATAAATGAAGTGTGTTAATTGCATGATGAAAACAAATAATTTTGGCATAATGCACAATAAATATGCACTTTAAGGACACATTGTCCTTCACAGTTTACCTTACTTGTATGAAGGCAATATTTCACAGGCACTTCGAACTCAGGAGGTCTCTCTCTTATGTAATTGGTTGCGAAGCAAGAATATTTAATGTCCTTGAACCGTGGGGAAGAAAATTGAAAATGAACGAAGGATTGCATTTCCAGTATGCTGTTTCTCTGATAAATTTCAAAAGTCTTCACAAACTGGCACAATGTCTGTTCAACGGCAATACAAAGCCTTCCATTGCCAGAAGAAATCTTATCCAAGGGCCGGGAGGAATCCGAAGAATTTCTATACTGTTGCCGGGAGGAATGTCTTCAAGACAGCTTTTATCACTAGGAATCTAGGAATCTAACAGTAGCAAATACTTCTCTTCCGCAAATGAGAAGATAGATTCTTTAAACCAATATTTTAATTTCTTTTCCCCCATTTTTCCTAATTTTGTGGCTGTTACAATTATATTTTCGGCATGAAATTTTTTTTTTTAAATTCTCAGACCGAAAGTTTCAGTTGGCTCCCATAGTAGGTACAATGGATAATTTCAGGAAAAGAGTACCGGCCATACTAATTGTAGGCATAATTGTGTATGAATGGGTGAATGCACTAACTGATTGAGCAACTGTTTCTGTACGTTTCTCACCAACAAACGATAGAGTTGTTTTTGCTTTCATTTTGCGTATGAAACCACTCTGATTTGTACTGCAGTGTTCTCCCCAGAAATTTTCATCGGCCAGGTGGCAGGAATGAGTAGCCAGGTGGGGAATACTATGGAAGAAATGAATAAGATAAAATTTTAATTTATTCCACTCAGGGCATTCACAATAATAATATGGCCTCAGCTATCATGTGCAAACATTTTAATTTGACGCAATTTGGCTGCTTGCTTGTCAATTTTGACGTTCCGTTTTACTCTAGGCCCACTAGATGGCAGAGTTAACCAAATCTCTCTTGGGCGTCTAAGGTTGAGTTTTAGTGAATTTTGTCGGGTAAACACTAACTCCAATGCTGACATTGTTACATGGAGAGTCGCCCTTCAAAAATCCCACTACCTCTCCCGGGTTCGAACCCGCTATCTCTACCACTGATCCACAGAGGGCATGAACAGTAATATGAGACAGGTAAGCAATTTTAGTGTTATTATCACGAATAAGTGTTCTAGTGTTCTACTGCTCCTTCATAATCGGACATTAGGGCTTACCATACGGGTTTATGACGTCATGAGGAATTGAATGCTAACGTGCGATTCCACGCTAATCTAGGCACCGCTCATGCATGACACTTCGTTATAGTTAAGCTAAACATTTATACTCCGATGTAACTGATGCAATTATGCTAACAATAGTGTATATTTATCATTTAAATAAACAGATTTACAGAATTTACATTTTAATTTGAAGCACGCAATGATACAAATATGTATTAATATTACGTAACTACATGTATCTAGGTTATGTTTGCCGGGCGGACTGAAAAAACGGCACTAAAATGGTCCTAGGGAGAACACTGTACTGTATATTGAAGAAGGAGTGTAGTCTAAAAATTGCTCTGTAGCTGCTTCCACAAATTTCTTTGTAACTTTATCCTTTTCCTCTTCTTCTTGCAGGTATGCACAAATTTTGTGATTTTTACCATTTTTATTCCGTACTTTTTCTTGAAACAAATCAACCAACTAGTAGATGTGATGAAATTAGTTTGTCCCATTGAAATCTCTCTTGAAATTTCCAAGGCCTACAGTTGTAGATCTTCAACGCAATCATTCCGTTTCAGCCTTCTTGATTCTGCAAAGTGAGAAAATATTTTTGTATGCATCAATTTCCTGTGTTCAACGAGACTTACTGATATAGATTCTAATAGGTTCTTCTATCTGTACAGTTGTCAGAGTGATATCACCTTCCGACGACTTTTGTAAACAGTGATTAATGAAAACCACTTCTTAACCCCCCCTTATTTAACCATACATTTACAGCTTTCCTCTTGTACGCAATATCTACAGTTTGTTTCACTTTCTTCTGTGGACTGGAAGCATAGCCTGAATTAGCAGATTTGTTAGAGGACTGCGTTCTCTTCACTGGATTGACGGAAGTCAGACTTAGGGCTTGAACTCCGATCCGTAATATCTCCCATGCCTGGCAATGGTGTTCTACCTTCTCTTTCAAGTAATGCAGATGAGATGTCGCTGCTACTACTATCACTTTCACTGTCACTATTTTCGCTCCAGATATGAGTCCAAAAAATGCTGGCACCTATGGGATGATTTTCAATTAGTTCGATCGCATGTCGACCCATCTCCCTTTCTTCCAATGTTATTTCACAGGTAGAGGAGAAACCTATTTCACGGAAATAACATAATGCATACTCTTAAACATTACCCAGATTCATGACTACTCTCTCAAAGGAACACGAGTAAACTGCCTGGCATGGAAAGCTCAATGTAATATGCTCGCTTCAGCTGGTCACCTGACCTGTCTACGTCCAGCTATAGACTAAAGCATGCAATCCTACCAGACATTTCCGTGTTGATTTCAGGACCTTACAGCCCAAAATGGCAGCTAAATTTTTGTACATTGTTTCCTTATGGTCCCCTCATCCTCTCTGCTAGATATCATTGTTGGTTTCGATAAGAAAGTATCGATAGTTAATAATAAAGTTAATGGCTTTAAGTCCCACTATCTACTTGTACCGTTTTTAGAGACACCGAGGTGCCAGAATTTAGTCACATAAGAGTTCTGTTACGTGCCAGTAAATCTACCGACATGAGGCAGACGTATTTGAGCACCTTTAAATACTACCGGACTGAGGCCAGGTTTGAACCTGCCAAGTTGGGGTCTGAAGGCCAGCACCTCAACTATCTGAGCCACTCAGCCCGGCAAATCGATAGTTCCCTTGTTAGCAAGCTATTTTGCTAAATTTCGTATTTGCTTACAAGGATATTTCATTAAGAAAGGAAGTAGAATAATTCACCCTGCCATTAAATTTGAGTTTTGGAAGGAAAATTTCTAGCTCTCTCTCTCTCTCTCTCTCTCTCTCTCTTACATTAAAGAATGCTGCGTACCTCTTCACTACAGAACTGACAGTTCTCTTTTCCTGAATAGGCAAAGTTTAAGAGGTATAAGGAAGTGGTGGACTGTTTGCTCACTTGATCTATCAATCAACTGATTGATTATGTTTAGATTTATAAGTTCAACATGAAGTTCATCAGTAGGATGGAAAATTACCTAAGGCTGAAAAATTAGGGAAATATAATAGAGGACATTTCACTTTAGCTGTAAAATTGTACAGCTTCTCCTTCTCAGAGCCTACCAACATAAATTTATGTATAGTCAATAGCTAGAAGCACTTAAGCCTGTCTTGAAAATCTACCTTACAGCCAGACAAAGCTACATCTCATTTACAGGAAAACATTTCTGATAAAGGTGCCTGTACAAGCCATATGAGTGCAGAATTCATAAGGCAAATAGGGATTTAAACTCTGGTCATACAATGAGGAAGAACGTCCTGACACAAATCATGGATATCTACTGTAAGTCTGGCAATGAGCTACTTCTATTCCCATCTGTCACACCAATGTTGTGACTTGAAATACCTTTATACCTGTTTTATGTCTGTCAAGAAAACTGAGGAAACTAGCCCAACTTATACCTGAAATCTTATTTCTCTTTTTCACTGAATGTAATTGGGTATTGCAGGTGAATACAAGACGATCTGCTCTACAGAATACTTAGAAATCTGATGCATCATGACCTTATCCCTGCTCGTTATACTTCGTTCATAGCAGACTTTTACTATTTTAAGATAGTTTGCTTAAATGGAAGCCATTTTCTTTTCAATTTCAAATTAGTTAACATATAACTTTGAAGTTTTCTGGTCTGTTTTTCAAGGTAGACATGATGAGAAAAAGAGGAAGATCATGCACGTACCAATACTGCATACCATCCTACTGGCTTATACTGAGGTCTCTCATCAGCATCATCATATAAGTAGCTTACATTGAGGCCTCAGCTGTCATATATCTTACGATCTTACTATAACAGTCTGGTCTTAGAATGAGGGTTAATGATCTAATGCAGATATCTTGTTAGTTATCCATTCATTCATTAAAACCTACCCTCATAACCCCCATAACTAAGCATGGCAATTCACGCTCCAGGATATCATTGGAAAGCTGCACTATTTGGAGGCCTGAAAGTGTCTATTCTGAATGCAATTTGTTAACAACTGGATTTATCGACAATAACTTGAGTGCTAGGATAATTCCTATTCCAAGTCAAGGGTAATCTGTCCTAATCCTAGGTGCTTTTACACTATCTTATCAAAAATATTTGTACACGTACCAAAAACTGTTATGATTTTGTCCAGTAACAGGAAAAAGTATGGGGTGTGCTCTTTTATCTTCATGACATTTTTGGAGAGACATTAACACCAAATGTTTGTACAGTTCTGTAGGAATATTAGTAAAAAAAAAAAAAGTAAGCTTGCAGTTCTACGTGAGACTTGATATCATAATCATGGCCACGTCACACTCAGTCTTATGTGAATTCGAACCGAAGGAACATGACTTATCATTTCATCCTAAATGTGTTCCATTGGATTCAAGTCAGGATTTTGAGCCAGTCAGTTCATTTCTAGAACCTTAACATTTGAAAACCATGCTTGCTTTATGGCAAGGAACACTGTTACATAAATTAAAAACAACAGTTAACAATGCATTGGTCCTATATTATAGACAATGTATGATGGGTATAATATCCGTGTACCCTTGCACATTCCAAGACTAGGTACACAACAGATAGGGAATTTGTCACCGTGTCGACTGCCCTAAATGGAGATCAGTGGTGATTGATTTTTTCCACAGTGCCAAACCTATTCCATTGAAATCACTACCATACAGAAAAACCACCAAGCTTTACTACTGACACAAAAAATGACAGTGGGTACCATTCTTCAGAAATTCACCAGGCCCAAATTTACACCCATCAGGCTGTCACATTGTATTGCATGTTTTATTACATCAAATCAGACTTTTTCCAGCAAACTGTCTGGTTATTACTCTTTAGAGTACACCAAATAGTGTTTCGTGTTCATCAGAGAAATGTATGGTCCATGGGCAGCTGTTTGACCATGGAACTCTATGAACTCTTCACATACAGTAATGATGCTGGCTGATCTTTTGCTAGCACTGTGGCATTCCCATGTCATAATCACATGACAAACAGTCAATTAGAGAAATATTAAATGGTTATTTCTAAAAGATTTATTAGGCAAATGGCAATATGTGACCAGACTGTGTTCAGTCATCAAGTTCCGCTGACACATCTACTCCGCTGTTACACCTAATGTCAGAGACACTAAATTCTACCACATCCATTAATAATGGCAAAGTGTACAAAGCATTTGATAAAGGAAATATTTTGTCATAACTTGATAGTTATGAAACTAGTACAAAGAATCACACTGAAGAAGTGGATGAAAATGGTAACATTTTTAACTGTACCATAGAGTGAATAAATTTCTGTAGGGTTCATGCTCTGGATCTTCTGAATTACTCTACATTCTACTTAGCTCAGAACCTATGGGTCACCATTGTTAAATGTTTCATAAGCTTTTCAATTATTTGGGCCTGTTCCAAATAGAGGGAAGTGCACAAAATTATGTATGACTTGCTGTTGTACCTGTCAGTGATACGGTAGTTTTTGTATAATTGCATCAGTAATGCCATATAATTTGAAATAAGTGGTAGCAGAAGAGACAAAGCACACCTCAACTAACAACAATAGTCGGTCAGTGTAATGTTACTGTTGATAAAACATTCGAGATCTGGGCTTCCAACCCCATCTTTTAGGATTCCTTTTGCCCTCCTTCTTCAAGTGACCGTTCCTTCATATTTTTCTTCTCATTTCAATAGTCTTCTTCATTATCTTCCTGTTCAATAAGGCATAGTTACCATATGGTGTATCAGCTTATTAGAAACCATCCCAATAAACAGCACAATTGCCAGCTTGTTGATTAGCCATTGTTTGTGCACTCAAAACGGTCAGCTGCTGCATTTTCATTGTGATACAATAGAAATTTCATAGTAAAACTGTATAATTTTGTGTCTGAGTGATTCAGTTAGTGTAATGAATATTGTGTAATAGATGTGTGTAGAAGAAATCAAGATTAGTGATATACACTAGCAACATACCTGTGCTTTCCAACGGTTTTAAACTGAAATTTATTATTCAAAGTTTTACATTTTGGAGAGTCCACTGTCAGCTGAGCCTGTAAAATACGCCCTCAGTTTGTACGTCAAACAGTTTTGGGGGAATGATTATTTATTTTCTGATCTAACACTCATTTGAACCCCATATGGAAGAACTTGAATGTTTTAAACCCTATCTTATTTAACATCTAGGATGTAAAAGCAACCATCCTGTGAAATTTTGATTTTGTACGTTGAACGGTAATAAAGGAATGAATACTTTTTCAAGGGGTGAATGTTTTTAAATATTTATTAACATATAGGATATAGAAGACCTCCCTTCATAAAAAAATAATAAGTTCATGCCTGAAACAGTTTTGGAAGAATGGATATTGAGTTTTTGAGAGTCGACTACCATCTAAACGCCTTCGGGGAGAAATATTTTGAAGTATACGATATTTTACACCTAGGACTGAAAAAGGGGTTGAATTCTTTTTATGAGGATACTTATATCTCAAAAACTGAAAAAGGGGTTAAATTCAACTCAATTTTTACAACTTTGTACGTCAAACGGTTTTGGAGGCATGAATGATTCCGTTTACAGAGCTAACCTCATTTAACATCTTAGGGGTGGAACGTTAAAAAATACTTCTTATTTCACATATAGGATTTAAAATATAGACCACTATTTGGAATTTTGTTTTCGTACGTTAAACCGTTTTGGAGGAAGGAATGATTTTTTAAAATATCTTAACCCCCATTTAACTCTCTGAGTGGTTAAATTTGTTTCAAACCTTCTGTTATTTAACAACTAGGATATCATTTGAAATTTTAAGTTCATAATTCAAACGGTTTCATATACATTAATATTTTTGTCATCATTCCTCACCCCCTATCAAAACATCCTTAGGGATGTATTGTTTTAAGTCCACTTCTTATTTGTGTCCTCATAGAAAGAATTCAACTCCTTTTACATCTCGCTTAAATTGATTCCACTCCCCCCCTGCCCCCGCTACATAATAGGTGTGTATTTATTTTTCAAGGAGATTCCAAATACCAATTTTCTCATCTGTAACATCCTTCACAAGATATAAGTATCCTAAAAAAATTCAACTCATTTTTCAAATTCATTTCTTCCCCTCCCCCCCACTTAATCAGATTTTCTATTAAACAAAGGAATATGTATTCTTTATTTTTAAAAGAGATTCCACATACAAATTTCCATGTCTGTTTTTGAGTTATAAGTATCCTCATAAAGAGAATTCAACCCCTGTTTGTCATTTTTACAACTCCCAACCCTTAAGTGTTTATTTTCTGAAACAAAAAAATATGTTACTTTACTTTTAAAAGATTTAAAATACCAATTTTCTCATCCGTAATATGTTAAGTTTTTGAGATATACTGCAGATATGCTCATTTTATAGTGCTTATATTATGTTATTTTGTTGCTAGTTTGTAATGGTAGTTTGAAGATAAGATTCTGAATATTTTTCTCAGATGTACACTTTTAATGAAGTGTGGTTAAGTGTAAGAGAGGACCATGAGTCCTAACTTTGCCACTACAAATAAAGGCAAATATAATATTATAATCACTTTAAAAATTCACACCCTGTAACACTTCCCCTTAAGTGGACTTCCAGAAAACTAATTATGCATGTTCCTTTACTTTTACAGAAGATTCCAAATACCAATTTTCATGCCTGTAACATCTTCAGTATTTGATATATAGGTATCCTCATAAAAATAATTCAACACTTTCTTCACTTCTTTTAAGAGGATTTTCCAAAAACAAAAAAATGTATGTTTATTTGTAAAGAAGATTGCAAATACAAATTTTTATGTCTGTAACATCTTAGATTTTTGAGATATAAGTATCTTCATAAAAATAATTCAACCCCTTTTTCAGTCCTTACGTGAATTTTCTGGAAACAAAAAAAAGGGTTTCTTTATTTTTAAAGAAGATTCCAAATACCAATTTTCACATCTGTAATATCCTCAGTTTTGCAGATACCAGTATCATAATATAAAATAATTCAACCCCGCTTTCAGTCATTTTTACCCATTTAAGTGCTTTTTCCAAAAACAAAAAAAATGTTACTTTATTTTTAAAAGAGATTAAAAATAAAAATACATCTGTAATGTTTATTTTTTCAGATATACTGTAGATATGCTCATTTTTAAAATTTACCCCCTTTAACACTCCCCCTTGTGTGGATTTTCAGAAAACAAATTATGCATATTCCTTTACTTTTACAGGAAATTCCCAATATTAATTTTCACGTCTGTAACATGTTACATTTTTGAGTTATATTGTGGATATACTCATTTTAATAATTCACCCCTTTTGTCATTCCTTTTTATCCCTTCTTAGGTACATTTTCCACAAACAAAGGAATATGCATTTCTTTATTTTTAAAGGAGATTCCAAATGCCAATTTTCATGACTGTAACATCTTCAGTTTTTCAGATATAATTATCCTCATAAAAGGTATTCAACCCACTTTTCACCTTTTTTCACCCTCCTGAAGAGGATTTTCTGAAAACAAAAAGTACCTGTTCCCTTATTTTTAAAGGAGATTCCAAATTCCAATTTTCACATCTTTAAACTGTTAAGGTTTTGAGATGTAGATAAATTCATTTAAAAAATTCACCCCCCTTTTCACCCCCTTAGCGATGGAATATTAAAAAACCTCCCTTAGCGAGCACGTACACTGTAATATAGATGTATCCTCAAAAATGTCATTTCTTTACATCCAGCAGTTTTGGCTCGGTGATGATGAATCAGTCAGTCAGTCAGTCAGTCAGTCAGTCAGTCAGTCAGGACATGCATTTTAATAATAATAGTGTTATTTGCTTTATGCCCCACTAATTACTTTTATGGTTTTCGGAGACACTGAGGTGCCGGAAATTAGTCCCGCAGGAGTTCATTTACGTGCCGGTAAATCTACCAACAGGAGGCTGACGTATTTGAGCACCTTCAAATACCACCAGACTGAGCCAGGATAGAACCTGCCACGTTGGGGTCAGAAAGCCAGCGCCTCTACCATCTGAGCCACTCAGCCTGGTGACATGTATTTTATATATACATACATACACACATACATTATCATTATAGACTGTTATGCCTTTCAGTGTTCAGTCTGCAAGCCTCTGAGAATTTACTAAACGTCGCCACAATCCTCGATTTGCAACTAGTGTTGTGGCCTCATTTAGTTCTATACCTCTTATCTTTAAATTGTTAGAAACAGAGTCTAACCATCGTCGTCTTGGTCTCCCTCTACTTCTCTTACCCTCCATAACAGAGTCCATTATTCTCCTAGGTAACCTATCCTCCTCCATTCGCCTCACATTACCCCACCACCGAAGCCGGTTTATGCGTACAGCTTCATCCATCGAGTTCATTCCTAAATTAGCCTTTATCTCCTCATTCCGAGTACCCTCCTGCCATTGTTCCCGCCTGTTTGTACCAGCAATCATTCTCGCTACTTTCATATCTGTTATTTCTAACTTATGAATAAGATATCCTGAGTCCACCCAGCTTTCGCTCCCGTAAAGCAAAGTTGGTCTGAAAACAGACCGATGTAAAGATAGTTTCGTCTGGGAGCTGACTTCCTTCTTACAGAATACTGCTGATCGCAACTGCGAGCTCACTGCATTAGCTTTACTACACCTTGATTCAATCTCACTTACTATATTACCATCCTGGGAGAACACACAACCTAAATACTTGAAATTATCGACCTGTTCTAGCTTTGTATCACCAATTTGACATTCAATTCTGTTGAATTTCTTACCTACTGACATCAATTTAGTCTTTGAGAGGCTAATTTTCATACCATACTCATTGCACCTATTTTCAAGTTCCAAGATATTAGATTGCAGGCTTTCAGCACAGTCTGCCATTAAGACCAAGTCGTCAGCATAGGCCAAACTGCTTACTACATTTCCACCTAACTGAATCCCTCCCTGCCATTTTATACCTTTCAGCAGATGATCCATGTAAACTACGAACAGCAAAGGTGAAAGATTACAGCCTTGTCTAACTCCTGTAAGTACCCTGAACCAAGAACTCATTCTACCATCAATTCTCACTGAAGCCCAATTGTCAACATAAATGCCTTTGATTGATTTTAATAATCTACCTTTAATTCCATAGTCCCCCAGTATGGCGAGCATCTTTTCCCTCGGTACCCTGTCATATGCTTTCTCTAGATCTACGAAACATAAACACAACTTCCTATTCCTCTCGTAGCATTTTTCAATTACCTGGAGCATACTGAAAATCTGATCCTGACAGCCTCTCTGTGGTCTGAAACCACACTGGTCTTCATCCAACTTCCTCTCAACGACTGATCGCACCCTCCCTTCCAAGATGCCAGTGAATACTTTGCCTGGTATACTAATCAATGAGATACCTCGATAGTTGTTGCAATCCTTCCTGTTCCCTTGCTTATAGATAGGTGCAATTACTGCTTTTGTCCAATCTGAAGGTACCTTACCAACACTCCACGCTAATTTTACTACTCTATGAAGCCATTTCATCCCTGCCTTCCCACTATACTTCACCATTTCAGGTCTAATTTCATCTATTCCTGCTGCCTTATGAAAATGGAGTTTATTTACTATCCTTTCCACTTCCTCAAGCATAATTTCACCAACATCATTTTCCACCTCCCCATGAGCTTGGCTGTTTGCAACACCACCAGGATGATTTCCTTTTACATTGAGAAGATGTTCAAAATATTCCCTCCACCTCTCCAGTGATTCCCTGGGATCTATTATGAGTTCACCTGAATTACTCAAAACACTGTTCATTTCCTTTTTCCCTCCCTTCCTAAGATTCTTTATTACTGTCCAGAAAGGTTTCCCTGCTGCTTGACCTAGCCTTTCCAGGTTATTACAAAAATCTTCCCATGACTTCTTTTTGGATTCAACAACTATTTGTTTCGCTCTGTTTCTTTCATCTACGTACAAATCCCTGTCTGCCTGGGCCCTTGTTTGGAGCCATTTCTGATAAGCCTTCTTTTGACGTTTACAGGCTGCTCTCACTTCATCATTCCACCAAGATGTTCGTCTTTTCCCATCTTTACACACAGTTGTTCCTAGGCATTCCCTTGCTGTTTCTACTACAGCATCCCTGTATGCCACCCATTCACTTTCTATATCCTGAACCTGCTTACTGTCAACTGTTCGAAACTTCTCACTAATCATATCCATGTACTTCTGTCTAATTCCCTCGTCCTGGAGATTTTCTACTCTTATTCATTTGCAGACAGATTTCACTTTCTCTACCCTAGGCCTAGAGATACTTAGTTCACTACAGATCAGATAGTGGTCTGTATCATCGAAAAATCCACGAAAA
The DNA here is from genome assembly GCF_040414725.1 of Anabrus simplex. Taxonomy (NCBI): domain Eukaryota; kingdom Metazoa; phylum Arthropoda; class Insecta; order Orthoptera; family Tettigoniidae; genus Anabrus; species Anabrus simplex. The sequence continues at coordinate 973,228,651 of NC_090266.1, read as the reverse complement.
ACTCGTACATTCCTAACAGATTTCCTGAATTCAAAGTCCGTTAAGATATAGTCTATTATGGATCTGGTGCCCCTAGCCTCCCATGTGTAGCGGTGAATAGCCTTATGCTTGAAGAATGTATTCGTAACAGCTAAACCCATACTAGCACAGAAGTCCAGCAAACGCTTCCCATTCCCATTAGCTTCCATATCTTCCCCACATTTACCAATCACCCTTTCGTATCCTTCAGTTCTATTCCCAACTCTCGCATTGAAATCGCCCATTAGCACTATTCTATCCTTGCTGTTCACCCTGACCACGATGTCACTCAATGCTTCATAAAACTTGTCAACTTCATCCTCATCTGCACCCTCACATGGTGAATACACGGACGCAATTCTTGTCCTGATTCCTCCCACTGACAAATCTACCCACATCATTCGCTCATTTACGTGCCTTACAGAAACTATGTTGTGTGCAATGGTATTCCTGATAAAGAGCCCTACCCCAGACTCTGCCCTTCCCTTTCTAACACCCGTCAAGTACGCTTTATAATCTCCTATCTCTTCCTCATTATCTCCCCTTACCCGAATATCACTTACTCCTAGCACATCCAGATGCATCCTCTTTGCTGACTCAGCCAGTTCTACCTTCTTTCTTCCATAAGCCCCATTAATATTGATAGCTCCCCATCGAATTCCATTTCGTTCGCCAAGTTGTTTCCAAGGAGTCCCTCGCCTGTCAAATGGGAGTGGGACTCCATTACTCCCATAGGTCCGAGGCTTGCTTAAAGTGTTCTGAGCTCGGTTAATTCATGAAGCAGGATGCTGCCCTACTTGCACATAGTCCAAGTGAGGATCTCTCCTCTAACGGGTTATGGACCACCGGTGAATTGTATAGTCCTAGCCGCCTGAGCACAAGGAGGGCCACGACTCAGAATATGTCCGAGATGCCCACTCCCATTCCATAGCAACTGGTATCCCGACTCTCAGGACCACTTACTAGGCCACTCAGCCGTTGCCCATGGTTCACGAACTAGGACGTGACTACAGTAACCCACAAACATGAACCATATTTTATATTTTAAATGTACACAGAGTAATTCTGTTGGTGTTAATAGATTACTGCCATAGGTTATGCAGGTTAAGTTTTACTTTGTTTCAAGCTTGGGTTTTCTGTTGGTGTTTAATACACAAACCATTAATCCTGCAGTTTTTATATTTGTATAGGCCTAGGTACAAGGCATAGTATTTTCTAAACAGTACCTTGCACTTGGAGATCAATAGCAGCTGTAACAAGGTGATAATTTCCTGACATAAATAGCAATGATAGCATTGTGCATTTTGTTAATAGAGAGTTCACGAGAATATACGGTATTTCACTGACAAGATGGTCTTCATATTATTAGTGATTATTGATGCACCTCATATTCAAATATATCATTGTTAGCACACAGTTGAATAAAAATTAATAATCCACTTCCTATATTTGCATTTCGAGTCTCTGGTGTAATTTTGAGGGAAGTTGTTGAGAAATTATTTTAGACATCCTCCTCCGTGTTTTCAGCATTTAAGGGCAGTTTTAATTTCCATCTTGTGTAATCATCCTCATCATCATCTAGCAGCTGTAATAATAATCTGTCTTAGTATTTAGTTTTAACCACATTTCTATTATTTCCATTAACTTGTTGAAATTAAAATACTCTTAAAGGCCCAGGCAACTTATTTTGGAGTTTTATTTTCTTAACTAATTGAATGTAAGATTAAATTTTAATTAACGTGCTAAAAATCCTATTGCATTATTTTATATTGTTCAGGAGATATAAGCAGAAAATGGCCACAGCGCTTGAGCGAGTGACATCACTGTTGGTGAACCACCTCCCTTGCATTATTAGTAGACGTAGCAGAATTGGGCAGTGCAACTGTTGGTTGGCATATTCAACTATTGTAAACGGTACCTGAGTGAAAATGTGGTTTACTATGGCTGCAACCATGCAAGCACTTGTAAAACATAGGAGAAGTTGCAGGATTTCATAGATTCCCTTATCGAGAGAAATCTCCAGAAAGATATCGCACTTAAAAAATAAAAAAAAAATTATTCATGCTAATTTTTCACTAACCCAACATAGTTTCGTATGCTCTAATATTTCAGAGAGCAGGACTATGAATTATCGATTGAATATAAAACCAAACTCCTGAGACAAAACAGAAAACTTGTGTTAAAGAAAGGTTCTGTGCCTGCGCTAAATGTGACAGCAATGAAGTCTGTACCTGTTGCAAAGTGTACATCTACATATATTATGAAGTAATTTGAAGTATTCTCAATATAATTTTAAATGTGTTATTAATCAAAGTATTCTGGTTCTTGTCCCTGAGCAGCCTGGAATCCTGAGAATATTGTTCTTGGATTGCCTTCACTACACAAATTGGCAAAAAGCTATGAACCGTCAGTTTGCATCAGTTTCCATAGTCAGTCTTCCCCTCACTTAGGAGATATTCGTTTTATCCATATGAAGACCATGTGCGGTATTTAAACACAACATTAGGAAAGTCCTACTATCAAACAGTACAAGTCACACTTCTGCAAATTTAATTTATTGTTTCACTGTCTTTACAGCAGAAACTTTCAGCAGCAGTGGGCACTGTCATAATACCACTGTTACTTGTAAACAATGTAGACAATGTTGTAAGATGGACAGCAGAAAATGTTGTGGTGGTAAATGGGATGAAAAATCACGCAAGTTTCACCGAAAGGAAAAGTCTTCTCAATTTTAATTACTGTGTGGATGGGGTAAAAGTACTTCATGGGGATAACTGTAAGTACCTAGATGTTAATATAAGGAATGATCTTCACTGGGGTGATGATATTAACAAGGTTGTTAAAGGCCCAGACAACTTATTTTGGAGTTTTATTTTCTCAACTCATTGAATGCACAAGTCTGTGTTTCCCTGTCTTTCCAAAATAACAGACGTAGGGGTTCGTTTTCTAGTTGAGATGTTGTGCACTTTGGTTCAAATTGATAAGGCTTCACTTTCCTGGACATGATTATTCATTCCAAACAATGTGCTGACACTGAGAAACTCTTAGACAAACGGAAGTGGTGCACGATATCCTGCCGTAAGGCAATAGTGACGTTACGCAGTCCCCTACCTAAAACTTACGATCTTCATATCTCGCAGGCTAATGGAGATATTTAAGTTCCAATTTTGGAATTCCAGTCTTCTGCATGAAATCTAACTGAATTAATTTAAAACAAGAAATCGGTTTTCGTACGTTTACTGGGCTTCGCATTCTTTACTGTTGTGTAATTCTTGTGCATTCCTTTCGATATATAGTACATAATTAACAGCAGTTTTAATTTCTGATAGCACGTAGTAGGATAATATAATATGCCTAAGTAATACTGTAGTGTAGTTATTTTATTAGTTAGCATATTGCTTATTTTACTGTAGTGTTATCCTTATGTAATATCCTTGACAATTCTTTCCTTAGATTTTCATTATTCACAGAATACGTAATTTTATTTTTGCTGATTTCTCATTTTCCCGTAAAGAAGAGTAAAGAATTGTTAAGGAATGCAGGTGTAGGGACTGTGGGTGTAAGTGGGCATTAATGAGTATGGGGGAGGAGTTGGAGAGTTTGAGGGAGATAATTAGGATTCTCCCAGAGGGCAAGAAGGAAGGCAGGTCTCCCTTAAACAACGTACAGGATATGATAGGTGTAAAGAGGGATGGGAACGAAAGGGGGAGGTTGTAGAAGACAAGTGGCCTAACATTTTAAGGGAAAGGAAATTCAGGGCAAAGGGCTCTATTCAGGGGTAGAATTCAGGACAGGTATCGATGAGGATACAGCAGGTACAACAGCAGAGGGAAGATGAGGATCAGGGAACTGTTGCAGAGGAGGGGAGAAGTACTAGGAAAGGAAAAGGTAGGAAAGGGATGTAGATGATAGGAAAAGGGAGGTGGAATAGGATCATGAAAGGGAGAAAAAGGACAAGGAAATAGGTTCTGCAGCCATCAGGAAAGATAAGGGAGACCAGGAGGGGAAGGGGTCAAATGGGGTTGGTGGGGTTGATGTTCTGGCATTCTCCATTGTTAGCCATATGGGAAAAGGGAACCAGGGCAGGAATTAGTTTAAGAGAGTAGAAGAGAAAGAGGAGGGTAAGGAGAAGATGGTAGTTTTTCGAGTTGGTACCAAGAACATAAGGCAAACAGGTATAAGTACCAACTTCGTTGGGTAACTGTGGGATCTGTTTAATGTAGCACAAGAAAAGTTCAAACAAGCAGTGACTGTTATCAGTGGAATACTGTGTAGGAGGGACACTGACTGGAAAAGGGATCAGGGATTTAAATGAGACTTGGAGTGGGTATGTGGGAAACTGGGAGTGAGACATGTAGATTCTAATGGCTGGGTGGATAGGAGATAGTGATTTGCACTCAGATGGCCTTCACATGAACCACAGAGGTACATATAAGTTAAGAGGGTTGTTTAGAAGGGTTATACGGAGGTGCAGTACATTCAGGTAAACGGGCTGAGCTTTGGAGTAGTGATGAGAGCACAGCAAGGAGCTGGAAGACAAGTAAGGATGATGCAAAAATGTTCCAGTTAAACTAATAGAAGTATTGTAAAGAAAGGAATAGATATATATTTACAAGATATTGCAGTAGAAGTTGAATCATGGCTGAGAAGTGATATTATGATGTGGAAATTTTCTCACGGAACTCATGTGTTTATTATATAGACAGGATAGGAATGATACGAGGAAAAGTATTCATGGTGATGAAAGAAGAATTAGTAAGCTACAAAAAGGTTATGGATGAGGAACATTAAATTCTACATTATCTCTAAATATAATAGGCAACTTAATGTTTTTGGGGAGTATAGACCTGGAAAGGGTGGCACTAACACTGATGTAGAATTATTTGGTAAGATAATCAGCTATGTGGGAAACAAGGAATGTGATTGTAGCAGGATACCACAATTTACCAAGTGTCTACTGAGAAGGTAACGCAACTGACAGGAAGTACGACCAACAAATGGTAAGTAAGTTAATCTGGGAAGGACAACTGAATCAGAAAGTGATGGAACCTAATAGATCAAAAATATTCTGGATGTGGTGCTTGTAAAACCAGATGAGCTCTATAGAGAAACTGAAGTAATCTATATATATAAAATAACTTGTACTGACTGACTGACTGACTGACTGACTGATTCATCATCGCCGAGCCAAAGCTACTGGACATAAAGAAATTAAATTTTGGGGATACATTCATATTAACATGTAGGTGCTCGCTAAGGGAGGATTTTTGGATATTTCGTCACTAAGGGGGTGAAAAGGGGGGTGAATATTTAAAATGATATCTATATCTCAAAAACTTAAAAATTTACAGATGTAAAAATTGGTATTTAGAATCTCCTTTAAAAATAAAGAAACATGTATTTTTTTGTTTTTGGAAAATCCCATTAAGGAGGGTGAAAAATGAGGGAAACGGGGTTGAACACCTTTTATAAGGAGACTTATATCTCAAAAACAGAAGATGTTACAGACATGCAAAATTGAAATTTGGAATCTCCTTTGAATATAAAGAAACACGTATTTTTGTGGTTTTGGATAATCCGATGAATAGGGGGTGAACAGGAGTAACAAACGGGGTGAATTTAAAAAAAAGACTATATCTGCAAATTATCTCAGACACGTAACATATTACAGATTTGAAAACTGGTATTTGGAATTTCCTGTAAAAGTAAAGAAACATAAATATTTTTTCAGAAAGTCCACTTAAGGGGCACTGAAAAAGAGGGTGAATTTTTAAAATGACCGTATCTACAGTATATCTCAAAACCTTGACATGTTGCAGACGTGAAAATTGGAATTTGGAATTTCCTTTAAAAACAAGGAAAAGATGTATTCTTCGGTTTTCAGAAAAGACCCTTAATGGGCGCTGAGGGGGCGGGGGAGTGAAAGGATTGAAAAAATAGTTGAATTATTTGTATGAGAATGTATATATACATACCAAAAAATTTAAAGATGTTAAAAACGTGAAAACTGGTATTTGGAATCTCCTTTAAAAATGAGGAAACACACAAACACGCATTTGCGGGGGGAGGGGGGGATGAAAACGGAGATGAATTCCTTTTACGAGGATACATATATCTCAAAACTGAAGATGTTACAGACATGAAAATTTTCATTTGGAAGTTTTTTCAAGCTAAAGAAACAGGTAATCTTTTGTCTTTGGAAAATCCACTTAAGGGGGGGGGGCGGGGTGAATGAATTGAAAAATTAGTTTATTTCTTTTTGTGAGGATATTTATATCTCAAAAAATTAAAAATATTGTGCGGCTCCATGGCTAAATGGTTAGCGTGCCGGTCTTTGGTCACAGGGGTCCCGGGTTCAATTCCCGGCATGGTCGGGAATTTTAACCATCATTGGTTAATTTTCCTGGCACGGGGGCTGGGTGTATGTGTTGTCTTCATCATCATTTCATCCTCATCACGACGCCCAGGACGCCTACGAGTGTCATATAAAAAAACCAGCACCTGGCAAGCCGAACCCGTCCTGGGATCTCCCGGCACTAAAAGCCACACGCAATTTCATTTCAACTAAAAATGTTAAAGACGTGAACACTGGTATTTGGAATCTCATTTTAAAATAAACACGCACTTTTGGGGAGGGAGAATCAACTTAATGGGTAAGAAGGGGGGTGAAAAAGGAGTTGAATTACTTTCATGAGCATTATTATATCTCAAAAACTGAAACTGTTACAGACGTGAAAGTTAGTATTTTGAATTTCCTTTCAAAATAAAGAAAGAAGCATTTTTTTTGTTTCTGGAAAGTCGACTTACGGCGGGAGAGGGGTGGAAAGAAGTGAGGAAGAAGTTGAATAATTCTTATGAGTATTCATTTATCTCAAAAACTGAAGGTGTTACAGACATACAGACATGAAAGCTGGTATTTGAATATCCTTTAAAAATTATGAAACACGTATTTATTTTTTATTTATTTTGCTTTTGGAAAATCCAATTGAGGGGCTGAAAAGAATTGGAAAAGCAGGTGAAGTTTTAAAATGAGTACCGGTATATCTACATTATATGTAGTCCAGCCCCATGGCTAAATTTTTAGTGTGCTGGCCTTTGGTCACAGAGGTCCCGGGTTCGATTCCCGGCAGGGGCGTGAATTTTAACCATCATTGGTTAATTTCCTTGGCACGGGGGCTGGGTGTATGTGTTGTCTTCGTCATCATTTCATCCTCATCACGACGCACAGGTCGCCTATGGGAGCCAAATCAAAAGACCTGCATCTGGCAAGCCGAACCCATCCTGGGATTTTCCGTCACTAAAAGCCATACGCCATTTCATTTTACATTATATGTCAAAAACTTGACATGCTAGAGACAAGAAACTTGGTATTTGGAAAGTCTTTTAAAAATACAGGAACCTGTACCTTTTTGTTTTCGGAGAGGGCACTCAACAGGGGGTGAAAAGTAATGAAAAATAGTTGAATTATTTTTAAGAAGATACTCAAAATCTCTGAATGTTACAGACGTGAAAATTGATATTTGGATCTCATTTAAAAATAAGGAAATTTGTACTTTTGTGTTCGGAAAATACACTTACACTGACTGACAGAGCAAATGCAACACCAAGAAGGAGTGGTCAGAACTTTATGCCAATTGCAGGGCAGACTGACGTCACTGAGATATGCTCATGATCTGAAATGCGCCGCTGTGCTGCGCACGTAGCGAACGATAAATGGGACACGGCGTTGGCGAATGGCCCACTTCGTACCGTGATTTCTCAGCCGACAGTCATTGTAGAACGTGTTGTCGTGTGCCACAGGACACGTGTATAGCTAAGAATGCCAGGCCGCCGTCAACGGAGGCATTTCCAGCAGACAGACGACTTTACGAGGGGTATGGTGATCGGGCTGAGGAGGGCAGGTTGGTCGCTTCGTCAAATCGCAGCCGATACCCATAGGGACGTGTCCACGGTGCAGCGCCTGTGGCGAAGATGGTTGGCGCAGGGACATGTGGCACGTGCGAGGGGTCCAGGCGCAGCCCGAGTGACGTCAGCACGCGAGGATCGGCGCATCCGCCGCCAAGCGGTGGCAGCCCCGCACGCCACGACAACCGCCATTCTTCAGCACGTGCAAGACACCCTGGCTGTTCCAATATCGACCAGAACAATTTCCCGTCGATTGGTTGAAGGAGGCCTGCACTCCCGGCGTCCGCTCAGAAGACTACCATTGACTCCACAGCATAGACGTGCACGCCTGGCATGGTGCCAGGCTAGAGTGACTTGGATGAGGGAATGGCGAAACGTCGTGTTCTCCGATGAGTCGCGCTTCTGTTCTGTCAGTGATAGTCACCGCAGACGAGTGTGGCGTCGGCGTGGAGAAAGGTCAAATCCAGCAGTAACTGTGGAGCGCCCTACCGCTAGACAACGCGGCATCATGGTTTGGGGCGCTATTGCGTATGATTCCACGTCACCTCTAGTGCGTATTCAAGGCACGTTAAATGCCCACCGCTACGTGCAGCATGTGCTGCGGCCGGTGGCACTCCCGTACCTTCAGGGGCTGCCCAATGCTCTGTTTCAGCAGGATAATGCCCGCCCACACACTGCTCGCATCTCCCAACAGGCTCTACGAGGTGTACAGATGCTTCCATGGCCAGCGTACTCTCCGGATCTCTCACCAATCGAACACGTGTGGGATCTCATTGGACGCTGTTTGCAAACTCTGCCCCAGCCTCGTACGGACGACCAACTGTGGCAAATGGTTGACAGAGAATGGAGAACCATCCCTCAGGACACCATCCGCACTCTTATTGACTCTGTACCTCGACGTGTTTCTGCGTGCATCGCCGCTCGCGGTGGTCCTACATCCTACTGAGTCGATGCCGTGCGCATTGTGTAACCTGCATATCGGTTTGAAATAAACATCAATTATTCGTCCGTGCCGTCTCTGTTTTTTCCCCAACTTTCATCCCTTTCGAACCACTCCTTCTTGGTGTTGCATTTGCTCTGTCAGTCAGTGTAGATAGGGGTAGGGGAAGGACTGATCAAGGGGTTGAATTCTTTTTTGTGGGGATACTTATGTAGCCTATATCTCAAAAACTGAATATGTTACAGATGTGGGAATAGGTATTTGGAATCTCCTTCAAAAATATAGAAACATGTATTTATTTTTTGACTTGAGAGAAGACTGTTTCTCGCATGTACAGTTCTATGTCGCATGGTCGTCTTAGCCCCAAAAGGTAATGCCACAAACATGGTTTACAAATAATTTCTGGGGTAAATGAAACTCAATTTTTGGGTCAGTTTTTATACTTAAGGAATTTTCAGATAGTCTCTTAGTACAATGCCGAGGAATGATTACTCTGATTAAATTACGAAATCCACGCGAGCGAAGCCGCGGGTAATTGCTAGTAGATGATATAAGTGATCATGGAGCTGTTTTCATAGTAGTTAAAACTATATGTGATAGAAAGAAAGGTTGTAAAAGTAGGACTATTAGACAGTACAAAATGGTTGATAAGACAGGAGTCTTTAAAAGGTCATTATGATTGGTGGTAAATGGTAAATTAAAAAAATGTAAACAGTCTGTAGGAGGCATTTAAGCAATTGTAGAGGAATGTGAAAACACGTACTGTATGTACCACCAAAGGTGATAAGGAATGGCAAAGACCCACTACAATATAACAGAGAAATAAAGAGGAGGTGTAGGTTGGAAAGAAATTTAGTTAGAAATTGTTGTGGAAGTAAGGAGAGAATGAAGGAACTTGCTAAGAAATTGAATCTAGCAAAAAAGTCAACCAAGAATAAACTGATGGCAAGCAAAATTGGCTGTCATTACAAATTTTAGTGGAAAATGGATGGGTATGTATTGGTTCATTAACGGAGAAACAGATTGCAAGGAGGACATTCTAGAAATCATTAATGAACAAGCAGAATATATTCACTATCTGATCAAATGTATCCAAACCCCACTGCACACTAGCAAACAAAAACAAATGACGCATCATAATAGTGTAAAAGGATGCAGCGAGGTTTGCAATGTTCAGTGCGAATACAGACCAGCAACAAGGGAAGGTCGGGTGAGCTTAGTGACTTTCAATGTGGGGTAATCGTTGGTTGCCAAACAAGCAAGAAGAAATTTGCAAGGGACATTTCCAACCTTATGAATGTACCCAAACTGAGTGTCAGTGATGTAACCGTAAAGTGGAAGCACAACCTCAATCTGGACGGTTAAATTTACTGACACCCAAGGACCAGCGAATATTGAAAAGAAAATTGTCAGTTGTCTGTAGAAAGAATCACCAGGGAATTTCAAGTTGTTATCAAGTACAGCCAGACCCATAACTGTGCATCGGGGATTAAGAAAAATAGGGTTCCATGGTAGAGCAGCTGCCTATAAACCATATATTTCTCCTCTTAATAAAAAGTGCCACCTAGTGTGGTGTAAAGAGTGATACCACTGGATACTGGAACAGTGGAAACAGGTTACCTGGAGTGATGAATCATGTTATAAATTGTAACAATCTGATGGGAGGATCTGGGTATGGAGAATGCCTGGGGAACGCTATCTATCTGAATGTGTAGTACCAACAGTGAAGTTTGGAGGAGATGGCATTACGGTGTAGGAATGTTTCTCATGGCATGGACTTGGGCCTCTAGCAAGACTGCACTACTGTAAACGCAGAAAGATATCAATACATTAAGAATGCTTTCATATTGCCTGGCATGGAAAATCAGTTCTGTGACAACCATTGTTCATACCAACATGATAACTTCCTGAGTCATAAAGCGAGCTCTGTAAGCCAATGGTTTAAGGATAATAATATTGTGCAACTGGACTGCTTCGCCCATAGCCTCAATCTAAATCCAAGAGAACACATGTGGGATGAGTCAGAACGGCAACACTGTTCCAGACCCCTCCGTCCAACATTGACACGTTCTCTGGCTACGGCTCTTCAGGAAGAATGGGATTCCATTCCAATAGAAATGTTCCGATACCTGGCGGAAAGTCTCAATAAAAAGGCAACACGATATTAATGAAAACTACTAGAGGACATATTACCAGCAAGCTCTGTCTTCAGTTTGAAGCAGGTGTCCAGATACTTTTGATCAGGTGGTGTATGTGAGGATTTAGAGAAAGCAAGATGTATTCAGTCAGCAGTATGTAAAGACTGTTGGTTACTAGGATAATGTCTAGGTAGAGGAGGTGACTAATACAACTGAAGTATTGAAATTTACCTACACTAATGAACATAATTACAATAAGATACAAAAGTTGAAAACTAGAAAAGCAGCTCGAATTGACAAGATATCTGAGGATATACTAAAGGCAATGAATTGGGATATAGTACCATACCTGACGTATGTATCTGATTACTGTTTGCATGAAGGAACTGTACCAAATGAATGGACGGTTGTTATAGTAGTCCCTGCGTATCAGGGAAAGGGTGATACACAAAGTCAATAATTACAGGGCAGTCTACCCTTTGGGAAAGCATTATTTCTGATTTTATTAGACATGTTTGCACAATGATAACTGATTTGATAGAATGCAGTTCAGGTTTAGGAAAAGTTATTCCACTGAAGCTCAACTTGTAGGATTCCAGCAAGATATAGCAGATATTTTAAATTCAGAAGGTTAAATGGACTGTTTTGTGACTGACCTATCTAAGGCATTTAATAGGGTAGATCATGGGAGATTACTGATAAACATGAGTGCGACTGGACTAGACAAAAGTGTGACTGAATGGATGGTTATATTTCTAGAAAATAGAACTCAGAGAATAAGAGTAGGTGAAGCATTACCTGATCTTTTAATTATTAAGCCGGAAATTTCTTATGGACCTTTATGTACATCCAACCCTTATCACGTTTCTCTACAGGGTCAGGTATGAAGCGGGATTAATCTTCACAGTGAGTTTTTACAAATGGATGACCTTCCTGATGTCAAACTCATCAGAGGAATTAATTAATGATGTGATATATGATCGTAGTAATGGGGAGGGTGAAACCCGGTGCCGACACATAGCCAACTCCTGTCAAATAGCATAAAATTGTCTGCTTAAGGCTTGATATCTCCATTTGATGGACGAATCATCATCAGTGTCATATGCCCTCACTTCACATGAACACTGCAGAGAAGTTTTGAACTGATGCAGGCTTTTGGTACGCATTCTAGTGATTAGAATTTGTATACCAGCTCTTCTTCCTGACATCAACCTTATCAGAGGAGTTAATAAATGAAATGAACGATGAGATACAGTATATGATCATAGTAAGGGAGAGGGTGAACCTGGTGTCGGCACATAGTCAATTATTGTCAAATAGGAAAAAGGTGTCTGCTGAAGGCTGTCCACCATTCTGATGGTGGAAGTTTTTTCGTCCAACAGGACTCAAACTGGCTAACCACGGTGTCAGACCATACAGACTTGTCGCCTTAACAACCAAGGCTACCAGCCGGGCTATTATTGGTTCTTTATGCTTTCTTATACAGTATATAAGAATGGTAAGAGTAAAAATATCTGGAACCAGAGATAAGGCTTTTTGCAAATGCTGATATACTGTATAGAGTAATAAATAAGTTACAAGATTGTGAGCACCTTTAAAATGAACTCAACAATGTTGTGAAATGGACAGCAGGCAATGGTATGATGGTAAACAGGATGAAACGTGAGTTTCACGGAGAGGAAAAGTCCTCCCACTTTTAATTACTGTGTTGGTAGGGTGGAAGTTCCTCATGGGGATCACTGTAAGTACCTAGGTGTTAATATAAGGAAATATCTTCATTGAGGTTTTCACATAAGTGCGATTGTAAATAAAAGTTGCAGATCTCTTCATATGGTTATGAGGGTATTTAGTTATTGTAGTAAGGATGTAGAGTAGGGGAAAATAAGTCTCTGGTATGACCATAATTAGGATTACTTGACTTAAGAACATGAAAAAATCAAAAGAAAAGCAGCTCAATTTGTTCTGGGTAATTTCAAACAGAACCGTAGCATTACAAAAATGTTGCAAAGTTTAGGCTGGGAAGACTTAGGAGAAAGGAGACGAGCTGCTCAACTAAGTGGTATGTTATTTCAAAATAAAAAGACTTGAGGTTTCCACCTTTTCAATGCATAATAAAGCTGAATTCCTTGTAACTAAAAATCCCCTCCCCTACATTTCCTTCACTAGCGTGTCTTCCCTTTCTTCTTCCTCCTCTAGTCCCCCCACCCCCTCCACCCCCCTCCATCGCCCAACTAAGCTCCCTCGTGCACCAAGGCACACAGTTGTAACACTAGACATGCAACAGCAGGTGCTAATACCGGTCAGGCCAATTGAGGGGCGTCAGTTGTGAGAAATAAAAAGCCTGTTTACATGTTTAGGCTCTCATCACATTTTCACCTTATTTTCTTGGTTTTTCTTCTTTTCCTTCTTATTCTTCCAGGCTTTCAAATAGAATACTATATTCTGCAACATTTTCCACAGCGGTTTACAAGATCTGTATTATTTAATGCAACCTTCATTTCAACCTTGAAGAATTCCCTCTTCTATACAATGTAGATTAATTACCACCTCAGTGATCACTCTGAATCGTCTGCAAGATTATTATGAACAGTGGATTCGAAACAAGACCAATTTTACAAGGACAATTCTACCTCATAGATTTAAAAAAAGTGTAATTATAAGTAGGTATAGCAAGAACAAGTGTGAGAGTTTTTCTCTTTTTTTAAAGACTTCTAATCAATGTTTTTTATGTACTATTGTTTCTGATCTTAGTGGACATAAGTGCATGTTATTTATGGGAATCATGAGTAAGTGTATTTGCCATACACTCTTTACTGCCTGTACGTGCCTATTTTTTATCTACGCTGGAAATAAGTGGCTGATGATGTCTCAAAGAGACGAAACATGTCCTGCAAATATTTTTGACATTCATGTAAATTAATTGCTAAGGATATTATGTATTGAAAAGGGGAAATCCTCAAGTCTTTTTATTTTGAAGTATCTTACTGTCAATACAGACCAACAATGAAGTTTTAAACATGTAATAATTGGTGTGTTCTGAGCTGTCAGTGGAGAGATGGTGTGGAATGACATTAGTAGACAAATACATTTGAGTGGTGTTTTTAAAAGTATAAAGATCACAAAATGAAGATAAATTTGGAATTGAAGAGGGCAAACTGGGGTTAATGCTTGTTTATATTGAAGAGGAGTTAGGGATTGAAATAATTTACCACGGGAGATGTTCGATAAAGCTTCAAATCCTTTGAAATTATGTAAAAAAAAAAATCTAGGTAAACAACTGATAGGAAATCTGCCACCTGGGCAACTGCCCTAAATGCAGATCAGTGGTGACTGATTGATTGGCTACTATAGTAACTGTACAATATTTCCACATTAGCGATGTTTAATATTTAAGTACCCAATAACAAAAACCGTATTATAGCCTGTATCATCAAAATGTATCGGACAAAGACGATAGAAAAAAATACAATTTTTATAATTGTTATAATGTACACTTTTTAGATAGAAATAATATTTCCAGAGATATTTGGCAGTTTTTGACAATTGTAAATATTATTATTACCTAATAAGGTAAAAATGCATAAAGCAAAAGATTGGAAATTATATCTTATACAAATTTAATAATGAACAGTTATTGATACAGGTATATTAATAGAGAAGTTTGACATTTGCATATTTGTTCTCCATAGTATTACTATGCCACTGTACACCAATGAAATACAGTAATATATAGCCTAATACTCTCTCCAGATATCCCTCAACTTAAATACAAAGTTTCAAGAATTTCTATCAAACCTTTTCCCTGTGATATTCACACTAACAACCCTACAGGCAAAAAATTAACTGAACGTATTTTTGACATTCGTATACCTAACCTCAGAGAAATACAAAGTATGAGGTCAAAATTAGAAACGAACTATGTATATAAGTAAAATTTATTGTCTCCTTTGAAGGTGCGTCATTGCTTGAAGGCCACACCAATGACAGTTCATAATAAAATCAAATTCTAACGGAACTGTCAAAGTGTCAGGACATGTACTGTATCTAAGTTACTGTATATATCTTCCCCACCATTACTTACAATGCTATAAGACTTGCTGTTATGCAGTATTAGATGTTTGAAATGTGAACAGCAGAAAATCACTTTCTAAACTGACAAAAATCTCACAGCAAATGACAATGATTGAAAGATATAAAATATCTCAACTTAAATTCCATTTCTTTTATTTATTTATTATTATTTGCTTTATGTTGCACTGACACAGATAGGTCTTATGGTGACGATGGGACAGGAAAGGCCTAGGAATGCGAAGGAAGCGGCTGTGGCCTTAATTAAGGTACAGCCCCAGCATTTGCCTGGTGTGAAAATGGGAAACCACAGAAAACCATCTTCAGGGCTGCCGACAGTGGGGTTCGAACCCACTATCTCCCGGATGCGAGCTCACAGCTGCGCGCCCCTAACCGCATGGCCAACTCGCCCGGTAATTCCATTTTCTATGCTCATTCATTCATTCATTCATTCATTCATTCATTCATTCATTCATTCATTGCTTATACAAGATAACTACACAGACATATGCAGATCCATCAGTAATGTATAGGTACTACACTGGTATTTTTGAGAAGGAACTTAATCTCACAATACAGAACACGTAAATATTGACAATTAGCAACCAACAAAGAGAATTTCTTCACTATTCTAATGTATTATATTCTATTACATTGTCAGTATTCTGGCAGAAATGAGTAAGCCCAGACTTCACATTTTTTTACTTAATTGTATGTGTGCAATAAGCAGATTGCAGATTTCATACTACTAATGCAATGATGTTTATCTCAACGGCCAGTGTTGGGCAACAGAAACCATAATTTTTTTCTACGAAGCATTTGTTAGCATTCTTTAATATGAAGAAATTAGTTAAATTCAGCTTCTCAACAAGTACTGTATTCTCCTTTACTCAAAAGAAATATAAATTAACAAAAGAACATGAAAAAAAATTTGAAGATTCACATATAGTTCTATTTGCTTTCATTCTTCATTCTGCTCAAACCTTGAATTTTACTTTTAATAAAGAATGTATGAACAATTATTTTTCTGTTTTTGGCTTTGACAGCGATTGTACTGATTGGTCATCTCCTCACATACGTAAGTACGTACACATATATCTTCATCATACACGATTGTGCCTTTCAATGTTCAATCTGCAAACCTCTGTGAACTAACTACATGCATTCACAATCCTCTTTTAACATCTAGCCCTGCGGCCCTGTTTAGTTCCACACGTCTTATCTTTAAATCGTTAAAAACTGAGTCTAACCATTGCTGTCTTGGTTTCCCTCTGCTTCCTATACCCTCCATGGGCGAGTCATATTTATTTACTTGAACATCCAACATTACAGGTTCTTAGCCCAAATTACATGTTCTCAAAGCCAATGGACTGAACAATCTTTCAGTATAAACTATGAAAAAAATAAAAATGAACCAAAACCAGAATGAGTGTCTAAGGAACAAAACAAGGATCAGGACCGTCTACTAGGTCCTTAGCCCAAACTAAATAGAAACTCTAGAACCACGGCAATCGGCACTATTTGATAAATGATACAATTTGGTATGACACCTGTTAATTAGGTTATGTAACCAGGTATCTTAAAATAAGGCAAACACGTTATGCAAGCTACAGCCTGGTGATGACTTATTTCTTCCCTGCAAGTGCTAGCTGGTCTAGTATTACGATATACTACTACCGACTGGCCCTAAAAAACATGACAGTCTGCTGACTGTGCAACCATTCTTCCTGCTGAATCTGGCTTGTCCTCGTTACCATTTAAATTTCTGTCTGTATGTTCACTTACATAATCACTACTTCCATCTAAGCAACATTCTGCTCTCATTTCCTTTTCACACAGTTTTCTCACGGCGCTTAGGTATTTGTTCAAATTGCCTTCATTGTTCCACTCCTTAAGTATCCATGCAATAGAATCTGGATTAACACTGTGTCTACACATCACTACCTGATTAACACTTAGGAACTTCTTTCTTAACTTCATTGTTTCTGCACACTCTCCACCTAAATGTAAATCATCCGTCTTCTTCCCGCATAAAATACATAGTGAGATATATTTTCTCCTGGTCAAACCCTTATTCTTGTGTAACCACATTATCCACCAAATCATCCCCCATTTCTGCCTTTTATTTCCAAACCTTATATTAATCTTAGAGACTTGGAGTATCCTGTAGAATAAACTAAGAAGAGCCCTCTTCCCACATTTTTCTATCCACCTCTGCATTTGCATGTCCCTAATTCTAGCTATCAAAGCTCTCTGTCCACTACTTCCATTACCCTTCCATGTCTCCCACCAAATATTTCCCAAACCTACCCTATGTAGTTCTTAAATTTTGACCAGCCAACTCTCTGCATATGTACCCTTTCCTGCTGTTTGAAGGCCTCCTGAACCACTATACCACCCTCTCCATGTTTCAGGCGCATCCAGTAGTTCAGAACCCTTCTCACGCAATCCACTTCAATATGCTCTCCACATAATATTGCCACCCCCATATTCGCTGTACATTGTGGTAGCCTCATACTTATCTTACTGAATTTATGTATAATTTGGCTTAACATCTCCCTTTTTTTTCCCCATCCCCCATACTTCTGCCCTATATAATGTTTTGCTTAACACTAACGTCTTCAATATTAATATCAATATCTTATAGCTTATCCCGGGGAATTTTATTACTAAGATTTTGACTATAGAAAGCGTTGCCAACCCTCTTGATATGATCTTCCCACCCTCCCCTTCTGTTTATTAGCACTCCTAAATTTTCTATCTCGTCTACTTCTTCTATGTACTCACCCTGTAATATCCACTTCCTTTTCACTTTCTGCCGCTTATTCTTACTTATAATGAGTACCTTTGATTTATTACTGTTAACTCTTAATGCCCACTTCTTCGCGAACTCTGACAACTCATTCAAACTCTTTTGTAAACCCCCTCTTGTCAGGGCCTTTAATATGACATCATCTATGAAAATTAAACCCGGTATCTCGAAATTATTCATTACTGGCACTGCCCATTTTTCTCTTCCGTGCCCGTCCAAGATATCATTAATGAACAGCAAGAATAACAACGGCAAAAGTTTACATCCTTGTTTTAGCCCTGTACTGCACTCTATTGGCTCGCTAATTAAATTATCTTCTATCTTGATATAACAGTGAACCTTTTTGTGTAACGCAACTATTGCCGGTATCATTTTTCTTGAGACTCCCAATCTGCCTAATCTTTCTATCAGAGCTTCTCCGCTGACCGTATCAAAGGCTTTTTCAAAGTCTAAAACCGCTAGATACACACAACCTCCTTCCCTACTTAAGTATTTATCTAAAATCATCATGACTGTCATGATGCTGTCTGTTGTTGTTCTTCCTTTTCGGAATCCTCCTTGGAATAATGAAATTACTGACTGCTTTTCTGCCCAGACCGCTAACCTATTAACCATGGCTGAGTCCATTTTCCTCCTAGGTAACCTGACCTTATTCACTCACCTCATATAATATCAGCACTGAAGCCAGTTTAAACACACGGCTAAGAAAGGCAGCACTCTAAAGCCTTAGCTGGATGAAAAAATAATAATTGGTAACTGGAAAACTCGTTGCATATCTCTTAATTCCCTTCGACACAAATGTCATATGATTCAACTGAGTTTGAAGGGTGAAGAATCTTCTTCATACCAAGTAAGTTGGCTGTGTGGTTTGGGCTGTGGAGCTGTTAGCTTGCATTCACATTCAGGAGATAGTGGTTTCAAACCTGTCGCCAGTCCAGTTAAGTCTCTTTCCAAACATTACTCCAAGAAATGCTAGATAATGAAATCCTCAAATATATTATTCTCTATAGTCTTGGGCATGGTCATTTCTCCCAGTATGCTGACATATTATATTATATTATATTATATTATATTATATTATATTATATTATATTATATTATATTATATTATATTATATTATATTATATTATATTATATTATATTACATTGAATGAATGAAAATCTACAGCCTGTTTCCAGTCATTCAACCAGGTCAGGAATGGAATGAATAAAGCCCCCATCTAGCGGTGAGGATAGGAATTGTGCCAGCTGCCGAAGCCTGTCGCACTCCTCTGGGGCAATGATGAATAAATGACAGATGGAAAAAGATGATATTGGAGAGTATTGCTGGAATGAATATGACAGGGAAAACCAGAGTACCTGGAGAAAAACCTGTCCTGCCTCCGCTTTGTCCAGCACAAATCTCATCTGGAGTGACCAGGATTTGAACCACGGAACCCAGTGATAAGAGGCCGGTGTGCTGCCGCCTGAGACACTGAGGCAACTATATATATTATATTATATTATATTATATTATATTATATTATATTATATTATATTATATTATATTACATTATATTATAAGTACATTGAAAAATATATATCTCTGAGACAGTCAACAAGGATGAGATCTAGCTGAGATCTCACAAACGAGATGATGGCAGTTCAGATCCATGAGCGACTATGTAATTTATGTGCTACCAACATCTATAAAATACAATATCTTAACCGTAAAAATCAACTGTTGATAATGAAGCAGTTATTTGCAATGTAATCTCATTTTACTGTCCCATAAATAATTTTCCAAAAGAGAAAATTTTGAGTTTTGTCATTAGTAGTCCTAAGTAGGCCTCCGTGGCTCAGGCTGCAGCACGCGGGCCTCTCACTGCTGGGTTCCATGGTTCAAATCCCGGTTACTCTATGTGAGATTTGTGCTGGACAAAGTGGAGGCGGGACATGTTTTTCTCCGGGTACTCCAGTTTTCCCTGTCATCATTCATTCAGTAATACCCTCCAATATCATTTCATTTCATCTGCCATTCATTAATCATTGCCCAGAGGAGTGAGACAGGCTTTGCAGCCGGCACAATTCCTATCCTCTCCGCTAGATGGGGGCTTCGTTCATTCCATTCCTGACCCGGTCGAATGACTGGAAAAAGGCTGTGGATCTTCATTTTTTCAGTAGTCCTAAGTCATAAGCCATGGGATCTACAGTTTTACATGGAATCTGAACCACTATGATGTGACTTTTCATTTTGAAAACCTCACTTGCATTAAACAAGTTTTGAATTATGGCTGCCTTCATGAGAAGCAAGTGAAGAAGCTATCCTACCGACCAACCTGCTTTCCTTATTGTACTCAGTTTTGAAAGGTACTGTATTATATTAAATTTTGTTATAAACCATACTATAAAAAAATTTCTATAGAATTGTTCTGTAATGATATAAATATCAAATCTCTTTGAGTGATAAGGATCAATTTAATATTACTTACATGGTACATTCAGGAGAGTCATCAATCCGAGAATAGTACTGAGCCAACAAGGCAGCAAATAATTATGTAATTTAAATGGGAAGGGAATCATTATTTCCTATGAGTCCCACATCACTGATTCACCATCAGGTTTCCAGTGACTATCATATATAATAACATAATGAATAATATGATAAACGGGATCAGATTCACACGGTGAAAATCCAGGTTAAAAGTATAATGAAGAAACTATACATATTTATAATTATTAAACTAATATGTATAATGATGCTCTGTTGAATTTGTGCTAATGAAGATGGAGAGAAGTTAACAGACTACTTGTAACTTCATAATGAGAGAGAGAGAGAAAGAGAGCAGGGGGTTGGGTTGTTAAAAGAAATCTTTAGATTTAAGTACATAGATGTATGAAGAGATTATTGATTCCTTCATCCAAACTATTATGAATATGTAATATTGCAGTATAACTCGTTGAAAATTATGTCTCCATGAAACAAAAAAGAAACATTACCATATCTGAAGACAGTTTGGCAAATAATAACATAAAAGTAGATCCTTACAAAAAAATTTAAATCACTGACAAAAAAATGGGTGAAGATGGTATGGAATGATGAGAGCCTAGTAATATCAGACTGGGTTGTTTACAGTTCATGAATTAAACATCTCTTGTTTGGATCTTGATACACAGAGGATGAAATTTTCAACTGGCAGTCAATTTTTTAAGCTGAACTTTCTTGTTATATAATTAGATTTTCATTTAATACAAGACCTAAGTTTCATGACCAGTTCTAGTCCAAATGAATTTCAAAGAATGACGAGATATGATAGGTAAAATGAAAAATGAGCTTTGGGAAGTGGTCACTGGACAAGTAGAGAAATTAAAAAGACCTATGTAATTTGTGGATCTGATATTCAGGTTTGGAAGTAAAATAAATAATCTGCATGAAATAAAGAATCTGCATGAAGTTTGCTGCAGAATGCATAAAATGACGAACGGCAAATTAACAGGCGACTCCAGAATCGTCCTGTCTGAAAGTATTTGGTATGATTCTTTCGAATGCTTTATCTGAAATAAATGGATACAACAGAATGATAAATTCAAACTTCAAATGACAAATTTGTAATCTCACCAAAGCTGTTGAAGAGGAATGCAATAACAGAAAAGGAGTTTCCTTTAATACCAGATAATCTAATCACTCCCAGGGCCAAAACCAAACACAAAAGCACCCAGAATAAAAGATGGAGCAGTAAATGAAGTACCATCTAAAGTAATCTATAAGAAGTGGACAGACCTCAAAAACAAAACAGAGGTGTACAGATCAAGAATAGGGTTACCATCACAAGATCAACAAAAAATTAAACTTTTAATAAGAAGATTGCCAATAACTTTCAATCACAACATTTATGAGCTGTAGTTTAAAATATTTCTGTGATATAATGGGGAACACAAAACAATTATTATATGTAAATCAAAGTCCATAGGCCACTTGCAAAAGTAACTTCTCCGAAAGGGCAACTGGTGACAGAAACAATGTGGTAAGTGATGATCCTAGTAATATCTAATTTACATTCAATTCAATAAAATGATTTATTTGAAAAAATACGCATGCTATGTGTAAAGAAAATTACAGGTACGAATCAGTAAGTTAGAAAACCTACTATCAGTCAAAAGAAAATTCTCATGACCTGTCCTGTGTTGAAGCATTCTCTCTCTCTTCAGTGAGACAACCTATGGCTGCAAATGATGTAGCCTTATTGCCTGTCAACCGTAACTATGGTGTGAGAGCTAAAAATAAAACTATTCATCTACCTTAAAAGTACAGTTCTTATACAATAACACATTAACATCAGAGTTGCTCGTTAATTCCAAAGTTCCAAAATAAAGAATTTTACATCCGTCTTACGTGGTGGTTTAGGATAGCAGCTGGAGAAGGGGTCTCCTGTGTACCCATTAAGACATGTGCATACTGGAGTATGGTTGATCACGTTACACTCCGCACCCACACCACAAGAGCCTGGACATGGGTCACGGCACTTCTCTTTCATACACGCTCTGTTGCTAGGACATTCAGAATTAATACTGCATTCAGGTCGACAGTTTGGAGGAATACCCATGAAGTTGACCAAACAAGAACATGATGGTGAACCACCAATATCTCTGCATTCAGAGTTAGGTCCACATGGAGAGGGTATACAGGGGTCCACATGTACTGGTGGGATTGGGTCTCGTGCAGGAGCTAGAAGAGAAGACATACAGCATGCAAAACATTCCAGCCAAGACATACAGAAGAAAGTTGAGAATTGAAAGTAATATATAAGAATTTATTTTAGGTGATGTGAATTACTGTATATTAAATTTGTTGTATAGTACACATCAAGAAGAAAATTAATTCCTTATGCAAACACATGCATTGCATAGAGAAGTATATACAAAAATTCACACAATAAGAAACCGAAAGAGGAAAAAGAACATGCTTACGTGGAACCGAGAAACATCTGGAGAATGGATCGCCTGTAAAGCCAGGTTTACAGCTACAGATGGGGCTGTGGTTGATCACTTGACAGCGAGTATTTAAACCACATGGACCAGGACAAGGATCAACACATTTCTGGTTGATACAAGCCCTATTCTTGGAACATTCAGAGCTTACAACACATTCAGGATGACAACTTGGAGGGCTGCCAATGTAAGATGCTATGCATGAACACACAGCCTGT
Organism: Anabrus simplex; assembly: GCF_040414725.1. Classification (NCBI taxonomy): domain Eukaryota; kingdom Metazoa; phylum Arthropoda; class Insecta; order Orthoptera; family Tettigoniidae; genus Anabrus; species Anabrus simplex. The sequence goes on along the minus strand of NC_090266.1, from coordinate 973,205,583 downwards.
TCATTCACTTCCCGACATTGACTGTATGCTCCACAAGGGGATGGATGACAAGGATCACGCTTCTCAATTGGGGTTGCTAGACAAGTGAAGAAGTAAACATGCAACATAAGAAAACAGAAACACATATCATGCATTAAGTTTTACACATACACACGTAGATAAGAAGAAAGAAAATCCATTGCATGGAGACACATGCATTTTATACCTTGAAGACATGCATATGAAATTTCATACTCATGTTTTTGAGAAAGAGAAAGATTCACTTATAAAACAGTCTTCATGCAAGGAACTTTCGATGTATTATATGCACTGAGTTTGAATTTAAATGGCATGCTTGAGATTTGACTTAGAAGAGAAATTCATGCCAGCTATAGAAAAGTATGTCATAAGTCCTCAAGTGTGAATAAGTGAAGATGAGAGGACAGATTTTAACAAGAATTATACAGAAATGTCTCTGATTCAGTTCTGCACTACTTTATATATCCAATTAAAAACTTTATTAATGACAAGATATCTGCTGAATATGTTGAATTATATTTCTAAGTTAGAAAACAAGCAGGAATTGAGAAATATTGCTGCCAGAGCCAAGAGTGGTTTAAAGGAGCTAAACAATGATAATGGTATTCATGACTTTCCAATGCAAGACAAAGAGAAAGTGAAGTGCAAGAAGAACAGGTGCTTGTTCAGTATAGCTGATAGTCAGTTATGTTGTATCTTACACTTTCCTAAAACATGTACCAATGTTCAAAACAGTATATAAAACTATATAATTACCATTAGCAAGCTCTGCCAAGTATTGTGTATGTATGTATGTATGTATGTATGTATGTATGTATGTATGTATGTATGTATATATGTATGTATGTATGTATGAGAATAGGTTTCTCTTGAGTAGGTTTGGCTCACAGATATGTAATTTACAGTTTTTAATGAAAAACTCTTCTCTGGCATGAGGCAATAACACAGATGGCAACTGTGTGCAATCGTCATTTCCCAACTCCTGCTTCAAAATTTCCCTTGTTCCCTTACATTGCACAGGTGTAGGGCTGCAAAATCTGAATGGATCTCCACTGTAGCCCTGACGACAAGTACACGATGGTAAGTGATTAACCACTTGACATTCAGCATTCTGTCCACATGTGCCTGGACAGGGATCCTGACACTTGTTCTGGATGCACGCCTTGGTTGGAGCACAGTCAGAACTCAACACACATTCTGGGCGACAACCCTCATATGGATTCCCAACATATTCTGGTAGACAGGAGCAAGAACCTGCTCCATTCTGTTCTCTACACACTGCGTTTGGTCCACACGGGGACGGTACACAGGGAGTTGGTTTCTCTTGAATAGTTGGCTCGGCTGAAAGGGAGTATAGCCCGGAGTCAGACCAGAAGTTGAGAAAAGTATTTAAGTTTTTAGTAATGAGTAAGTAAGTGAATAAATTTAACTACAGATTAGAAGTAAGTGTTGTGTGTCAGTTCTCTAAAGATTAACTACAGTAGCCAGAGCAAAGCATTAGTTGTTAGAAATGGTGAGTTAGTATGTAGGGGATTAGAAGTAGTGAATATGTTATTGGGTAAGGGATTCATATGAATACAACCCAACAAGATCAAATTAAAAGCACTGTATTATAATATTTTGCAAATAATGAGATTAATAAGAAATTATTCTATAATGAAAGCACTGCATTTCTTAATCTTACTGCACTTATGTACCATCAAATATATGCTACATTAACATATTTATTTGGTTATCAAATTCTATTTTAATATAGTTTCTTACAATACACACAATAATTACAACATGGAATTGAGTTAATTAAACAAAATCAAACATCTTATACAATAAAGAACGGATCTAAACAAAATAAATCATTTTACACTGCAAGAATTATTTTCAAATATCTCCAACTTATTATATAATTAATTATACTAAATTACACACAGAGATAATTCAGAAGCAATTTGCTTAAGCTGATCCTTCCAACTGTCAGATATAATCATTAATAATGAGCTAAGAGAGGACATTCCCTTTAAATAAAAAACCATATTTTTCAAAAATCTGAGAGGATAAACGAGATAGCAAATTTCAGAAATATTAAATTCAAAACCCCATCACAGGTCTTACAGACAACAAATGTGATTATACGAGATTTCTCTACACATTCAGAAGTGTTAGTGTTAGCACATCAATTCAATATTGCCACATGAAAGTAAAACATAACAATGACATAAACATGAAACAATACAAAATGCTGCTGGTGAAGTTGATGTTGTGCTGATGACCATGATGATGGCCATGCAAGATGGCCATGATGCTTCTCTTCAGTCTCCCAATACTCCATCTATATTATATTAGGCAATCTTGAGATTAATATTACCCAATTATACTATCATTACTATCATTAATTTAATTACCAATATTTACAAAAATGTGATTGACTGAAGACGACTCTCACATTGCGATTTCAACTACTGTACAGTTACTAAGACTACATGTTATATCTGTACACTTTATGCATGCATATCTATCTATCTATCTATCTATCTATCTACCTATCATATTCTAAAAAATTATTTCATTATTACAGGAAACTTTGCCTTGACATCTAACATCACTTCCTACAGAAATTATATTGGTGATGCATAATTAAATTGCTGAAGTTTACAATGCAAAACATGATTTGCGTAGATATAAATCACACACTAACCTTTTACCTGAAATAAAATTCTTATTGTAAATGAAGCTGGGAATTAAGCTACAGTGTATAATTCCTATGAAATATCTCTCTTTTACATTGAAAGATATCCCTATGTTACACAGATGAGAGCCTAAGCCACCTATGATAACATTACATCTCATTTGATCGCCATAATATAATATGAAAGGAGCAAAAGGAGACGATGCGCTGACGTTGGGGGACTCAGTTTCCTTACCTTGCTGAGGAGTCCCCTTTCATGCATCTTGACTGTGGAAAAATCATCGTGCAATTTCATTCACATTTCACAAACATATGGTATGGGGGGATGCAACATGCTAACATGCATAAAACTAATACAATTGACAAATGGAGAGAAAACTCAGAACAAATGCATTCAGATATAATTTTCAAATTCAGTATTTTTTTGTCCAAAATTTGTTAATAAAAAAAAAATATATATATATATATATATATTAAAGGATCGTTAGAATATGGAATTATCAACAACCTAAGTACCATGTATGCTTTTCATTTAGGTCAAAACTGTACATTTCTGGAGGGGGAATGTCTAAACTAATAATTAATATTTCTGTTTGTCAGTCACACATAGAGGAAGAACATAAGAGTGAAAACAAAACAGCTAAATCAACAAGTCACTCATGAGATGTTAATCTATGCTGTGAGAAGGAAACAGCCTCTATCTCAGCCTGAAAATTAAACAATCAAGTTTCCATCTGACTGCAATGGTTTCTGTACTTCTTTTTGCTGTCAAATTATTAGGCAATTTCTCTAATGGTATAAGCAATTTTCTTCATAACTGTATTGCATTATTTTTAATTTAATGTCTTCTCGTAAAGATATACTTTCCATAGTTCCCTCTGTAATGGGTGAAATGAATTTTCACTTCTAAACTTCTAAATGTAATGTCTGGGCATATTAAAGGGGGAAAACATAATAACTAAAGGGAGGAGTTGTCTAAAGAGAAGGATTGTGGATGAACAAATTGACATTTGTAAGACTTTTCTGCATTTCAATAACAAGCAGATACAGGATACAGCTGAGGGATGGATTATATCGTGAATCTTGACAGACACACAGGGACATATTTTAACAAAGTTCTTGCTCAAACTGTGGATTGGGTAGAGATTTAAGAATGAAAGTTGGCTGGTGTCAATTACACGTAATATTGATGCAGTAAGTGGAGCCTCCGTGGCTCAGACGGCAGCGCGTCGGCCTCACACTGCTGGATACCGTGGTTCAAATCCCGGTCACTCCATGTGTGATTTGTGCTGGACAAAGCAGAGGCGGGACAGGTTTTTCTCTGGGTACTCCGGTTTTCCCTCTCATCTTTCATTCCAGCAACACTCTCCATTCTCATTTCATAGCATCTATCATTCATTAATAAATCACTTTGGGAGTGGCGACCCCATCGTACAAACAGCCTATATCTGCTTCATTCATTACAACCCTGACCCAGTCAATGACTGGAAAACAGGTTGTCGGTTTTCATTTTCATTGATGCAGTACAGAAAATCCAGACTCAGTTTGAAAAGCAGAACTTCAATTTTTCAGTTGAGAAGCATGTCAGTTCCTGGGGTAAGCCAAGTTAACCAATCAGACCACCAATAACAACATTTACACAAAAGAATCAGAGAACCACCTAACTGAGGTGGTAAAGGTGTTTTCGGTTCACCCAAAAGGACGAGAGTTCAATTCCTTCTCAGGAAGTCAACAAATTTCAAAACCAGGCTTCCACTTCTGGAAAAGCACATAGCCCTGCAAGTCACTCATCCTGTGCCAAAATTTAGTACCATGTTAATTCCATGAGATAAAGTCAGCCAGGCATAGAGCTCTTAGTACTGAGTCTTATAAAAAGTGGAAACCTCTACTTACAACTCCTCCAAGGGTCTTCATGACCTGTATGGAGATGGTAAGAAATACTACTAGCATAGCTCACTTGGTAGAGTGCACACCTCACCAAGCACTTGCCATCTGTTTGAGGCCTTCCTCAAGGAGGATAGAATAACAATGGTAGTAATAATTACTGAAAGTAGATAATGTTGGAAGGTGAAGGGAGGGGATCTAGGCAAGGCAAGATAATGGAAAAAAGGAGCGGTTATTGAACAGTATGTTAAGACCAGATGTTTCCCTACATCTGAAACATTAGTTAATGTCTAACTTTGGAATCTGTAAGGGCAAGAACATGGGAAGAACTTTAACTGCAAAACAATCATCAAATGTGGTTTGATAGAGTTTTTCCGCCTCCATAACATAATGGTTAGCGCTATTAGCTGCTGTCCTCGGGGGCCTGGGTTCGATTCCCAGTACTGTCAGAAATTTAAGAATGGCAGGAGGGCTGGTATGTGGTTAAAATGGCACATGCAGCTCACCTTCATTGGGGGTGTACCTGAAAAGAGCTGTACAACCTTGAGACAACACGAGTTTACTTTACTTTACGGAGTTAATTGAACATAGAAAGCTGGGCAGAGTCTACTTTGAAGCAGTTAGATGACGCTGGATGATGTACAGTCATGACACCCTTCTATGGGGTAAGACTTGTTGGTGGTACTAATGATGAAAGAGGTGCTGAGTACATGTAGTCAGCAGGTATTGTAGCAGTTGTGATCACAGGGCAAGAATCAGAATGGGGTGGGAGTTAATGTGGTTCAGAGCAAGTGAGAATGTTTCCCACTTCTCGTGGGTGGAAGATCTTGAGTGTCAGGGTGAGGCTGAGAGGAGGTTGAATACTTGTTTTAAAATGAGACTGATTTTTTGGAGACCAGGATGATATGTGGTTTTGAAGGGAACTGGACTCTGTTGGGCAGAGTTCATGGTGGGAAATCTAGTGGCCAAACAACTGGGTGGGCTAACCCCTAACAGTAAAGGCCTTCCTCAGGCTGTCGTCATATGAAACATAGGCTTTAGGCATTGAACAAATACGTTTACCCTGCATGAGAGGTCATTTGGTAGCGACTGTTTCGTGTGATATGGGTGAAAACTGTTGTAATGTAGGTGCTGTTGATGGTTCCTACACATTGTAATTTGCTCTTGTTAGCTTTCTAACTTGAAAAAAATATTTCTTCATACATACTTATATTTCCAATATACCAAAAAAATAACATACAGAATTCTCATAATTATTCATTCCATATCTCAGTAGCACATTGAAATAAGGACCATTTTATATGCATGGTGGGTATATATGCAGAATTCCTTCTACAGTAACAAAATTGTTGTTATTCACGACTGTGCATTGTATCCAAGTTTTCTAAACCATTTGTCTCACCATGCGGCAAGCAAGATAAAGCAAGCAAAATTCATCCTACCTGGTAGAAGAGAGCAGCCACTGAATGGATCTCCTGTATAGCCAGCATTGCAGGTACAGACTGGAGTATGATTTACAACAGTGCATCGCGAGTTCGCGCCACACGATCCCGGACACGGGTCCCTACACCGTTGGTTAATACAAGACAAATGACTAGAACACTCCGGATTAATAGTACACTCGGGACGACAATTTGGCGGTGCGCCAATATAATTCGGTAAACACGAGCAAGCGGGGCTTTCCCCTCGGACTTGACATTCGGCATTCGGACCGCACGGCGATGGCATGCACGGATTTACCGGGCCAGGTCGTTCAACTGGAAAGAAAAGAAACACTTCATAATAGTACAGAATAAGATGGATATTTATATCAATACAGTGGTAAAATGCAAGTGGTTATAGTTGAAAATCGTTTTCTGTGACAATGTTACCTTACTATTCTAAGAGGTTGAATAATCCACACTCGCCTCACAAAAAAAATGGAAATGAACCCCTCTCTTTTCTGTTTTCCATTTAAAATGGAATATACAATGAAATATGTGGTATATAGGTTTTCTGAGGACCAGGTAGCTCATTTGATTTATTACTTCCAGAACTGCAATGTTGCTTACTTTCCATTTATAGTACAGCTTCAACTACAAAGATTTCTTGAAGATGAACTAAGTTGCCAAACTAATCCTTTATTGACCTCTTAACATCAATTTTATGTTGATGTTTGAAGAAAAATATTTATAACTATGAAAAGCCTAAGGGGATGTGCTAGTGCAGTGGTCTATCTACTTGACTTCCAGCCTAAATGCCCTGGATTTTCTTTTTTTGCTAGTGGCTTTATGTCGCACCGACACAGATAGGTCTTATGGTGATGATGGGATAGGAAAGGCCCAACCGCATAGCCAACTCGCCCGGTAAAGCCCTGGATTTGAATCCTGGCAATTTCAGGTGGGATTTTCAATAGGGCCAGTATGTGACAACAGGAAGGGGACCTGACCTTAAAAAGAAACACCTGTAAAGTCCTAAATTTAGCCTGGATGCACAGCCAACCCCATAAAAATGTGTGAAGGTGTATTTTAAAAAAAAGAGAGAGAAGAAATCCAAATGTATAGCCTGTTCTCTAACTTATTCTCTTTGAAATATTTATAAAGGAATTTACAGTACATTTGTGAATAAGTAGTCCTAACTAAAATTCTAGAACATATTGCTTGCATACAGCTTTAAGATGAAGGGAATTAACAATATAGGAACTCAAAAGCTATGTTATATACTTATCAAAATGATTCTTACCGGGCAGTGGATAACATCTTGAAAATGGGTCTCCAGTGTTTCCTGATGCACAACTACAGATGGGATTATGATTCACCACTTGACATTGAGCATTGATTCCACAGGTACCAGGGCAAGGATCACTGCATTTGTTGCCAAGGCATGCCCGATTAAGGGGACACTCTGCACTAACTACACATTCTGGTCGGCAAGCTGGAGGACTGCCAATAAGTCCTGGCTGGCAAGAGCACACAGCATGACTATCAATCACACGGCAAATGCTATTTGGTCCACATGGTGAGGGCTGGCAGGGATCACGAGGAATATCTACAACACACAAAGTATAAAGACAAATGTAAAAACAAGTTTTCTGTTCTTTCAATTCCACATTCCTCTTTAAGAATGAGTGAATAGATGAAAGATTTACTATCAAGTATGTAAATATATCTCATGACTAAAGACAAGAATTTTATGCAAATGCAGGCTTTCACAAGTTTGTCACTTAGTTCAAACTCATGACTCTCATGACTTTCTGGTTCTATTAGAGCATGTTTGCAAGTTTTAGCAATTTTTTAGGCAAATCCACGTGTAATGCATATTTTAACTTTATTTCATGTGAAGAGCATTTAATGTAGTGTGTTTTAGTTTAAGAACATGTTTTACTGTTACTTTCGGTCAGTCCCTACATTCTGCCACACTTCACGACTTCTGCTGTTCTCAATATTTTGTTGTCTTGGGGCTAATTACGCCGTTTGGAGATAGCAATATATTTTTGACAATGTCTGATATTCCTCTACAGCAAGCAGGCAGAAATAAAGCACAGCTTGATTTTAATGTTCTACGGTGAAGGGATTTCAGGTTTTCCAAACCTCCATTAAGGTCTTAGTTGTTCAGATACTGAACTTAGAAAACTGCTACTGTCTCTTAGTACTATGGATATGAGACAGATTTATGACAGGTTTTAGGGAATTTGAGATGGTAATTTTGTGGTAGAAGGTTTATTTCTAGACTCTAAATGGCAACAATTCTACAACCTGGCAAACAGCAGCATGGTACTAAGAGTTGGGAATTCCATCAAACCTGTTCTTCAGTGATGTGAACTTACTAACCAAACCCCTACCCTTCAATTGTCTTAAATAAAATATAGTCATTCTCCTTCCCATTTCACTCATGGTTCTTGAGCTGAGAACCACAGAGCAAGTGAAAGAATACAGAAGAGATCTTGTTACAGAAGTGCATAGTTGTAACTATTTGGTGAAGGGATTACAGGTTTTCCAAATTTCCAATAGGCTCATTAGTTGTGATGGAATGAAATTCCCAACTCTTAGTACCATGCTGCTGTTTGCTAGGTATATGTGCTTCTTCTGAATGGAGCAAGGAACGCAAGTATGAAAAGGAACAAACGAACAAGATTAAACAAGACTTTCAGTGAAGTGAGTCCCGAGAACATTATAGGAGTTTTAAAAATAAGATACATGGGTACAAGAGTGCCTCCCTCAGCTTTAAAGGAAATATGGAACTTAAGCAACATTAAACAAAGAAAACTGCAGATCCTTGCCGAATACTTCGACAAACTTCTAATTTGTGAAAAACCAGTTAACACCATCAAAACCAACAAATCAACATGCCAAAAACCTGGCGTCTTCTCCCATGGATCGTGATGAGATCAAATGATGCTTACAGAGACTGAAAACCAACAAGGCCTCTGGTGGAGAATCCATGGTGGCAGAACTATGGAAGTACGCACAGGAACAAGCAACAAATGTCTTGCATAAGATCATGATTTACATATGGGAGAAAGAACAACTACCAAGGTAGAAAGTTGCTTTAATTCATCCTTTACATAAGAAAGACAATATCAAAGATGTAAATAACTGTAGTGGTATCCCATTACTCCCAGTAGCATACAAGGTTCTATTGTTATCCATCCTAGACCGACTAGAACAGAAAGTTGAGCACTGACTTGGAAAATACGAAGGAAGTTTTTGGAAAGGCCAATCAGCAGTAGAGCAGATCCACAATCTTAAAAAAAAAAGATAATAAGATATTATATGTCTAGAGGCCAAACATACGTGGATACATTTGTAGACTTCAGAAAGGCATATGAGTCCGTTGACCATGATGTGTTGCTTCCAATAATTCCAGAAATCGTACTGACAAAAAACAGCTAGTGGTAACATGAGCAACCCTGACTAATACCATCCCCAAAGTAAAATTCTAATGATACTTCTCTGCACCCTTTGAAATTAAAGTGGGTGTTAGGCAGGGAGATGGACTCTCAGATACTACCAAATAGAAACTTGTTCAGAGGTTTAAGGATTGGGACGAAGAAGAAGAAAGAGGGAGCGGAAATTGACTGCTTAGCTTTTGCAGATGATATAGCAATAATGACAAAGAATTTTGAAACTGCGACAGAAGAAATTAATCTGTTGAAAGAGGTGGCAAAACAAACAGGCTTGCAGATACCCTTTGAAAAGACAGAAGTAATATCAAACATCAAGGAGCACATGACTCAACTAAACACCAAATATGGAACAATATACCATGTGAATAAGTTTAAATACCTCGGTGGGTGGTTCCAATCAAACCGACTAGATACAGAGGCCTTAGCGGCCATAGAAAAAAAAAAATGGTGGTAGCTTTCCAAACCACCTGGAACATGCATAACAAAAGTTGCTTTTATATAAACAACAAATTTCATAATTACAACACTGTCATCAAGCCAGTATCTCCCTAAGCATCAGAATGCCTTATCCTCTCTCAGAAATGTGCGCTCGCTAATTTATAACAAAAAGAGAGAAAGATTCTCCACAACATACTTGGTCCAAACTATAAAACCATAAGAAAATCCAGACTAGGAAACTACTCTAAGAAAGAGAAGATCACAGACACAATGAACAGACAGAGGGCTCAGATCTATGGTTACCTATGATGGATGGACAACTCCCGATGGACAAAACTAATTTTTTAACACTTTTGACTCAAACCAAAAAACTACGATTCCCTGGTACATTAACGTGAAGAAAGACCTTGAAGAAATGGGCCTACATTCAGAAGAAGCACATAAACAAGACCATTTCAGAACAGGCATCATGAGTTTTGGGACTTTCTGGGATGAGAAATGGACAAATGGCGCAAAGTGATTGGATAAACACAGCGATTTAATGAAAAAGTGCTGGATGAAATGAGAATTGAATACACGCCAGAATGCAGAATGAAACTTATCGTGCTCTCTAGTTGGCAGATTAGTGAATAACAAACAAGAAAAAGAAGAAGGTAAACACAAAATAAATGTTATCACCTGTTTTATTATTATTATTATTATTATTATTATTATTATTATTATTATTATTATTATTATTATTATTATTCATAATGCCTCTTTACATTGTACTTTTTTATACTAAACTACCATTCACACAAGAAGTGGAAAATAATTCATAGCGAAGCTAGGCAAACAATAGGGAACATTATTTAGCAGTGTAATCACAATGCTAGTGAAGGTAAAGTGTTGTGTAATAACAAACAGTTCACAGCTTCCAATCCTGAATTCACTAGGGATGCAAGTCAGAGACTTGTGGTACTTAAAAGTTGAGAATAATATGTATCTAAGTAGTTACATTTCCAAATAATTACTATTTATTGATGTCATAACATAAACAAAAGAGTATGTAAGTTAATACGTATCTTTTAAACTTTATTTATGTAGTATGTATCACCCTTCAGCATCTACTTGCAAGGACAATATTCTATTTGGGTAAATCTTTGACTCTTCCTGCTTACCCTTCACAATACTTTTAGGTCACACTATCAGACAGACCCCTTATGTCTGGTCAACTGCAATGTCGACATTTCAGGTCAGGAGGAGAAGAGTTCTAAACAACTTTGAGACTAGAAACACTGACTATGAATTGTGGTTGTCTTAGTCTACTGGTAGCGAAGAATGTCTTTCCCACTGAGAAGGTAACATGTCTGCAATCGAACATCACACTATATAATATTAACTTTTAGAGGGCGGAATTTAATATATTAAATCCCATAACAGTTACCCGCGAGCGGAATTTAATATATTAAATGGTCAGAGATCCAGCGTCACTGGCGCACGTAGTAATAAAATAACTCAACAGATGGCAGTAAACAACACTTATAGGTCTAGCTGGAAGGGAAATCCTCGAATAGAGTTGCGTTATCTCCCTGCTAGCTTTTTACAAGCTGTAAGCTGTTATCACGTTCGGTCAAGCATGCGTTGCAAGTTTTGAGACCAGCTTTTTATGATATACAGTATATTGCTATTTTGCAACATGGTTAGTAAGAAGAGAGTCAATGAGCAATACATTGTTTCAGTTTTGGACTTTATGGATGTGGATGAAAGTGATTTTTTATTTGAAGAGTCCTAAGATGGAAATTCAAGTAGTGAGTCTTCTCAGTGCAAGAGCCACTCACATGCCCCGGAGAACAAAACTGCTTACGAAAGAACTGACGCAAGTAACTTACATCCGGGACCTTCAAGTTCCATTCTGATATATAATATTAGTCAAGGACCAATTTTTCATTCGTATTTTGACATGGTGACTGAGCCTACACAGTACTTTTCACTATATTTTAATACCAAAATTTTGACATAATTCACCAGGAAACAGTAATTTCAGGAAACAAATGGAAACTACAGGCTACACCTTCAACTAGAAGATTTAGAATCAAAGACTGGTCATCTCCAACATTATCTGATATAAGAGCTTTGATTGGCATAACTTATTTGTGGATTGACTCTTACGCCGGTTGTTTGTTTTTACCATGCTGTTGCTGCAGAAAAAAAAAAAAAAGTAATATCCTACGGACCTCTGCAATGGAGTACATCCATTATTCAAGGTAAGTAACTAATATTACATACATATGCATACTTATAACTAGTGTTAAATGAAGGAAAAATAATGTAGTAGGGGAATATTAACTGGAAAAAGGAATGAAAAGGAAGTTGGCTGGTAGAATTCTGCACTGATCATAATTTACACCTTACTAATACTTGGTTCAAAAACCACAAACGATGTTCTGTATGTATATGTGGAAGGGCCTGGAGACACTGGAGGGTATCAAATAGACTCGAATATGACTAGACAGAGATTCAGAAACCAGACATTGGATTGAAAGTCCTTCCCAGGAGCAGACATGGACTCTGACCACAACTTGGCAGTCATGAAACACAGAATGAAATTGAAGAAAGGAAGAAACGCAAAGAGATGGGATGTAGACATGTTGAAGGAAAGGAGAGTGAAGGAATGTTCCAAAGAACATGTTGCACAAGGACTAAATGAAAAGGCTGAAATAAATAAACACACTAGATGAAGAGTGGACAGTCCTGAAGAATGAGATCAGTATGACTGCTGAAGAAAAGTTAAGAAGGAAGGCAAAATCAAGTAAGAATCACTGGATAACTAAGGAGATACTAGACCTGACTGACCCACTGTAAAAGTACAAGAATGCAAAAATGGGGAGTGCAGAAAAGAATAAAGGTGACTAAAGAATGAAGTTGAGAGGAAGTGCTGGACAGCTAAGGAAGAATGGCTAAAAGAGAAGTGCAAGGACGTTAAGGATTTCATGATTATAGGAAGGGTAGATGCTGCATACAGGAAAATCAAGGAAATGTTTGGTGTATGAGTATTAGGAGTTTGGATGGAAAACCATTTTTAGTGAAAGAACAAAATGAAGAAAGGTGTCAGGAACTTATTCAACAATTCTGTGAAGAGAAAGAAATAGATGATAAAATTCTGGAACAAATAAAATACTTCTGATGCTAATGAAATTGGAGACCCAATTTTGGAGAATTCGACAGAGTATTCATCATCATCATCATCATCATCATCATCATCATCACCATCATCATCATTTTTCAACTCCAGTTTCCCGAGACCAGTAAGTGATGATATACCCTCAGAATTATGGATTGCCTTAGGAGAAACCAGCATGTATGATACAGGAGAAGTGCCATCCAATTTGAAAAAGAATGTTGTTATACCTTTTCCCAAGAAAGCAGGTGCTGACAAGTGTGAAAAGTATCCCACCATTAGTTTAGTATTTCACACTTGCAAATTTATTATTTACAGAAGAATGGGGAGACAAGCTAAAGCTGAATTGGGAGAAGATCAGTTTGGCTTCAGAAGAAATGTAGGAATACGTGAAGCAAAATTGACTTTACATCTGACCTTACAGGATCGAATTAAGGAAAAGCCTGAGTACATGGCATTTGTAGATCTAAAAAAAGGCACTTGATAATGCTGAATGGATGAAGCTATTTGAAATTCTGAAGGTGTTTGGAATCAGATACCAAGAAAGAGGGATTATCTACAATGTGTACAAAATCCAGTCTGCAGTGATAAGAATTAGACTTCGTAAAAGAAGGAAAAAAGGTGGGACTAGCGATCAACTAAAAGAAGACCAAGGCCCTAAGGACTAACACCAACAAACTAGACCCATTTGTCTTCAGTGATGAACCTACAGAGGATGTGGATAGTTTCACCTATTTGAGCAGTGTACTGTAGTTACCAAAGATGGAGGAGCAGTATAGGACGTCTCTCAACATGTACAAAAAGCAAATGGTACCTTTGTTCGGCTCTATCTGGCATGGAAGAACAACAAAATATCTATCAGGACCAAACTTCGCATTTTCCGAAGTAATGTCAAGGCTGTTCTACTATATGGGTTTGAGACCTGGAAAGTGACTAAAGTGATTACCTCCAAGTTGCAGATCTTTGTCAACCGCTGTTTAAGGAAGATTCTAAACATCTACTGGCCGGAAGTAATCTCCAATCATGAACTATGGAGAAGGACGGGTGAAACGGAGATGGCCATACAGATAAAGCGGTGGAAATGGAAATGCATAGGGCATACATTGAGGAAAGGGAATGAAGCCATTGAGAGAGAGACACTGGATTGGAACCCACAGGGTAAAAGGAGGAGAAGGAAGGCCCAAACAAACGTGGTGAAGATCTGTACACATGGAGGCAATGGAAGAAGGCAAGACCTGGAGAGAGGTGAAGAGGCTGGCTGACAACAGGATCAGATGGAGATGCTTTGTTGATGCCCTATATTCCACAAGGAACAACAGGAATTAAGTAAGTAAGTAAGTAAGTAAGTAAGTAAGTAAGTAAGTAAGTGATAAGAATTGCAGGCTATGAGAAAGAAGCAGCAATCCAGAAATGAGCAAAGCAAGGCAGCAGTTTGTCTCCTCTCCCTTTCAATGTTTACAGTATATAGAACAGGCAGTGAAGGAAATCAAACTAGAATTTGGAAAATTTGGAAAATTATCTGAGTCTGCAGAAGACCTGGAGAAATTGCTGAATGGTATGTGCACATTCTTGGAGGAGTAAAAGACAAAAATAAATCGATCTAAAACAAAAGTAATGGAATGCAGCCTAACAATGTTGGGTGATGTAGGAAATATTAGATTAGGAAATGAAGTCTTATGGAAAGTAAAGGAATAATGTTGGTTAGAAAAATAACTAATGATGGCAGAAGAAAGGAGGACATAAAATGCTGACTAGCACAAGCAAGGAATGGCTGTCTTAAGAAAAGAAATTTGTTCATTTCAAACACTGAAATATAATCAGAAAGATGTTTTTGAAGACTCTGCTAGAGCATGTCATTGTATGGAGTGAAAAATGAATGACAACTTGCTCAGAAAGAAAGAGAATAGAAGCTTTTGAGATGTGGTTCAACAGAAAAATGCTGAAGGTGAAATGGGTAGATCGAATCACAAATGAAGAGATAGTGAACTGAATTGGTACCGGAAGAATGATTGGGAAAAATTTGACCAGCCCACATCTTAAGATACCCAGAACTTGTTTGGTTAGTTTTTCTAGGGAAGTGGAGGTGGTAAGACCTGTACAGGTAGACCAAGATATAAACATGACCAAAATATAAGAGTAGATGTAGGATATAGTAGTTACGTAGAAATGAAAATGTGAGCACATGATAAATAGGCACAGAGAGCTGCATCAAACCAGTCTATGGCCTGATGGCCCAAAAAACATCAAGAACTTCACAAATGTTTACAGTATGCACTGTTGCCAATACCCAAGACACACAGTGATGCTAAACACAGATCAAGTTCAATATTTGTCCAATAGAAGCCATTTTTCATGTTGGTCAGTTTAACATCATGTGTAAGGTTGGTGATGTATGGCCATCACGTGCAGGACTGAGGTAAACATGGAAACACTACCAATTTCTGCAATTTCTGCAACTAACTGCGTTCAAATTGTGACAATGCTGCAAAACGAATGGTGCAATTGGATGTCACCACTAATGAGTCAGTATGATGTCTCTAGAGTTTGAAAAAAGTTCAGGGATACATCAACGGTTGCTGATCAGCAATGGACCCACACAAAACAACTCACAGGGAGGATTGGTATTTGTTATTTTCAGCACTTCATAGGCCAAATGCTACTGGAATCTTTCCACCAGGACCTTCGAGGGTGCCACTAGGGTAATGTGTCAGATCAGACAATGTGAAATTGGCTACACGATGGAGGACTGATATCACGGAGACCAGTGTCAAAACCTGCTCGTAAACTACATCAGGAACACATAAGGATTCCCGAAGGAAATCAAAATCTATATCAGGAACAGTGGAAGCATATGCTCTCTTCTGATGAGGTCACCAAAAGCTTGTACCCATACAACAGAAGCATTAGTGTCTGGAGATGATTGAGTGAGAGAAGGAATGAGCCATTCAACATGGAGTGCCATCAGCAGCAAGGGTGTTTTGGGTGGGCTCATATTTGGTCGATGTATGTTCACGGTAACGTGACTGACGAGGTTAATAGAAAAAACATTCTCCAAACTAATGATCGCAGAAGAAAGGAGGACATAAAATGCTGACTAGCACAAGCAAGGAATGGCTGTCTTAAGAAAAGAAATTTGTTCATTTCAAACACTGAAATATAATCAGAAAGATGTTTTTGAAGACTCTGCTAGAGCATGTCATTGTATGGAGTGAAAAATGAATGACAACTTGCTCAGAAAGAAAGAGAATAGAAGCTGACACTGTGGGCGAGGGCTTTACGCAAATGGATGGTAATGCTTGAGCCCACTGAACCAGAATGGTCAATCAGTTCCTTGTGATACATGGCACACATCGAATGATGTGGCCGCCACAGTCTGCAGACATTAACTGTGTTGAACATGCATGGCATCCTAGTCTATCTGCTAACATTCAGCAACTGACTGAAATTGCTATCCAAGAGCAGGATAATCTGCCCCAAAACAACTTGGATTCTTTGGTACTGAGTATATCTTGTCATGTTCCAGTATGCCTCTGGGGCCAATGGTGCTGATCTGCCACACGATGAACGGTAATTATGTGTTCAAAATTCCATATTACCAACATTGTGCTCTTTCTGTTGCCTTTGCTTAGCTGACCAGATGTTGTTTTTCTTTGTATATATTCTTCATAAGGCATAATGAATGTACACACATATAGCAAAATGAAAAGTGCACCAAACCAGAACATGCAAACTCTTTGGCCACTGTGGAAAGTAAAGTGCAGTGCTACAATGAGCAGGCAGTAGAGAGAACTACAAGAATGTATTATTAATGCCACACAGTATCATTCTGAGATTTTTAAATCATAAAGAGTGCCCTTTGTAAAATTGACTCCATTCTTTAGTGTTAATTCACAGTTTCAATTAAAGGTGTTTTATAATGTCATAAGATGTTCATTAATTAGGAAAGGTCAAAGAACTAACACAGTAGCTAGAGAGAAATTATAGACTTTCTTTCTTATAACTCAATTGCAATATTCACTCACCAGGTTTGATTGGTCTGCAGGCTACAAACGGATCTCCTGATGTTCTCTCAGGGCAAGTACAAGTTGGAATGTGATTCACAACATCACACTGAGCTCCATCACCACATATGCCAACACAAGGATCTACACATCGCTGATTGCTACAAGCCTTACTGCGGGCACAGTCAGAGTTCATAGTACACTCTGGTCGACAATTCACGTACGGATCCCCAAAGTAGTTAGGGTAACATGAACATTCACCATCTCTGCATTCAGCATTAGGCCCACAAGGTGAAGGACTACATGGGTTCGTCTCAACTGGTTCATGAGCTGAAAGAATTTTAAGTCAGAACAATTAAAGTAGAATGATTTATATGGTATACCAACAAGCAGCAAGAAGCACAATTAGTACTTAATACTAAAAATAAAATTATATGCATTACTGACTTCAATATCAATTTAAATATGTATATTTTTCAGATACTGAGGTTAGTTTAGTAATTGAGATCCTTCTTATACAGGTAACTACTCAGTACTTTTATATCATGAAAAATATTGTTAAAATACATGACTGCAATAGCTACTCCTTGTCAGGCTCCTGTTTCTTAATATTATTTTTGTTTTTCTCACATAAATACTGCACTTCTTACATTTCAATAATAATAATAATAATAATAATAATAATAATAATAATAATAATAATAATAATAATAATAATAATAACATATTTAAGCCTATTATAAGAAAATATCTCAATAGTAATTCTTACCTATTACACGAGAGCACTGAGTGAAAGGATCTCCTGTGTGATCAACCAGGCATGTACAGGTTGGGATGTGATTTTGCACTCTACATTCTGCATTAACACCACAAGAACCAATACAAGGATCCCGGCACTTTTCTGTAATGCAGGCTTGAGTGGGAGGGCAGTCTGTGTTCACAACACATTCTGGTCGACAATTAGGTGGTAGACCAATATAGTTCTGGAGACAAGAACATGACGGCTGATCTCCAACTGCACGGCATTCCGAATGAGGGCCACAAGGAGATGGTGTACATGGATATTTTGTTGTATCTGGTGGTGGCAATGGGGGTGGTTCTCGATAACAACGAGAAAAGGGGTCACCGGTCATTCCTGCTGGACAGCTACAGATAGGATTATGGTTGATAACTTCACAGCGAGCCTGTATTCCACAAGTGCCAGGACATGGGTCATTACACTTGAACTTGTGACAGGCTCTGTTCTGTGGGCATTCAGCATTAACCACACATTCCGGTCTACAGTTAGGTGGAGCTCCCATATAGCCTGTCTGGCATGAACAGACAGCTTGCCCATTTACTGTTCGGCATTGGCTGTTTGGACCACAAGGAGTTGGACTGCAGGGATCCACTGTTGGCGGAGTTGTAACTAGAGAGAAGAAAGAAGCCCTCATTAACAATCAAGGAAATCTGAAATTTCTGCTTTACTTTCTGTAGTACAAAACACATCAAAATTATTTACCTATAGGTGGTTTTGGTGAACAGGCAGAGAAAGGATTTCCGACATAACCTTCAAGACAAGTGCACGTTGGAATGTGATTCACCACTGAGCACTGCGCAAACTGCCCACAAACTCCTGGACAGGGATCTTCACATTTATTACGGATGCATGCTTTGTCAGTGGGGCAATCAGAACTCAAAACACATTCTGGACGGCAACCTTCATATGGATTTCCTTGATAATCAGCAATACAACTGCATGCTCCAGCTCCATTTCGTTGTTTGCAAACAGCATTTGCTCCACAAGGAGATGGTTCACATGGATTTTGAGGAACCTCTTCTGTAATAAGATACAAATAACAAACTATACAACCTAATTCTGGCCAAATACAATGTCAAGTGATGAAGTTTTAGCTGGTAACTCTATGGAGGAATATATTAACTGGTGAGAGTGATAATACGTTAATTACTATGAAACATTACTAAAATGACAGGGGAAATCAAGAGATACTAGAGAAAATCTGTTCAAATTCTATATGTCCAGCACAATCTTCATATACATAATCCAAGATTTTAACCTGAGATGCAATAATAAAAGACTCACATAAAATGTATAATCCTATAATACAAAATTTGCATTTAACTATCAGGTATATGCATAAGTCTTTCCGGTTTCACTAAGAGATGAAATGAAATGGCGTATGGCTTTTAGTGCCGGGAGGCATCCGAGGATTTCGGCTCGCCAGGTGCAGGTCTTTTTTATTTGACTCCCGTAGGCGACCTGCTTGTTGTGATGAGGATGAAATGATGATGAAGACGACACATATACCAAGTCCCCATGTCAGGGGAATTAACCAATTATGGTTAAAGTTCCCGACCCTGCCGGGAATTGAACCTGGGACCCCTGTGACCAAAGGCCACCATGCTAACCATTTAGCCATGGAGAAAGAGATGGCGCCAGTGAACAGTACGCAGCATATGAATTTGGCACATACATCAGTTTGTTCGTCAGACATCAACCGACCAACACACAAAAGTTCAGTCCACGAAACACTAGTATCTCTGTTGTATCATTCAGTGATCATGTCGATGTTTGTGCCTGAAAAAGAACATTTGTGGCACGTATTGCTTTTCTTATTTAATCAAAAGAAAAGGGCTGTGGAAAGTCATTGTTTGCTGGTAGAAACATATGGTGAACACACTCCCATCAATTAGAACATGTGAGACATGGTTCTGACAATTTCAACATGGTGATTTCAATGTGAAAGACAGTGCATACTCTGGTAGACCAAATAAGTGCGAAGACGAGCAATTGCAGGTGTTACTGGATGATGACCCAACTCAAACTCAACCGCATTTGGCACAAGCATTAAATGTGTCACAAGAAACAATCAGCAGACATTTACGAGCAATAGGGAAGATCAGCAAAAAAGAGAAAGATATTCCACCTATTCAATACAATAATATTGTTGCACGAATTAATGTAACAACATATTTAATATCTTTCTCTTTTTAGCATTGTAATTATTAGTTCAATATGGATCAGTGATGAAGTGTTTAACTTTAAAAGATCAGCAAACTCGGTAAATGGGTCCCACGCAATTTGAATGAATGGCAAATGGAAAACTGCAAAGTAACTTGTGAAATGCTTCTTCAACATCACGAAAGAAAATAAAATCTGCACCGAACTGTGACGGGTGATGAAAAATGGATTTATTTTGAAAACACGAAGCGGAGAAAATTGTGGCTATCACCTTCAACACCAAGGCCAAATCGCTTCAGCAAGAAGACCATGCTTTGTGTCTGGTGGGACCAGAGTGGTATTGTGTATTATGACCTCTTGAAGCCCGGTAAAACCATTAATGTACAATGCTATCTCCAACAAATTATTCATTTAAATCACGCATTGATCAAAAGACGACTGGAATGGGCCAGAAGACATGGCAAAGTGATTTTGTTACACGGCAATGCGCCTTCTCACACTGTAAAACCAGTGAAAGACACCTTGAAACCGCATGGGACATCCTTCAGCACCCGCCGTACTGCTCCGACCTGGCGCCATCTGACTATTACCTCTTCGCATCAATGGGGCACGCGCTCGCAGAGCAGCACTTCAGCAATTTCAAGTAAGTTGGAAGACGACTCGACGGATGGTTTGCCGCAAAAGACAAGCAGTTTTTCTGGCATGGTATTCATAACTTACCTGAATGATGGGCGAAGTATGTAGAAGCCGATGGCCAATATTTTGAATAAATGAAAAATGAATTTACCTTGAAAATGACGTGTTTTCTTTACCACAAAAACTGGCAAAAACTTATGCATACACATGGTATATGGTTAAAACACTTTTCCAATCTTCCATCATGTCACACAATAAAGCATCATATTTTATCTGCGTCATACGATATATAATGTTTCTATAAATTCACGCAGTGGTTATAGAATAAATTCCTCTAAAGCATATCTCATTTATATCTGAGGTGACAAGAGATACCTTACCTCAATTGGTTTCTGGCATAGGGTTTTAAAGGCTGGGTGCCCTTCCTAATGCTACATGATTTTTCAGATTTTAAAAGTCCTGAAAATGTATCTCTTGCACTTCTGGGATTTGAAACTAGGCTAAATCAGTGACAAGACACCAGTTAAGTCAATGCACTATCATGAAAAGAATTAATGAAATACTGGGTTAAAATTTTATGATCTTGCATCATGTTCTAAAAATGAATGGCTGTTACTGGGAGATAACATACCTAAGGGGAAGTGGATATCCTCATAATAATGATAATGGATTTTTTAATTGGTAAAATACTGTAGTAATCATGTGATATACTTGAATAATAATAATAATAATAATAATAATAATAATAATAATAATAATAATAATAATAATAATAATAATAATAATAATGATGATGGTTCTTAACCTCAGTAATTCCTGTGCTAAATATGCATTGCCTTTCCCTTCTACCATATGGTTTATCACATACACATTATACCTATATGACACATTTAACTGGAACATTTTGCATGTTACCCATTAATTATAAATTTAATCTAGTTTTAATGTATTTGAGTATAAACAAAATGTTTCCTAACAAACTGCTATTTTACAGGTTCATCAGAATTTACCTTATCCTATACCTGTATACAATAAAAAGCAACCTCTCAGCATATACTTACGTATTTGTGGAATACACTGCACAAATGGATCACCAGTATATCCAGCAATACATGTACATGTAAGAGCATGGCTAATAACACGACATTCTGCATTTACTCCACATGTTCCTGGACATGGATCTCGACATTTACTGTTGATGCATGCTTCAGTACTAGGACAGTCGGGGTTAATAACACATTCAGGTCTACAATTTGGTGGAGCTCCAACATAATCAGGTAAGCAAGTACAGGCTGGGCTACTACCAGACACTTGGCACTGTGAATTTGGGCCACATGGGGAAGGTGAACAAGGATCTCCCTTGTCTTCAGGAGGAGGAGCTGAAAAAGAATGATAGTATTTGGAATTATTTACAGGTAACTAACATAACATAAAGCATATGATCTCATGTTATTTGTCTAGAAGACTGATATGTAAAGGAACTTCTGTAACATAACTTACGAGGAATATCATAGCAACTTCTAAATGGATCTCCAGTTTGCCCTGAGCGGCAGCTGCAGATAGGACTGTGATTTATCACTTCACAACGAGCCCCAAGGCCACAGGAGCCTAAACATGGGTCTGTACACTTCTTATTGACACAAGCTCTGGTTTGAGGGCATTCTGCACTCACAACACATTCTGGTCTACAAGAGGGAGGGGACCCCATGAATCCTGGCAGACATGAGCACACCGCATGATTGTCCGACATTCGACACTGGCTGTTGGGTCCACAAGGTGATGGCTGACATGGGTCTGTTTTAGATTCTGGGATACCTGAAAATGAACAAAATAGGTAAATGATATATTCAAAAATAAATTTGCTTTGTACATTTTTACTTTCTCGATGACTTTCCTCGTGTAAATCAGAACTAAAGTTAAACCATCTAAAGTATATTGTTTTGGAGTATAGGTTGATTTTTCATGCCAAGTGCTAAAACACTGTTAAAGGTCTACTTTCTTTTTCTAAATTTATGCTGTAGATATAAAATGAAAGAAATACCTTGTAATTACAATTTCCGTACAGGAAAGGAATTAATATTATAGTTAAATAGTCACTGTAGACTTCCTGATTCCATGCTTCATTCTGAATTATGGTTCAAAAATCTAAAGCTGAATCATAGACTGTTATGAATCAGTGCCTATGCATGATAGCTCAGTAATATCAGTACCAGCTTTCCCATCAAGGCAGCTGCAGTTTGAATCTTTGTCAACATATCCAATCCTTTAGAATAATATTGCTATTGGTTTTATAACCCACAAACTAATTTGTAGAAATACTTTAGAAATTTCTGACTCGTTGGCCAAAGGGTCAGTGTACTGGCCTTCGGTTCAGAGGCTCCCGGGTTCGATTCCCAGCCAGGTCGGGGATTTTAACCTTCATTGGTTCATTCCAATGGCCTGGGGGCTGGGTGTTTGTGCTGTCCCTAACATCCCTGCAACTCACACATAACAATATCCTCCACCACAATAACATGCAGTTACCTACATATGGCAGATGCCGCCCACCCTCATCGGAGGGTCTGCCTTACAAGGGCTGCACTCGGCTAGAAATAGCCACACAAAATTAATAATACTTTAGAAATGAGTTTGAATTCCATAATAAAATTAAATCTTCTGGCTCAGGGTCACAAGATGCACAGTCATGGGGTTTTTCCCTATTATTTATGTACTGCACCGACTAAGACAAGTGTTATATTGATGATGGGATAGGATAAGGCCAGGACTGGAAAGAAAGTGACCATGAACATAATTAGCTTGAAAAAATGGGAAACTACAGAAAACCATCTTCAGAACTGCTGACAGTGGTTTTTTTTTTTTTTGCTAGTTGCTTTACGTCGCACCGACACGGATAGGTCTTATGGCGACGATGGGACAGGAAACGGCTAGGAGTGGAAAGCAAGCGGCCGTGGCCTTAATTAAGGTACAGCCCCAGCATTTGCCTGGTGTGAAAATGGGAAACCACGGAAAACCATTTTCAGGGCTGCCGACAGTGGGGTTCGAACCTACTATCTCCCGAATACTGGATACTGGCTGCACTTAAGCGACTGCAGCTATCGAGCTCGGTGACAGTGGGGTTTGAATCCAACATCTCCCGAATGCAAGCTCACGGCTACATAACCCCAAACTGCGTAGCAAAGTTGAGTAAAATGCAAGCTTGCTTACCTTTGGCTATAAAGCAACTGCCCATAAGTATTTTGTAATGAAAAGACATTAGCTTGTGAATTATTGATGAATAAGTTAGAAACACCTGTACATCATAAATATAGACTGATAACGTGCTACATTACAAAATAACTATTTTCAGAAAATAAGATTCTGTGAAACTTCACAATATAAAAAAACGCTGAGCAACTAATATTGTATTCGACCAAGTTTCAGGTAGTTTAGGAATATCGGTCAGACAGTGTCTTAAAAATAAAACTGCTAGTTGACACCATGTCCATTTAAGTGTTTCAAAAATGTATTTTTAAGAGAATTGGTTAATAATTTACCAATTTTAGCTGTGTATTTCTGCTTTATCATGATGAAAATTACTCTTATTTCATAAAATTATTGTTTAAAGCCCCGTTGGCTACATAATAACATGTTTACTCAAACCAAAATAGATAAGAACAGAATGTTAAATTTGTACGTTCATGTCAACACTGCATTCAAAGATGGCATTAATGGTTACATGTTTTCTACAATTACAAAATGTGTTCTTGTAAGTAAGAAGTATTAAAAATTGCTGAATAAACATGTCACTAATGATTTTATCTACAATGTAATCCTTTGGCAATGTGGAGAACAAATTACTGCCTAAATCAGTTAGTAGGGTACTGAACAAATCTGAGAGTTGTTGAAATATAAATAAGAAGATATGCATTCGTAAGAGAAGAATCAACAACATAATTGGAAAGCATTTTGTGTTGATTAGTCTCATTATGTCCAATGGGAGACAGTTCCAGGAACCTCAAAATGTAATGTGTAAGTTAAAAAAAAAATATATATGAAGGGTCATGAAAAGAAAAGTTGAATAAAGTACACCCTAGTCTTTCTAATCGTAATAAGCATTGGGATTGGAAGTATGTAAGAGTTGATGGTATTTACGCGAATAATACCCGCCACCGAATAATCCCGCACCCTAAATTTAGGAAGGCTGATTTTGAAAAAAAATGCCAACATTGACGCAAATAAAACCTGCACCCCAATTTCGTGCCCCAAATTTTTAAAAAAAAATGTGCAGGTATTATTCGCGTTAATACGGTATATAAAAGTAATATCTTTCTAAAATATCAATGTTCTATAATGTGTAGAGATAAATATGTTATCCTTGTACTTCTAGCATCATGCAAAAATAAGATTATTCTTTTAACTAACCTGGTACAACTTGATGGCAGCTTGTGAATGGATCACCTGTATAACCTTCCACACACGAACAAACAGGGATATGGTTGACAGTGTCACACTGAGCATTTTGTCCACATGTACCAATGCAAGGATCCATACATTTGCTTCGAAGACAAGCACGATCACGTGGGCATTCTGTATTAAGTACACATTCTGGACGACATGATTCATAAGGATTCCCAATATATTCTGGTAAACATTCACAGACTCCTTCTTTACACATAGTATTGGGTCCACAAGGAGATGGGTTACAGGGATCATCACTTACAACTGGTTTTTGAGGAAGTGGCACACACTGAGTAAAGGGATCACCTTCATGGCCTTCAATGCAGGTACATACTGGTACATGGTTAAGTACAAGGCAATTGGCATTATGACCACAGGAACCAGGACAGGGGTCACGACAACGCTGCTTTATGCATGCTTGCTGATTAGGGCACTCTGAACTTAGTACACATTCTGGTCTACAGTTAGGTGGAGCACCAATGTAATCAGGAAGGCATGAGCATGCTGGACTTCCCCCAGACATCTGACACTGTGAGTTAGGCCCACATGGTGATGGAAAGCAAGATGGAGGCCGAGGTGTAGCAGGTGGAGCTTCAGTTATAGCTGAAAATAAAGAAATATTTATCACCAGAAGATCCACAAAAACGTAGTATAACTCTATAAAGATGACTTCAGAGTCAGAAATTAAAAAATAGAAATCTCAAATGACAAGATAATAAGCATTTGGGCTTTTGCGGTGTCAAGAAAACATGGTGAAATTCTTTATGTTTTGCAGAGAACTTTGCTGCGGACCTTCAGAAGAAAATCTTGACTGTTCACAAGGAAGACTTCTCCAATAATGAAGTTTGAATTTAAGAATGCTTTGCTGTTGGACTATAGTAAGTGGTTTTTTCATCCGTCACTAGATGGCCCATTATACGCTGGCCTTCCAAGTTGGAGCTGATGACACTGTGTTGGAACATGAGCTATTACACATGCTAAGCACTACAGGTCTAGGATTATACAGGAAGCTGTGGAAACATGTAAAAATCCTAACAAATTCAACAGGGACACTGGCAATTAATTAACTAATACATGGTTGCCAGCTATTAAGGATTTATGTAGGTAGTTCTCTTCCCTGTCCCTTCACTATTGTTATTTCATTTTGGTGTTTTCCAAATTCGTACTCTCCTCATCACCAGATGGTTCATTCCAGGCTAGGTGTTAAGTGTCATACTTTCATAATGTGTGTACAACTGTTATGACCCCTGCCCCACTCCTACCCTGAATTACACTCATTATTCTCGTTCTTTTTCCTACACACTTTCTTCCCATTCTTCAGCTCTATTCTGTGTCTCTTTCATTGCACTTTATCTTATTTTATTATTTTAATTTCTTCTACCACATTCGTCCCTGATTTGTCTGATAACCTTGCTGTTACTTCGTAACGCACGTATGGTGTAACAAGAACATTTTTTATAGGAGCTCAGATGGTGTTGTCTGCTCCCACTTGGAAGGCCAAGCTCTATATACACAGGTCTGGTCACAATCACAGAATTATTTGCAGCAGCGGCCATTTTAGGACCAAAGGTCACTACTTGCTGTTGTCTGCGTGTTAGCCAATGCAATGACATTAAAGTTATAATGGGTTATTGTGTCGCTCCAGATTGTAAAAGTCACTCGTCTAAAGGGACTAGATTATTTAGATTCCCAAAAGATAAAAACAGGAGGGGAAAATGGGTGCAGAATTGCCGACGTCATAAATGGCAGCCAACAGAACATTCACAGCTGTGTGATGACAGTATACATTTTGCTAGAGAAAAATTAAGTAATAATCACCAAGTTTATTCTATTTGCTTTTGTAGAAAGCTTGTCTGTCGAAGTATTTCTTACTGAACATATCTTGATTATAATCTTTTCCTGCAGCTTCGTTTTGAGGAATGTCAATTCGAAGTAAAGAGAGCAGACAGAAGGAAGCTCCTAAAATGGAATGCCATTCATACACTCTTTGACTTTCTTCCTAATCCCCCGAAAGACGGCTACCTTCAATGCTTATATATAAAATTGTTTTTGTCAATTTATTAGGTTGGTAATTTACCGTAATAATATTTTCTTTCTTTCTTTCTTTCTTTCTTTCTTTCTTCATCCATTTACCGTCCAGAGTTGTCTTTTCCCTCGGACTCAGCAAGAGATCACATCTCTACTGCCTCAAAGGCAGTGTCCTGGAGCGTGAAACTGTGGGTCAGGAGATACAACTGGGTAGGAGGACCTCGCCCAGGCAGCCTCACCTACTATTATTATTTATTTATTTATTTTCATTCGGTGCACAGATCCAATGTGCTTCTGCAAAGATAGATAGCACCACTCTCTTGAAGAGAACCATAAGCTGTTTGGCAATAGCAGCAGAGTGTAACAGTTTTACAGATAAACCAGAAGAAACAGCTTTACTCAGCATTCTTCCCACTAGTAATTTGTTGTTTGTTGCAACTTTTCTTCTCTTTTTATACACCTGATTGTGTTACTCCTGCATTTATTTATACATTTAAATGGGGAAATCAA
Organism: Anabrus simplex; assembly: GCF_040414725.1. Taxonomy (NCBI): domain Eukaryota; kingdom Metazoa; phylum Arthropoda; class Insecta; order Orthoptera; family Tettigoniidae; genus Anabrus; species Anabrus simplex. Next base: position 973,177,941 of record NC_090266.1, on the reverse strand, counting down.
AAGTAGTGACAGTTCACTCCAGAGCTGATGAACATAAAGAAGAAAATTTCTTATTTTTTTCACATATGTGTATTACTATGCAAAATATTGCTATGTGAAAATTAACTGGGAATATGAAGGCACTGTGAACACTTGGTAGTATACAAGAAATACAAGGAGTTAAACAAAAGCCCAAAATCTTATTATCATGTATACAATTATGGGCTGTGAAAACATCAATCTAAACATCAAATGATAATCTTATCTTAAAAACAAAACATATTACCTGCACAACTAATTGGCATAAATATTCATTAGCTGGGGAAAAGGAAACAACAAAAAAAAAAAAAAAAAAAAAAGTAGAGGAGATGGTCAAGAAGTGGCATGAATCTGTTGATGGTAAAATGCATGTGTTGAAATGAATATCAAACCATGCAGTGTCCAATACATCAAATGAGTCATCCTACTTTAATCTAAGTATCTGACAGCTATGTTTAAGCTAGGAATGATACTGTGGAGTTGTTTAGGTTGTGACTTTATCCTTATTACTGCTGCCATTTTTAGACAAAGCATTCCTTGTTGTAGGCCTATTTACGTATAGCTTCCTTGCAAGCCATGACAAACGATATCTTAAAATCTCCGATGACCTCCCAGTTGTGGTCTTTGTACACTAGTTTTTCCAACAATATCTTTACACTGTCATAACTTTCATTGAGATGAGTGGAATACGCAATAGGGTCTGAGGGGTACTGATATTAAAACATGCCAAAAGAAATGAAACTTAGACAAAATCCTCACTTGAACAACGCTGTCCAAAATGAAATATTTTATTTTTTATTTATTCATTTTTTTCTCATTCATTAGAAAAAACCGAAGGTACGTACTGTCCAAAGTTGCTTTGCATGAGCTGCAGCAGTAATTCAGGACCCATTGTTTGTCCAAATTCCTCACAGGGATGTTGAAATATAACTTGCACACTTCACATATATCATTATTCGATTTCATGTAATGTTTCCTCGCCCTCACCCTAGTAAATTTACCACAGACAAAGCAAAAAACGAGTCTGGTGAATGAATGCATGATGATCTGTGGGACATCATAACAATTCAACATTCACTGCATGCTAAACATATGAACACTGTCTACGAAACTCGTGATGTGTAGTTTCTTCCCCTACTAATCAAACTCAATTGATCCCTTTCTCTCTGTTTCCCTCATCCCTTCCACCATTATCTGCTGACTAACATCACCCCCCCACTGTCATTATTGCTGAAACAAAGCTCATGTGATCCAGGAGACTAAAGAATTGAATCCCCTGACCATAAAAACAAATCAGGACCATTATGTCAGTTATTTTCGTTCATTTCAAGATACAAGCAACGAGTAACACATAGGGAGAAACGAGTCACAAAAATCGTGTTGACCAGTGTAATCTAAGGAAACTACCCTCATTATACCATTTGTACTTACGTTGTGGTGTACACTGAGTGAAGGGATCTCCAGTGTATCCTGGTGGACAGGCGCAGATAGGACTGTGATTTTTGGCACTGCACTTGGCTCCTACGCCACATGTATTGGGACATGGATCAGCACATTTCTGATTTACACATGCCTTGTTTTGAGGACATTCTGAATTCACTACACATTCTGGTCTACAACCAGGGGGAGTTCCAACATAGCCTGGCAAGCATGAGCACACAGCCTGGCCATTCACTGCACGACACTGACTGTTAGGTCCACATGGTGAAGGAGAGCAAGGTACTGGAGTTTGGACTGCAAACAAAGAGAATAAAGAGATTTCCTCAATAGGCAAGAGCTAAGAAGCTACATTAATCACTACTATACATTTTAAAATCCTCTTATCAGAGCAACAGTGTTAAAGGAATGACACATTCTACATTCATAGTAATAATTTGTTAAATTGACTTCATCAGTTTATGTTTCATTGAATATGATCTGATGGTACCCTCTTGCTAAGAACCAATAAGCAAGAAATGCTAATGGTATGAACATTTTAATTTTTTTTTTTTTTTATGAGTGAATGTGAAATGTGATATATGAAAGTAGGATGGCCATCTGCCCCACAGATGCAGCCCACAGGTAAATCCTAATCAACTGAATTCCCATAATTCCCATAATTGGCATACAATGATAAAAGTGAATATATGCACAAAATAACTAAATGAAAAGAAGGTAAAAAGGCTATAATAAATTTATCTACCTTATTAGAGTGTATTCAACTACTGTCCAACTACCAGAAGTTAGTTGCTGGCAATAGATTTTCAAGAATCAGTCTGAGGCACTCCAACAAGGTATTTTATTTATTGATAGGAACAGCAATGAAGTTGATTTAATTCATTACAACTAATATTTAGTTCATGTTTCATGATTTCCCTATCACCAGAGGTAGCTTGTCAAATAAAGCCTCTGAAAAACAAGTTATAAAGAAAGCCAAAAAAAAAAAATCACCTCACAAAATTACCTTACTTTAATGTTTAATATGCACCTGTGGTAATTACTATAAACTTTCAATCTATTTTTTGAGACAAAATTTAGCACAGTATGATTGGAAAGCAGCATCATTATAATAGCTTAGTTATGAATTCCAGAACTGATCCTGAGAGCACTTTTGCTCAGATATTTTTACATTCATTCCAGGAATGAGCTGGCGCAAGGCAGGTTACCAAAAATGTCCATAATCCTTAATATGAATTAATGATGACAATAACTATATGAATTTTATAAATTATAGAGGCTTCCAAGAATAATTTAAGTTTCTTTCATTACAATAACCTACACCATTCACTTCTTGCAACCAGAACAAATATGACACAGTAAAAACTACCAGTCTCTGTGTAGCTGGAGAGGAACATTGTACTAGTCATAAATATAATAATTTAATGCTGCTATTCCTAGCCTGGTACAGCCCTCTGATGAGGGTGGGTGGCATCTACTGTGTATGAGAACCTGTATGTTAGTGTGATGGAGGATAGTGTTGTGTGTGTTTTGTGTGCTGTGCAGGAATGTTGAGGAAAGAAGAAATACCCAGTCCCTGACCTAAAAGAATTAATCATATAAGATTTCGGCCGGAAGTTAAACCCAGGGCCCCTAGGACTGCCAACCAAGATGCTGATTACTCAGACATGGAGCCAGACATACTAGTTAGTAATTTAATATATTCAGTGTTACAGTGCGTAGTTTGGTCAGTCACAATATTCAGTAATTTGAGAACAAGAACTATATGCAAGGGTTTATTGATTTAATGATCACACAAATATTCATCTTACCAGTAGGTGTAAGTCGGCATGAGAAGAATGGGTCTCCTGTGTATCCAGCAGGGCATGTACATGTTGGTACATGGTTTAGAACATTGCACTGAGCTCCCGTACCACAAATTCCAAGGCAAGGGTCAACACACTTGTTTCCAACACAAGCCTTCGTTTGTGGACAGTCGAGGTTGCTCTCACACTCTCGCCGACATCCTCGCTTTGTATCATATGGCTCACCCTCATAACCAGATAAACAATAACATGCACCTGCACCATTATGCTCACGACATTCTGCATTTGGTCCACAAGGTGAAGGGAAGCATGGATTCACTGGTGTTAATTCAGTAGCTGAAAAAAAAATTTAAAAAAATTAAGTTTTGTCATTGCATAGATCAACCTCCAAATCCCATTTCATCTCCCCGGGCCATTGGAATTAACCAATGAAGGTTAAAATCCCCAACCCGGCCGGGAATCGAACCCGGGACCCTCGGAACCGAAGGCCAGTACGCTGACCATTCAGCCAACGAGTCGGACTTCATTAAAATCAAAATAACATAATAATTTCCTTTCACTTATAGAGAGAGGCACCCAAATAGGAATACTGGTATAAAATATAAAATAGTAAAATCTTACTTGGAGGAGGTGCAGGAGAACATCTTGAAGTTGGATCACCAATGTATCCCTCAGGGCAAGTACAGACCGCATTGTGGTTAATAACCGTGCATTTGGCAAGGAATCCACATGCGCCAGGGCACGGGTCAGTGCATCGTTCACTGCGACAGGCCAGATTACCAGGACATTCTGCATTAATAGTACATTCTGGTCGGCAATTGGGAGCACGTCCAACATAATTGGGCAAACATGAGCATGCTGGTTGATTGCCTACTGCTTTGCACTGAGAATTAGGGCCACATGGAGAAGGCTCACAGGGTTTGCCTTCCTTTGGTGGACCTGAAAAGAAATCAAAAGTGAAATTCATAAACAGGTTGGTTCAGTCTGGTGATATTTGAAAGTGCCCAAATATATCAGCCTTGTGTCGGTAGATTTATTGGCATGTGGGACAAAATTCCAGCACCTTAGCGTGTCCGAAAATTGTTGAAAGTAGTTAGAGGGATATAATTACATTATTTATTTATTTATTTATTTATTTATTCATTTATTCATTTATTCATTTATTTATTTATTTATTTATTTATTTTCATTTGGTGCACAGATCCAATGTGCTTCTGCAAAGATAGATAGCACCACTCTCTTGAAGAGAACCATAAGCTGTTTGGCAATAGCAGCAGAGTGTAACAGTTGTACAGATAAACCAGAAGAAACAGCTTTGCTCAGCATTCTTCCCACTAGTAATTTGTTGTTTGTTGCAACTTTTCTTCTCTTTTTATACAACTGATTGTGTTACTCCTGCATTTATTTATACATTTAAATGGGGAAATCAAAAGTAGTGACAGTTCACTCTAGAGCCGATGAACATAAAGAAGAAAATTTCTTATTTTTTCCACATATGTGTATTACTGTGCAAAATATTGCTATGTGAAAATTAACTGGGAATATGAAGGCACTGCAAACACTTGGTAGTATACAAGAAATACAAGGAGTTAAACAAACAAAAGGGAATGAAATGGCAACAATTCACTGAAGAAACTTTCCAGGCTGCAAAGAAATTTAAGACTTACAGGGAGGAATTTACTGCCAATATAACATGACAGGCATATAACAAAGGCAGGCATATAAAATGCTTTCATATGGGTCGCTGTTGATGAAACAACGAATGTTAAGGGTAGATTTATTGCAGATCCTGCGGTGGGGAAGCTAGAATGTGAAAGTGCCTAAAAGGAGTGTTTGATCTACTGTTAAGAGCTGGACTATACAAATCACTCAACTATTATGATATTTGTGAATGATGGATTAAAAGCTCTATGGCAAACTGAGATGCAAGAGGAAAAGGTGTTAGTGATGTATTCTGATGTTGCAGCATATATGCTTAAAGCTGTAGTTGCTCTGAAAATGTTATATTCCTATATGTTCCATTTTACGTGCTTGGCTCATGGATGAAACATGTTGCCAAAGATATGAGAGCTAAGTTTCCACAAGTAAAGAGATTAATTTTAGCAACAAAAAAATGTTTTTCTAAAACCCCCACAATGAGTGCTATCACACAAACAGCAATTGCCAGAGATACCACTACCCCTGGAACCAGTATTGATGAGGTGGGGAGCATGGATAGAAGCAGTTAAATTCTATAGTGAGCATTTGGATGCTATAAAGACTGTTGCAGATACTTTTGATCCTGATCACATCTATTTGTGAATCAAACTGCCTTTAGTGACTCCAAAGCGTTCTCAACTGCCTAAAACAGTGGTGACTTCAACTGGCTTCCAGAAAGCATCAAACATCTACAAACATCAGGACTGCAACTGCAAGATTCTATCGCTGTCATAGAAGATGCTATTGAAAAACAAAGTGCTGTGTGTTGTGAAACTGGTGCAAGTGTATTGAGTAAATTGCAAGAAGTATTGAAGGGAAAGCCTGGTCACTCAACATTTCACAGCATGTGCTGAATTCTAAATAGAGATGATGTTGATCCACCCAAGAACATTTCTCCAGCAAAAATCCCTATCTTAAAACTTACCCCAGTTAGATCATGCGATGTTAACATTTTTCTCTGCATATAAGAACATCCTGAGTGGCAAACATCTTTCAACTACCGTACCGCAGAGAACAATGAAAAATACATAATTCTTCACTGTGCTACAAAATTTAATGTGAATCTGCTTTAAGTGTTGTAACTAAGAAAATGATAAGTTTTATCGATATAACATGACTCCAGAGAACATTAAAATATATATAATTGTTCACTGTGATACTAAATTTAATACAAAGAGTGTTTTGTGTGTTGTAACTTACAGAATGGTAAGTTTATATTAAATATGTTACACAGTTCAAAAAATTAGGGGAACATGTTTTTGAACATATGCCATGTTGCACAAAACAATACCTCACACCCAGGTATATTACCAAATAAACATTTATTCTTTACCGTTGAAGTATACAAAGGAACATCGATGGATTCACGTTCATTTTCAGAATACAAATGGAAATATCCAAACAGGGGCGAAAACAAAGTGATAACAGTCCTCCATGATGTATTTTAGCACAGTTGGAGAGCTTCAGTACGGTGTATGTCCTCCACGAGCATTTATCACAGCTTGGCACCTACGTGGCATGTTCCGTATAAGTCGACGGAGGTCATGTTGCAGTATCAAGCCCCATTCTTCAATAAGAGTCTGTTTGAGGTCTTGGAGAGTCTGCGGTGGAACAGGACACCCACAAACACTTCTGTCAAGCCTATCTCACACATGCTCAATGGGATTAAGGTCGGGACTCACTGCTGGAAATTCGATCTCTTGAATGTCCAGTTCTCACAAGACAGCTCTGGTGATGCGCGCTACATGACCCCTGACATAGTCATGCATGAGTACGAATTCAGGGCTAACACCACATGCAGCAACCAACACATGCTGTAGCAGTATTTGATCAATGTACCTCTTAGCAGTAAGATTACCACGGACGACAACAAGATCCGTATGGCCATCAATACTGATGCCACCCCACACCATCACAGAACCTTGTCCGAATCGGTCACCTTCCTGGACAATGTTTGGCATATACTGCTCACCACGGTGTCTCCATACAAGTTGACATCCATCATGCTGTGTCAGGGGAAATTTGGACTCGTCTGTGAATAACACAGGTCTCCATTGGCAAAGTTGCCAGTTGATGTGGGTATGGGCAAACAGAAGGTGAGCTGTGCGATGTTGCTGCGTTAAACGGGGCACTCAAACAGGACGTCTGGGTCGTAAGGACACTTCTCTTAACCTGTTCCTTACTGTCTGGTCGGACACCGTGACTCCAGTGACCCTCCTGAGGTCTTGTTGCAGTTCTCTGGAAGTTGCTGAACATGCCGCAACGCATACATGGTCAGATATCAGTCATCCTTCCACGACCTTGTCCAATCCTCCTCGTGAACTGGCCTACCTCGCTGTAGTGATTCCACAAACGTGAAGAACTGACGGAGAGACATTGAGATCCACAGCAACAAGACGAAAGTCCATCCTTCTGGATAAAAGCAACGGCCCTTGTTACTTGAACCTCATTAAGATGTCTCATGGGATGTGCTGGTTGACGTATAATGTGCTCAAATGACCGCAGTAGTCTGTGTACCTCACAACAACACACAAACGTAACGCTATTCACTTTGTTTTGAGGTGTCACCTGACAGTGTAATGCATGGCTACGCCTTCAGATGGAGTATAACTTCGATTTGACATATCCTGAGTAGCTAAGGTCTCAAGGTATGCTGTACGACATTGGAACCCCATCTACCAAATTAACGTTCACATACCAGACATTACAAAACATGTTCCCCTAATTTTTTTGAACTGTGTGTAATACATATTTTACCCATTCCACATATTTTACTACATATTATGGTGTTTTTTGTTACATATTTATGTATATATTTTCCCACTTAATGCATAAATATCCCAGCTCTAGTGATTACCCAGAGGATCTTGTGGAATATCTCAATGATCTAGATGATTCCAATGCAGCTGTACAATATATTTTATCATGTCAGAAAAGGAGCAGAAGGCTACTTTGCATGAAGCTGTGCTTGTTAAAGAACACTGTGCCTCAACAACAAAATTAATTAATTTCCTCAAAACATCACACCAGCCCATAACACATCAAATCATCACAATGATTAGTGTACTACTTCATGAACTGGAATCTGTGAGAAACATTGTTCTGGCTGATAGTGTCACAGACACACTGAACATGATTCATGGTGATCAAAAACAGAAGGAAATTGGAAAAAATTAAAAGCCTGGTAGAAAAAGTTTAGAAGCTGTTCGAATATGATTCAGCACAAGATGTTATCAAGCAACAGCCAAACTTTTCTACCTTCCTAATATACTAACTGCAAAAGTTGATAATGATATCACAGGACATTTAATAAGATAGCACTGCTTAAAGGACTTTCAAAACAAGATTTTCTATGAGGCTATGTTACACTAAAATGTGAGCAAAAGCTGTTTCTGAAAATGCAAGAAGTGACGACTGTGTGATGCAGCTGCTGAAGGGTTTAGCTGAGATTATGAATAGTTTGTGGTGAAGTGTCTTGAAGTCATATGGATTTTTACAACATTGAGAGAGAATGTTTAATTAATTTATTTATTTATTACCACCTTGCTTTTATGGCATGGCTCAGGCTATATATCCTGCTATTATACCAAACCATATTACACATTCCTAATTTTTCTTACATTCTAAAACATACTAAAATTTGGTAACCTATCATAAACTAATTGGAAGATCCTATCATCTGGTTCCTATGGTTAATATTTACATAACGACAGTAAATTATCTTATGACATGTGCTATGAACTATGTTCTGATATGTAAGAAGCATTTGCAACACCTTATTTTGAACAGATGTGTACTAGGAATGTCCCCAATTTCAGCCAGCAGGGAATTCCACTGGCAGATAGTAACAGGGCTGAATGAATCACTGTAAAAAGCCATGTGATAAGCTGGGAAACTTAGCACAGAGTTGGTTAATAACCTTGTTTAGTGATTATTTCTGAAGGACAGGTCAGCTCTCAAGTAGCCCGGGATTTCACTCCAAAGTACACTACGAATAACTGACACGATGTGCAGATTACATCTCTTTTCTAAATAGCAAGAAAGCTTATTGATGCAGGGTGAGATATGTCAATGTCTTGGTTTATTGAAGATAAAGTGAATACATGCATTGTATGTGTGTTATAACTTGATAACGAGCGTGCCATGAGAGATGTGCATGAAAATTCATTGATTTCCTAAATTCTCTGTAACTCTGACACTATATGAGTTAGAATCATGAAACTTTGCACACTGATTTAAAATACATTGTTCTTAGCTATAAACATTAATCAGTTAATTTGGATAAAATGGTTTTGATTTTTTTCTTCTCAAATTTGAATTTTGTTCAATTGATGTACCTTTTTCTCAGCAATTCAGAGGTAATAAACCTTGCCCTTTTTTTAGTGATTTCTATGACCTTGATGATTTTTAACCTGCAAGCATTTATAATTTTGTGCCTATTTTGATTTTTAAAAATAAATTGATTTTTCAATTCGGAAAAGTTCACGAAAATACATAATACAGTATATGAAACTCTGAAGACCTTGAAAGTACATATTTTGTAATTACCTTGCAGGAAAATAATGTGACAGTGTTTGGCCTGCTGTCTATTGAGTTTCGGATTGTTATCTTCAGTAGTTCATGAGAAAAAGGTACATTTGTCATGGAAAACGGAAGCTCAGGAAATGACAATTTAATTTCACAACATGCAACTTCGCACTGTACCTCTCAAATTAAAACAAACTTCCCGCGGTAACGCCCATGCTTGACCAACCGGAAATGATGCTTTACAGCCTTCTTCAACACTCCTAAGTGTGATACTGTATTCTACCTGACTAAACAGTCATAAAGAGTTCAGGGAAGAAGAAAAAAAGCAATACATGAAAAAGACGGCGTGGCATCTGACGTGCATGTGTTAAGAATTTAAATTTTTAAGTGCACTTAGGTACTGAATTCAACAAAATCCTTTTGGGACTAGATTTCCAAGATAATAAGCTATCAATTTCAGCAACAAAAAAAAAAATGTATTCATAGTTTTGAAGAAAATCTTGCACCTCTCCCCTTGTTGCATATATCGTCCCCGTAGTAAAAAATGGGTAGAATTAGACTTTTGAAGAGTAATTTCTTCATTTTAAGTGGGAGAAGATCTCTTAATATTTTAAGTGAATGTAGCGTGCAGAAAGTCCACTGGCAGATGTTTGTTGCATGTTCAGACCTATTTAGATTTTTATCAATGATGAGGCCAAGATTCTTCACGGAGTCCTTCAAAGCTATTTCTGTTCTCTTGAACATGATCACAGGAATGTTTGTCCTCTCCAATTTATTGTGGTTATTTTTGGATCCTACTACGGTAGCTTGTGATTTTGATGGGTTAACTTTAAGGGAATTATTAATAGTCTAGCATCAAAAATCTGTTTAAGTCTTTGTTCACATTATTTGTGACCGGGTGAATGTCATTTGGGTCTGTATGTATAACTTTATGGTGTCAGCACATGAGAGGTCTTTACAGTTTTTTTAAATGTTCTGGTTTGGAGGGATTCTTCCACACAGGTGAATAAGCTCTGCTGTGATAATCTGGAAACAATAGTGTGCTTGTATTTTGGTGATATAAAGTGAAAGTGTGAGAGAAGATGTAAAGTTTCAATTATGTTTATGTATGTTCGGTTATTAAAGAATAATACAACAAAACTTTACTATCATTATTACTATAATAATAATAGTAATAATAATAATAATAATAATAATAATAATAATAATAATAATAATAATAATAATAATAATAATAATAATAATAAGAGGCAATATACTTATCACAAAATAACAACTGATATGTGTGTTTTAAACAATCCTTTCGAGAATTTTAATTCACCACAAAATAAGGGTTCTAGTCATAAATCATGTAACCACTTTCTGCAACAGCTTTTACTTTCATGATTCCTTCCCCATCACTGACAGGAAAACTTGCCTATTTCAGATGAATAATATGACTTCTATTCATAGACGCAGAAGAGGGACAGGTTTGATTCTTACCTCCAGCCACTGCTGTAATTGGTTTCTGTGTTACCCCATTACAACTAGAGAAAAAAGCTGAGGCTGAACCTGTTTCAATGAACAAACTATTTCCTTCTCAATTCTGGCTCAGAACTAGTTACAAGTACATTCATCACCGCAGATGTCCAGCTCCATGTCTAAATGGTATGCATGCTGTCCTTTGGTGACAGAGATCCTGGGTTCAATTCTTGGCTGGGTTGGGGATTTTAACTTTCATTAGTTGATTCCTATGGCTTGAGGGATGGGTGTTTGCGGCATCTTAAGCACTGGAAATTATCCTAGGTAGGGCCCCATCCTTGCAGACACACGGGTCACCTATACGGCTTCTATTTGAAAGACTTACACCAGGCCTCTCCGGAGGCCATACGCCATTAAACAAAGAATTATATCACCCCAAATATCACGGAAACATATGTTATTAGGCATAATTCATATATACAGTAAGTGTATGAGACTGATGACTATCAAGTTCCAATCTTTAAAACAATAATTTTTATTTTTTTAAATTTGCTTTACATCCCACTGACATAGATAAGTCCTATGGCGATGATGGGATACGAAAGGGCTAAGTGTGGGAAGGAAACAACCATGGCCTTAATTAAGATACATACCCAGCATTTGCCTGGTGTGAAAATGGGGAAACCACAGAAAACCATCTTCAGGGCTGCCGACGGTGGGGTTCGAACCCAATACCTCCCGAATGCAAGTTGATAGCTACATGACCCAAACAGCTCAGCTGTTTGCTCGTTAACAAAATCAAAACAAATTGCCTAATCCATTCATTTTTTAAAATATTTTTTCTTTTGATCAATTCAATACAACTAAATTATGAGATATAATTTTCTTGTATTCTTACCAAACTGGATAAAGTTTTCTTCACACATAATACAATTGATGAGAAAAGAAAGGAAAAAAGTATTGCCACAAATGAATTTACATCAATTAATTGTGTCATGAATATTTAGTAATCATCAACATTTTCTACTATACATCATTGTCCTCAAAATTATTGAAGATTACGAAAGACTAGAGTTAGCCTTGCTTAAAAAAGATAAAAACACACACATAGCTATAGTTCTCTCTCTCTCTTTACATTTCCTTCCTTGTAGCCAGAGAAAGGAATTTATTCTCCTAATGGTCGACTCAATCTTCAGGCAGGAAATTAAATGTTTTACTGTAGTTATTTTTCTAATTAGAACTAAACACTGTCAAGCATGTAAATAAAGATTTCAGTAAAAAGAAAATAGGGAAACTATGAATTTTACCATGAAAAGTAATATATAGAAATGAAAATAGAATAAGGAAGAGAGAAAAGTATCTTACTTTCTTCTTTGAAGCATCGTGTGAAGGGATCTCCAGTAAAGCCTGGAGAACAGCTACATATAGGGTTGTGGTTAACAACTTGACAACGAGCATTGTGACCACATTGGCCTGGACAAGGATCTACACACTTCTGGTTGACACAAGCTCGGTTTTGAGCACATTCAGAGCTAACCACACATTCCGGGCGACAAGTTGGTGGTGTACCAAGATATCCGGTCAAACAAGAACACACAGGATGACCATTGATCACTCGACATTGACTATTGGACCCACAAGGTGATGGATCACATGGATTTTTAGGCTCGGTCACAGCTAGAGAAGGAGAAATACATACATGTAACAGAGAAAGAAAAAGTAGTGCAAGAAAGAAATACTTTATAGTAGTGTGACAAAGAACAAAATGAAGTAAGAGAGCTAGCAGAGAGCATAACAACACAACGTAATGTCTCAAGCATGATTTTCAGTTTCCAAACATGCAGTGAATGAAAAGTTACACAATATTCTAAGACAAATAGAAATCAAAATATGCAAGTATCACTAATCACAAATGGATTTGGAAGAATTCAAGATCCTTTCAAATCACACTTCCAACACTCTTGCAATACTAACCATTATCTTTACCCAACCTTGGGATGACTTTTTTAATTTGTCAACATAAAAGTAACAGATAGTTAAATAACTAAGCCTCAGATCCAAAGGCAAATGAAACCCTTCCCATAATGTATTACTCTCTTGAAGTTACTTATTTAAGGTAATGAACTGGATTCTATACTAGTTAACTATTGTACAGTCCACCTCCAGAGTGTAACGGTTAGTGTTATCAGCTGCCGTCCTTGGAGGCCCGGGTACAATTCCTGGTACTGCCAGAAAATTAAGTACGACAGGAGGGCTGGTATGTGGTTGAAATAGTACATGCAGCTCACCTCCATTGGGTGTATGCCTGAAAAGAGCTGTACCACCTACAAGTTTACTTACAATTATTGTACAGTAGTAATGGGTTGTGTAATATGATGTATTCATAAGGCTCAAAATACAAACATCGATTATGACCGTAATGTTACAATGTTGTTTTAGTGTTCATGAGCAGAAGAGTAATGTAGAGTAAATTAACTACAAGTCATTTTAATAAGAGAAGATTATAAATAAAACCTTCTCAACAAAGAAAACCAGTCTTCATTTTTAGTGACTGTTTTATGAAAATGAACAAATTTCTATACTTGTTACATGTAACTGTATTGTGGTAATGCCTCCTGTGACAGGAGTTAATATTTCTCCAATTAATTTGTTAGGCTTTTACCCATAAATTGTAGAACATACAGTATTTTATAAACTGCATATATCTAATGAAAACTGTAAATTGTTAGTCATAATGAGAGCTTGTTCCAAGGAGCCTGTAAATTAAAAAAAATAAAAAAAGAGGTAAATGTAGATCCATGTTGAATATTGCAGTTTCTTGAGACAGGCTTTCCTGTCAAATCTAATTTGGTCAACTCTTATCCCAAGCAAAGGAAGACTCACTTTTCTATCTTCCAAAACCCTTCATCTTCTTTACTCAATAAACCCTACAAGAACTGGTTTCATAAGGAATGGCGATATTGGCATTGTTCCTACCTGTCACTTTCATATCATCAGTATCAAAGATCAGATTGAGAGAGATTGTAAAAGTCAACAAAACTTGGTCTAGCCTCGACTGACACCAATTTGCATGTGGATAGCCATCATGCTTGCAATTCTATCTGCTAAGCTCTCTATTTTCCTTCATTTTATTAAAGCAAGGTAACTAATAAAAGTATATGGAAAGTAAAGGTAAATGTAAGAAAGTAACAGTATATTATCAACGTATAAAAGTATATGGAAAGTGAAATTAAATGTGAGAAATTATCAACAAAAGCTTATGCAAATACCAGATCAAGGTGACAATACTTCAAAACATTCAAAAATGCCCAAAAAAGACAACAGATTTTTAGACATTACAGTGGAATTAAGATAATTATTGCAGGTATTGTGTTATTTATCACACTATTCAACTATTTCAGAGATTATTTTTAATGTATTGCTTTTAAGATCACATGGTTTATAGGAAAGAGATCAAACCTGATGAAAGATCCTCTTTAAAAATATCTATGACCTGCAGATGAACACACCAAAGCAAAGAATATTTTCAGAAACCAAACTGCTTTGATGAGGAGAGAGCATATCTAATCATAGGTGGCAGTGTGTGAAGATGTGGAGATTGTCCTTGTCCTTTTGTGTTATGTGAGTTCTCGTCTCCTCGTACTCTTGCTCCATCTTCCCACACTGACCTGCCATTATGTTCGCCTATTATGTTTTCTCTCTCTACATACATGACATGATTTGACACTTGTTTGTTGCTTTCCAATACTTACAAGAGGAAAATGCGATGCTCATCATCCAATGCAAAATTAACATTTGGAGAATTTATACTACCTAATATCTGTCATAAAAACCTATCAGAGATTATTCACGTTAAGAAAGTTATGAATTACAATATTAAGATTTTTAACCTACAGTCATGTTTATCTACTTAAACCAAACCCCATGGCACTACACCCTAAAGCGCCTTCACCTGCCAAGCAACCGCTGCTCAGCCGAAAGGCCTGCAGATTATGAAGTGACGTGTGGCCAGCACAACAAATCCTCTTGGTCATTATTCTTGGCTTTCTACACCAGACTTATCCTTTTAGCTGGTTATAAAATGAAATAATATTTTCTGCATGCAAATTATACTGTTATTCATATCCCTCTTTCATTTACCCTCATTTCATAAAATAAGCTAAGTTTAACTAATTACTATTTAAACTAGAGACATCTATATCACAGCATGAGCTTTCTCCCTTGCTCTGAACACTGTGAAAAAGCAACTACCTCACAGCAGAGTCAATTCCCTCTTACAAGTTAATTGATTGGTTAAATGTAAATATGCAGATAACTAAGTTTTACAAAGCAACATAAGTGTTAAAGAGACTACTAATTATTTTTAATTAAGTACTGTAGTTTGCAGAAAATGTATTTAAGGGGTAAAATCAATCCTTGCAGTGTAGTGCATTTTATCACACAATAATGGAATTCCACACATAAGCCCTGTTAAATTTTACAAAAATCAACACACAAATATTATGTTTGATGAGTAAAAATATACTTTAGTCATGATACTTGATTAAATTATGAAGGTGAAATGTTAAAATGATAAAATAAAATATAAATTGCAGAATGGGTCAAAATTAAATGAATATTTTTGGAAATTTTTGCAACCCCTTTCAAGGTTTAAGGAAATACGAAGAAATATTAAAGTAATCTCCCCAGGCTGGATATTTAAGACGAAAGGAATCTCTTTGTTAATTTCAATAATGAATGTTTTGTGAATGTGGACTCAAAGTTCATCATCTAAAAATCTTTGCATACAGTTTCAATCACACTGTGAAACAATGGAAAGCAGTGGGTAAAATATATATTTTCATCATTCAGACTATTTACCACATTTATCTGGCATTACATAAGCTTGTAGTTAACAATATTAAACTTGCAGTTAACAATATTTTCTTGAAAAATTCAGAGTGAAAGATTTAATATCAAAAGAAAAATAGTTCTAGAAGAAATGAAAATACAGTAAAGGTGTTGAAAGAGTCTTACAGGGCTGTTTAAGAAGACAGGCAGAGACAGGATCACCAGTATAATCAGGGAGACAGCTGCAAGAAGGTGCATGATTGATCACACGACACTCTGCATTCAGGCCACAAGTGCCCGGGCAGGGGTCGCGACATTTGTTGTTTACGCAAGCTTTGCTACGGTCACAATCTGAATTGATGACACATTCAGGTCTGCAGCCTGTGTAGGGATCACCATAATATTCAGGAAGGCAAACACAAGAGCCAGCACCATTTCGTTCCTTACATACAGCATTTGCCCCACAAGGAGAAGGATTGCAAGGGTTCCTAGGTCCCTCAGTTGGAACAGGAACTGAAAAATGATAAAGATCAAGAATGATGGCCAGTTACCACACACGTGAAAAAAATAGCACATTCCTTATACTTACAGAATGTGATTCACCTTATAATAATAATAATAATAATAATAATAATAATAATAATAATAATAATAATAATAATAATAATAATAATAATAATAATAATCTTATACAGGGTGTTTAGGAGATAAGTAGAAGTACTTTTTCTGCTGGTTATTGGTAGGGACCTGAATACATTTGTTGTCAAAATAATGTCCTTTTTCAAAAATAAAAAAGGAAGTAGTAAATTTTACATTTGTAATTCAGGTAGTATTTAATGACGAAAGACATGGGGCTTTGCTGACATACAGTACAATATTTTCCAGTGTGAACATGTTTACTTCTTGTATGCAGAACATTTTTATACAATGTGCACCACCTGAAAGATGCAGTGCAGTGGTGTATGGAATTATTTCTTACACATTACTCATTTATACATTCTGAAGCTGCAGTAAAGTGATGTGTATGGCTGCAGTGCAGTGATGTACTTAGAATTACTTTCTATACATTATGCATATAGAATATGCAGGTAGAATATGCACTGAAGGTGCAGGAAACTGATGTGTATGGCTGCAGTGTAGTGATGTACTTTTAATTGCTTCTTACACATTATGCATGCATAATATCTGAAGCATGGTTACAACTGTAGGGCAAATGAAGCTACTACCTACCTCAAGAACATCACACTCTATTTAAAGCTCCTCCCTTGGACAAACCATGCACTAAATTGAAAAAATCATTTAACGAACAGCAGATATTCACCCCTACATTCTGAAACGTTATTTATACATATCTCCCAAACACTCCATATAAGGGAAATCATGTAAATCACATTCATTATTCAGAATATTATAGTGACAGAAAGTATACAAGAATTTGAGAAATGAATGAAGGGAATAAGTCTTTAAGATATTCAAGGTAATGTAAATAACAACATAGCATATCACAATGCAGTGCTTACTCTGAGATATAATTGAACATCCTGTAAATGGATCACCAGTGTATCCAGTCACGCAGTAACACATTGGGGCATGTTTCACCACAAGACATGTGGTATGAGGTCCACATGAACCTGGACAAGGGTCTCTACACTTCTCCTTTTGACAGGCCAAATTACTAGGACAATCAGCACTGATAGTACACTCAGGTCGGCAATTAGGTGGTCGCCCCACATAATCAGCAAGGCAAGAACAAGCTGGAGTATTGCCAACTACCCGACACTGTGAGTTAGGACCACAAGGTGAGGGTACACAAGGATTACCACTTGGTTCTTGCTGAATAGGACGTTCTAGAAAGAGACATAAGGATTGCATGCTAGTACATTCCACAGTAAGAAAGATCAAGCAGTCTATAGAATGAAAATGCAAAAGTAATTATGTAACATGCAAAAGATAGGAGTTCTTACTTTCTTCCTTGAGACAGCGAGAGAAAGGATCCCCAGTGAAGCCCAGAAGACAGGTACATATAGGGTTATGGTTCACCACTTGGCACCGAGCATTGAGCCCACAAGTGCCAGGACATGGATCTATACATTTCTGATTTACACATGCTTTATTCTGAGGGCATTCTGTGCTCACAACACATTCAGGCTTGCAGTTTGGTGGGGTGCCTACATAATTTGTCTGGCATGAGCACACAGCATGACCATTTGTAACACGGCACTGGCTATATGGTCCACATGGAGAAGGCTTACATGGGTTCTTGGCTGGTTCATCCTTTGGAACTATAGAGCACAGAAATAAGGAAAATGTTTCACTGGGAAATTAAGAAACTAGAAACTTAAAATTATCTTTAAATGTGGTTCATGCATATTTGATTTTAAAAATTATTTGCATCTCATAAATTCTAACAATCTTATCCCCAAAAAATGACTGAAGGTGAATGATGTTTGAGACAAGATAATGAGACAGAACTGGCTACAGTTTCAAAGCACAGATTAAACAATACCACATATTTTTAACATGTCATAATGAAGGAAATAAATAACTGTATGCTTATTAACAAAGAGCAACAATTCATTTTAGGGGCAATATGAGCCTCAGAATGTTCATTTCTAAGGCCCAGAAAGTATCCATAGAACAATCACACGAGTGTGTCATAGCGAAAGATTTTTAGACAAGTAATTATGGCCCTTTTGTTTTCTTGTAACAAGCAGTGAATCATATACATTATTACAAACCATTAATCTCGTCATTATTCTGTATTGAAAATAGCTAATCACAAAGTTTTTTTTTTGCTAGCGGCTTTACGTCGCACCGACACAGATAGGTCTTATGGCGACGATGGGATAGGAAAGGCCTAGGAGCTGGAAGGAAGCGGCCGTGGCCTTAATTAAGGTACAGCCCCAGCATTTGCCTGGTGTGAAAATGGGAAACCACGGAAAAACCATCTTCAGGGCTGCCGATAGTGGGATTCGAACCTACTATCTCCCGGATGCAAGCTCACAGCTGCGTGCCTCTACGCGCACGGCCAACTCTCCCGGTAATCACAAAGTTTACACAAGGAGTAATTCTAATACCACGTATTCAATACAATTTATTCCGCGATTGTGTGGTCAAATGCACATAGAAATTACCAGAATTTTAAAGGTACATGTTTCCCCACTATTTATTGGGCATCAGCAGCCTCGTTCAATCTTAAAACACACACTGGTCTTAGGAATCTTATCAATTTACAAAAAGCATATTGATGAACACTTACAGGTGTTGATATTGTGATTGCATAATGATTACAGCACAAAAAATACTGAATAAAATTGTCACAATTATTTTTAGATGAACGTTTTAATTTTTCAAAGTGATTTTAGTATATGTATCTATTTTATTCAATATTTTTTGTGCTGCAATCATTATGCAACCACAATATCAACACCTGTAAGTGTTCATCAATACGTTTTTTGTAAATTGTTAAGATTCCTCAGGCCAGTGTGTGTTTGTAAGACTGAACGAGGCTAATGATGCCCAATAAATAGTGGGCAAAACATGTACCTTTAAAATTCTGGTAATTTCTATGTGTATTTGACCATACAATAGTGGAATAAATTGTATTGAATAGGTGGTATTAGAATTACTCCTTGTGTAAATTCTGTGATCACATACATTATTTCGATATGAAGCAGAACTGATTATTTCTTCAACTACATATAGGGTTGCATTTTTCCAGTGAGATGTGACCACCTTACTGACATGCCTCTGTTTAAAGTTTTCTCAACAAAATATTACATTACCACTCGATCAGTCACAGAAAACCCCAGGGCTTGATGCTTTGGAATTATTCTCCCACATTACCCCATGTTACACAATGTGTGCCGTTCCTCGGAAGTTACATCAAACATACTGGTTATATGGTATCACAGCTTTAACTCTCAGCACTTGAATTAGTTTGTCTGGCTACACAACTCTACAATTATTTATTTTTCTGGAAAAGTATGGGTGTAGTGCTACCTATTCTTATGGCAAAAAGTGAACAAAAGCTGAACTGAATCTGTTTACATGATTAAATAAATCTGGAAATGAATTTGTAGGTATGCTTTCATTGTTCACTCTTACTCTCTGAATAGTACATCTCAAAGCAAATATCTCGGTGAAGGCCTAGTTTCGCTTGCAAAGATTTTGAAGAAGAAATGGGTTTCTCTTCACCTTTCTCTGTTCTGTGTACTGTATTACTGTACTTAGCACAGTCCTTTGTAATATTCCGAGCATGTGCCTAGATGATGTGTGACTCTCTGTTCAGTGGCCCCTCATCTTGACTGAAAACAATAAATTCCACAGACCGAAAACTGGTATTTTATAGACGTGATACTGTCCAAGAGTTGCTGATAGCTTAAATGGTGCCATTAATATGAGCTGTTCTTGGAATAAACATGTCGTCCCTTTCTCTTTTATTTTTCTTGCGGTTTAACATCGCACTAACTCAGATAGGTTCTCAGCAATATATAGGAACTTCGTTATTGTCACAGAGTCTATGACAACTTGAGTTTCATCTTGATGTTGCTGATGTATGTCATACATGCAATAAATTTCATGATTTTTCTCTCACAATTCATGCATTGTCTACCACTTTAGCACTGCAAACTCAAAATGAACTGCAGAATATAATCCACCTATTATGAAATGATTAGGAGTTGGAAGGAAGTGGCCATGGCCTTAATTAAGGGGTGAAAATGGGAAACCACAGAAAACCATCTTCAGGGCTGCTAACAGTGGGGTTCGAACCCTCACAGTTAATAATTTAGTAGTTGCAAATAAAATATATAGTTACTGTATATATTTTATGAATGAAAAAAGAATTTAGTTGTTGTTTTCCTGTTTCCAAGAAAGCAGGATGATTCTGGCTGAGAATGGTGGCATTTAAGGGCATTTAAGTGTAATAGTCCATTGTTGTTCGCTTCTACACAGGGAAGAACTCCTGCCAACAAAATTCCTATACCTGGCAACCACTAGCATTGTTAGCCATTAGAATGGATGTTAAACAAAACCACTACACATTCATATTTCTGTAGTAGTAGTAGTAGTAGTAGTAGTAGTAGTAGTAGTAGTAGTAGTAGTAGTAGTAGTAGTAGTAGTAGTAGTAGTAGTATGCCCTCAGCTACCAAACTGCAGATAGTTTCATTTGTTATCATTTTGGTTGCTTGCACATCAATTTTGGCATTCTTTTTTTTACCACATGGCAGAGAAACCGGGATTCTGTTGTGTAATTTATGACTAAATTTTAATTAATTTTATCGGATAAACACCAATATCACAAGAGATCATTTACGGATCGACATCATATGAAATGGAGTGCCAAATGGACTCTTTTTTGCTCTTCAAAAATCTGACTACCCCTCCAATACTCCGATCTTAGGATTTCGACGCTGATACACTACCACTGATTCATAGAGGAGCTCAAATTTCTATCATCTGATTGTAAAAATTTAGAAGTGATATTTCATCACCCTTAAATCTCTTTCTCAAACATCAATCCTTATTCATAGTTTGGGTAGGAAGAAATTAAAGCTTCAAAAGATCTTTAGTACATATGATGAAAAAAATAAAGACATGCAATGTATAAACATGAGAAGAATGAAGGCAAGTCTTACTAGATGGAGGAAGATGGCAAGAGTTGAGAGGGTTCCCAATATACCCAGGTAGACAGTTGCAAGAAGGAGCATGATTCACAACTCGACACTCAGCATTCAAGCCACAAGTTCCTGGACAAGGGTCTCTACACTTATTATTCACACATGCTTTGGTTCTGTCACAATCAGTGTTCAAGACACATTCAGGTCGACAGCCTGTATATGGATCTCCAAAATATTCAGGCAAACATGAGCAAGAGCCAGCACCATTACGCTCTTTACAAATTGCATTAGCACCACAGGGCGATGGATTACAAGGATTTCTTGGAGTTTCCACAGGAGCAGTTGCTGTAAAAGATATTATGATTATGTGACGGGAACGTAAATGATAACATTTCGTACACACCACAAGATAAACAATGAAACATCCATTATCTTTTTTAATCTAGTGTTCTTACTTGGAGTTGGTGAGCATCCAGCAAATGGGTCACCAGTAAAGCCTGCCTGACATTTGCAAATAGGTGCATGCTTAACAACCACACACGTAGTATGAACACCACATGAACCAGGACACGGATCTCTACAAAGTTCACTCTGACAAGCCTTATTGCTTGGGCATTCTGCATTGATAGTGCATTCTGGTCGACAGTTGGGAGGTCGCCCGACATAATTTGATAAGCAAGAACAAGCTGGGGTATTGCCAACTACCCGACATTGAGAGTTGGGACCACAGGGTGAAGGAATACAAGGATTACCACTTGGCTGTTGTTGAACAGGACGTTCTAGAAAGAGACAGTACATGCAAAGAGAATGAAACATGAACAATATAGAGTTATAAAAGAATAAACGCATATGTCCAAAACAAGAGACTGAAATCTAAATAAAGAATTTGCAATAAAAGAATTTAACATGTATTCAACATTATGCATAATTTCATGCTGCAAGCAAAAGACAGAGTCCTTACTTTCTTCCTTGAGACAGCGAGAGAAAGGATCCCCAGTAAAGCCCAGAAGACAGGTACATATAGGGTTATGGTTCACCACTTGGCACCGAGCATTGAGCCCACAAGTGCCAGGACATGGATCAATACATTTCTGATTTACACATGCTTTATCCTGGGGACATTCTGTGCTCACAACACATTCAGGCTTGCAGTTAGGTGGGGTGCCTATATAATTTGTCTGGCATGAGCACACAGCATGACCATTTGTAACACGGCACTGGCTATATGGTCCACATGGAGAAGGCTTACATGGGTTCTTGGCTGGTTCTGGTTTTGTAACTGAAGAAAAAAAATAAGGGAAAAAAGGTGATTTACAGGCAGAAAATTAAGCTTGAAACATATCAGTTTAAGCAAATCCATACTAAGAAGAAAAATAATTTAATAATGATGCATATGTTGTTTCACAATGCCACAAACTAAATCTTGGGAAATAAAAAAATAACTGTATGTATGATGGATTGTTTTTCTCAAAAAGACAATGTATTTGTTTAAAAATAATTTCAAACAAATGGAATATATAGTGCTCAAAGTCATCTCCAGATTTCAGGCTTGGAGATATGGGACTTATCTTTCTTCAAACCAAATGTCCTCTGAAATTCATGTGAGAACAGGCATTATTGTTACTGTTACTAAAAATGATCTAACATTATTGCATAGCAATATAATTGAATATCAATTTTTCAAATATAGGTAGCTCAATCCTTATTTGGGTAATTTTTCAATAAATTCTATCCAGCAGACGTGAAACATCACATACAATGATATGAAGAGAGAAAGTAAGAAAAGGCAAATCTTACTAGATGGAGGAAGATGGCAAGAGTTGAGAGGGTTCCCAATATACCCAGGCAGACAGTTGCAAGAAGGAGCATGATTCACAACTCGACACTCAGCATTCAAGCCACAAGTTCCTGGACAAGGGTCTCTACACTTATTATTCACACATGCTTTGGTTCTGTCACAATCAGTGTTCAAGACACATTCAGGTCGACAGCCTGTATATGGATCTCCAAAATATTCAGGCAAACATGAGCAAGAGCCAGCACCATTACGCTCTTTACAAATTGCATTAGCACCACAGGGTGATGGATTACAAGGATTTCTTGGAGTTTCCACAGGAGCAGTTGCTGTAAAAGGATATTATGATTATGTTACGGGAACGTAAATGATAACAATTCATAAACACCACATGATAAATAATGAAACATCCATTATCTTTTTAAATCTAGTGTTCTTACTTGGAGTTGGTGAGCATCCAGCAAATGGGTCACCAGTAAAGCCTGCCTGACATTTGCAAATAGGGGCATGCTTAACAACCACACACGTAGTATGAACACCACATGAACCAGGACACGGATCTCTACAAAGTTCACTCTGACAAGCCTTATTGCTTGGACATTCTGCATTGATTGTGCATTCCGGTCGACAGTTGGGAGGTCGCCCGACATAATTTGATAAGCAAGAACAAGCTGGGGTATTGCCAACTACCCGACATTGAGAGTTGGGACCACAGGGTGAAGGAATACAAGGATTACCACTTGGCTGTTGTTGAACAGGACGTTCTAGAAAGAGACAGAAAATGCATGCCAGAATAGTACACAGAAGGAAAGTAAAAGAAATAACACATAAACAGAATTCTATCAAAGTGAAAGCAAGAGAAATGCAGAGTTAAGCTATAAGTTCAAGAAATTCTAGTAGTAGTTTAAATAAGTCTGAGTTTTAACAATATTAACAGATAGCTTCATAAAAGAAATGCATAAAATGATTCTTACTTTCTTCCTTAACACAGCGTACAAAAGGATCACCAGATAGCCCCAGAGCACAGCTACATATTGGATTATGGTTGACAACCTGACAGCGAGCATTAACACCACATGTTCCTGGACATGGATCTGAACACTTCTGGTTGATACAAGCTTTATCTTGGGCACAATCGGCACTCACTACACATTCAGGTCGACATGCTGGAGGAGAGCCATAGTAACCAGCCTGACATGAACATACAGCATGCTCATTTGCAACTCGGCATTGACTGTATGGCCCACAAGGGGATGGCTGACATGGGTTCCTTGGTGCTTCAGTGACTAGAGGAGATAGTGATGGGGAAAAAAGAAGATAGAAGCTTAAGCCACCAGATCAGTTTAGAGAGCATATGAATTACAATATAATCATACATAACGGTTATTATTGAAACATGTAATATATAAAATATATATCAGTGTTTATTTTCAATCAGCCTGCATTCATGCTGCATTTTTCATCATTACATGTTTCAATATATACCAAATAATGTATAAATTAAATAAGTTTAAAATCAGAATAAGAATTAAAGCAAGCAAAGAAACTTAAGGTACCCATGTGAAAGAGATGGTCATGTAATTATCATAAATTAAAAAGGCATAAAGAAGACAGAGAAAGCTTACTAGTAGGAGGTAGTTGGCAATTGCTCAAAGGGTCTCCAATATAGCCAGGAAGACAGCTGCATGAAGGAGCATGATTTACAACTCTGCACTCAGCATTTACACCACAAGTTCCTGGGCATGGATCTTGACATTTATTATTAACACAGGCCTTTGTTCTAATACAGTCTGTGTTCAACACACATTCAGGTCGACATCCTGTGTAGGGGTCTCCAAAATATTCTGGGAGACATGAGCAAGATCCAGCACCATTGCGTTCTTTGCAGACTGCATTGGCACCACAAGGTGATGGGTTACATGGATTTTGAGGAACCTCCACAGGAAATGCTGCAAGTGAAATGATAAACTCCAGGGTAATAAAGGCCATTTTTACCTTTATCTTGAATATCAAAAAATAACTACAACCAATCATTCTTTACAACTTTAAAGCACACAGAGCACATTTAGACCTGTCATCGGAGTTGCATTAGTTTGAAACATACAATGTTCAAGAATTATAAACATAGCTACATAGCTGTACATTCTAAGACATTCTAAGAAGTGAAAAGGCATATCTGAATGATTTGATCGTATGGTAGGATCAATGATCTACTTGTTAGGCCCCTGAAAACAACAACAACCATCATCATCATCATCATCATCATCATCAACATCATCATCATCAACAACATCATCATAATCACCATCATCATAATCATCATCATCATCATCATCATCATCATAGGTCATGGCAACTTAAATTCTGGGAGATGCTGGATGCTGAAAGAATGCCCTATTTCAAGTTCCAGAACATCTTCCCCAGCCAAAGTCACAACCAAGTTATTAGGGAGAAAACCATACACTTGAGTTGAAGACCATGTGTGGTTTCCTCAGTTTCTTTGCCCCTGCTTGCGACAGCAGTAACAACACAATGATTAAGATTCGAAAGAATTAATATGTTTAAGACTAAAAGTATAAATCATGAGATCTTGGCTCTGTTTCCACTATGTATAACTCTGAAATTGCAACTAGGCTTTGTTAAATGCTTGAAGGACAGTAAACAAAATGAAATGGAAATGGATTGTTGTAAATTAATTTTAAAGATTTTAAAAATATTCTAATAGGTAAAATCCGTTTGCCAAAACATAAAGTTAAGTAAACTGCTACTTTTGAGCAGCCTCACAATCTTATCCAACTTGAAAGGAAGGTAACGTATCTCAGTGAATTCATTACAGACTAAGAAAATACCATATGCAAGGTATCATCAGCTTTTTAACACAAATTTACCTATCAAATATCACTTTCACTGATAATGCTCTCAGTTACCTTGTCCACTCTACCATATTTTTTCTTATCATTTAAATACAAGGTTAATCCCAAAAATAAGGTCTTCTATTTTTTTATAAATACAGAACTCTATTCATGTGGCTGTTGGTCACAATATTGTGAAGAGTGTTTTCCGCGCTCGCATATAAACATGCGCACGCTGCGCTTAGAATCTCAGTCTTGGCTTGGCAGCCGTTGAGAATGGAGCTCCTGTTGGATGTTAACGTCAAGTGTGAAGTGCGCGCAGTTATTCGGTTTCTGAATGCAAAAGGTATTGAACTGATTGGAATCCATTGCCAATTGAGGGAAGTGTATGGTGAGTCGTGCATAGATGTCAAAAATGTTCGTAAGTGATGTAAAGAGTTTGCAGCCAGTCGGGCTGAAATTTACGACGAACAAAGGAGCGGTAGACCGTCAATTTCCATCGAGACAGTCGTGAAGGTTGAGCAAATCATGCCTGAAGATCGGCGAATCACATTGGATGATCTCTGCACTTTGGTTCCTGAGGTTTCCCGAAGCGCCACTCGCATAATTTTAACGGAAAATTTGAAATACAGGACGGTGTGCGCAAGATGGGTTCCACGCATGCTGACTGAAGACCACATGCGGCAACAAGTTAATTCTTCCCACGCATTTCTTCAACGCTTTGCAACCGAACAGGACAACTGTTTGGACTCAATTGTCATGGGTGACGAAACCTGGGTGCTCCACTTTACACCTGACACCAAGCAACAATCACGTCAGTGGCGACATCCCTCTTCGCTAAAGCCGCGAAAATTCAAGCAAACAAAGTCTGCCGGTAAAGTCATGACAACTGTGTTTTGGGATCGAAAAGGGGTATTTTTGGTCGACTTTATGCCCACTGGGACCACAATTAATGCTGACAGGTACTGTAAGACCCTGAAAAAACTCAGACGGGCAATTCAGAACCGGAGAAGAGGAATGTTGAGCAAGGGCGTAAACATTCTCCATGACAACGCTTGCCCACACGTCGCCCAGCAAACCGTTGCTCTCCTGCAACAGTTTCAGTGGAACACCATCACCCACCCACCCTATAGTCTCGACTTGGCGCCCAGTGACTATCACTTGTTCCCTAAGCTGATAGAACATTTGACTTGAAAGCGATTCAGCACTGACAATGAAGTGAAAGTGAGGTTCATAACTTCCTGAACAGCATGACGGTGAGCTGGTATGACATGGACATACATAAACTGTCACATCGTCTACAGAAATGCATCGACCGAAATGGTGATTACGTAAAAAAAATAGCTAAATTTTCAAGCTGTAAAATGATGTAAACCATTGTATAAATAAACTG
Source organism: Anabrus simplex (assembly GCF_040414725.1). Classification (NCBI taxonomy): domain Eukaryota; kingdom Metazoa; phylum Arthropoda; class Insecta; order Orthoptera; family Tettigoniidae; genus Anabrus; species Anabrus simplex. The sequence goes on along the minus strand of NC_090266.1, from coordinate 973,150,504 downwards.
GTCTATGTGTTTATAAAAAAAATAGTAGACCTTATTTTTGGGATTACCTTTGTATTTCCTACTCATCTTCTTTTGGTTTCATAAATTGAAACAAGTTTGAAATAACTTTTTTTAATGGCTTTGGTAAAAAGAATCACAGATTCATGCAAGGATGTAATTATGGTTCACCAAGAAATATACAGATTTTTAAGCTTTGAACTGTAGTTTACACATCATAATCACTAAAACCTTTGTGGTGAATATTGTATTTTTGTAAAATTGTCCTCATGCAGGAGATATACTAATGCCAAGGACTCTGGTTTTATAATTATGCAAGATAATATTATTTTTACTTCAAACCTGAACAATTAAAAAAAATTATAGAATGCTTATTATTTAACACAAGAGAATACTGCTTGGAAGAAATTAAAATCTAAGATATAGCAGAATATTCTGAGCAGAAATCTTGAAATATGAATTTGTTTAATAAACTGTCAATAAAGGAATTATGTGCTTTTGGTATATATAATAATATATTTCTTTTAAAAATGCACATCCTATTCTGAAGGTAAAAGCATAAAATATAGAGGTATAAAATCTTACCCCTCTCAATATACCCCAAAGTTCAGTTCTATTATGCATATCTTGTGAGGTCAGATGAAACATTTGCTACACATAGGAAGGTTCATTCCTTAATTTAAATAACTTTAAGTTACTTAGATTTAAACATATACAGCAAAAACAATCTGGTCCATTTGAAATTATTTCTAACTGGCACATTATTAAATAAATGTTAGAAATTAAATCAGTAACTCTTACACTGTTCAACTGGAGAACATCCGGCAAATGGATCACCAGTGAAACCATTCTGACAAGTACATAAGGGTGCATGTTTCACAACCATACATCTAGTGTGTGGACCGCAAGAACCTGCACACGGATCCCTACATCTTCCTGCCTGACAGGCCAAGTTGCTGGGACACTCAGCATTAATAACACATTCAGGGCGGCAATTAGGGGGCCGACCAAGAAAGTTTGGTAGACAAGAACACGCTGGAGTAATGCCAATTGCCTGGCAATGAGAGTTGGGCCCACAAGGAGATGGAATACAAGGGTTTTTGCTCTCTACTTCTTGGATAGGGTGCTCTAAAAAGAAGATAAAGAAGTACATGCAACATGCAAACAGAATGAGAAATATATACAGAGTAAAATAATTTTATAGAATAACATGCAGTAGTGACACCATGCAAAAGTTATACAGTTCAATATCAATCTTATTTATATACACTTCAAAAAATACCATAATTTCCACAGCATAACTGTGTGATAGATGGTCAAGGAAAGAAGAGCTAGGATGCAATCTTCTGAACTTAGCTACTTATTATACCATACATTAATCATCTCATTAGTTTGAATGTGTTGTGTCTGCCATTGACCCTTTAGAGTTTTCTTACGGTGTAGATTGTTTTCACAAATATTGAAGTTATTTAAATATTGATGAGAATATATTTATTCACTAATACCGAAGTTATTTAAATACCAAACTGACGAACTTCATACATTGAATATTCTCCAGATGATTTACATATTTCTTGTACAGGATGTCCACCAGAAAGTTTGTTTGAAGTAACTATATTACTACCAACATTGCTCATTGAAGAAACTAATACAACTGCTTCTAAGTTGGAGAGTGAATTTGTCAGTCTACCTTTTCTTCCTTTTTTTACAATTGGCTTTAAGTCACACCGACACAGATAGGTCTTATGGTGCAATGGAATAGGAAAGAGCAAGGAGTGGGAAGCAAGTGGCTGTGGCCTTAATTAAGGTACAGCCCCAGCATTTGCCTGGTGTGAAAACCATGGGAAACCATCCTCAGGGCTGCCAAGCAGTGGGGTTTGAAACAACTATCTCCTGAATGCAAGCTCACAGCTGCACTCCCCTAATTGCACGGCCAACTCGTTCGGTTGGTCACTCTGCAATCAACATTTTTTTTATCAATAATCAGATCTCACCCGAGTCGTTATACCAATGAACAAAACAATAGACACTGCAATAACGAAAATCCAATTGTTCTTCTTGAATTGACGTTGCATGAATTAAGTGTTGTTTTATAAGTGCAATCAGTGTCAAGAGAGTAGGATTCTTTAAATTTCATGAATTTGACACTTCACAATTCACCAAGCGATATAATGTTCTTTGTGAAAGACAAAATACAGCATGTGTCCTAAAGTAACTTTGAAGTATTTAAGAGAGAGTCTATACTTCCACCATATTTTATAAGAAAAATGAATGATAAATAAACTATCTGAATATATCACTATTTCCACAGCTAATGGTCAAACTTTACACAGCATGCTTACCAACAAAACTCTCCTATCACAGCTGAATTTAGTAGTCCAAGTTTTTAGACAGATGAATTAAATATGTATTCATAAGAATATTTTATCTTCTGGAATATATTCTTGAAAAATGAACTGTTTTGCAACAAATCATCATCTTAATCAGATTTAACTACACTGGGACTATGATAAGTCAAATCTCCATTATTTGAATTTTCGATAACCGGAAGTAAATTTTATTTCCGGATGAACTTTCTGTACCTTATGTGTAACTCTGCCTCTGTGTGAATTTCTGTAATAAATTCAAATTTTTCAATATCTTGAAGCTTGAACTACAGCATGTTCCCAGCTATTAAATTTATTCTATAATTCAAACAGAGTTTTCAGTTTTACACAAAGCAACATTGCTTACATCTTAATAATGTCAGAAAAGTTAAGTTGCAATGCAACCATACTAATTCTCCCTCAACAGCAACATTGACATGACTTCATTGTTTAGGCATACACAAATTGTTTTAGGGATCGGTAATTTCCTTCCATTACAACTGAGAAGAAAATGACAGGAATTTTCAAAACATTACAAGGTAATAATAGTAATGTAATATAGAACTGTATTAATTTTACCAATCAGAATATGTGTTTCATCTATAGGAACACTGGACTTTATACTGCAGGTGTACATTCTGTATGAGAATTATGAATATAACTTACAAGTTTTTCAGTCTGTCAAACATGAATATAACACTCAGAACACTAAAAAATTCCTGCAAAAAATGATCAAAATATGAGCATAATTACATGTTTCATTCTACAAGAACATCCTCAGATTTTAACAAATCAATTTTTACAATGCATATATATGTACAAAGTTGTTTATGTTACATAAACTTATCATTGATTATGAATTGGTGATACGATGAAACACACCAGATAAATTATGAATCTAAGGCCGCTATTAGCCGTGGGCGACTAGTGGCGCAACTAGTTGCTCTGGCGAGTCACGGACCATTGGATCAAATGGAGCCTATTAGCCGCGGGCGACTAGTGGCGCAACTGAGCAACTAGTTGCCGGCCGTCATCTGAGCCGGCAACTGCTCTGGCGACTTTTAGTTGCTCAACTGCGTGACGGAGCATTGCAGTAAATGTAGCCTATTAGCCGTGGGCGACTAGTGGCGCAACTAGTTGCCGGATGTACCTCCCCGCACATACGGAAACGTCACTCAAGTTCGTGTTCTCACACCAGCTTGATGTAACGCGGACGATGGAACGCAATTGAATCAGCGATCCACCTAACCATTATCTTTCTTCATTACCTTGTTTGGTCTCGTGCTGTGGCAGAGTGAATATTTTACTTATTGTGATAGTTTATTTATTGAACATGGAGACATCAAATAAACTACAACAGCAAATGAAGGAGATGGCAAAATAATTTGAAAGTCATATAAATAATGAGGACCATTTTTGACTTAGAATGAAAACCGGTCACTTGAGATTCCAGAACTGAAGCTTAGGCCTACACTGACAAAATAAAAACACTGAATTCTTGGAACAGCATTTTAAAGAACTTTAGGTGAGTATTATAATTTTTTTTTTGCTAGTGGCTTTACGTTGCACCGACACAGATAGGTCTTATGGGGACGAGGGGATAGGAAAGGGTCAACAGTTGGAAGGAAGCGCCCGTGGCCTTTATTAAGGTACAGCCCCAGAATTTGCCTGGTGTGAAAATGGGAAACCACGGAAAACCATCTTCAGGGCTGCCGACAGTTGGATTCTAACCCACTATCTCCCGGATGCAAGCTCACAGCTGCGCGCTCCTAACCGCACAGCCAATTCGCCCGGTGTTTGAGTATTATAAAACGTTTACTACCCTTATAGGGAAATACAGTATGTAATGCCCATATAAATTCTATAATCGTTTACATTTACAAGTACCACTGATCCATTATGTGGCTCTATTAGTGAATTACAGCTCAACTGGGAAACACTTCTTTAGTCCTATGTCGTTCCCCGTTATTTCTTCTTTTATGTGGCCAAGCAGATCACAAAATGACGACTTTGACATGCACAGGTAATTGAAAAATTTACTATCATCCTCATTTAGATCATCAAACAATGTATAATATAATGTTCTAGTCAGCTGAAAAACAAATATAGGATGTTTCCGCACTTTCCTAACCCTTTGGTTTTTCCATTTTAATAGAAGAGCAAGAAGAAGTAGTTCTTCATAGGACGCCATTCTCTCAACGGACTATTCCCCGGTATGAACTGAGCAAGTATTCACAAGTTGCGCCACTGATCGCCCGGTACTTAAATCCACTGGCAACTAGTTGCGCCACTAGTTGCCTACGGCTAATAGCGGCCTAAGGGTCTCTAGATTCATAATTGAGGGGTGTCTGTTCAAAAGGTGCTATTTCCACTTCAAGAAAAATGTTCAGTATTTTGTCCACATGCATTACAGTAGTTGAATACTGTTGAACGCCATGAGCAATGCAGACAAGAAAGATGTAATTCTTCAAATATTGTACCGTACAAGGTCATGGATATGTTCCATGTGCCTTTTTTTTTCTGTATGCTTCTTGAGTTTTCACACAAATTTTTTATGGTGGAAATAGTACCTTTTGAACCGCCACTCCTCAATTTATCTCATTTGTTTCATAATATCACCAATTCACAATCATTGACAACTTTATGCAATATAAACCATTTTGTACATGGTATAAAGGCATGGTTAAAAGTGATTTGTTAGAATCTGAGAATGTCCTTGTGGAATGAAACCTTTCATACCACTTATAATTGTTAATTTCTACAGGTATTTTATAGTGTTCTAAGTGTTATAATTGTGTTTGATAAACGGAAACGTCATGTTAAATTAAATAAGTTGACAATGAGAAAGAGTGGCTTCATTCTTAACATATTATGGACATAACATTGCAAATTTTAACAATATTTGCATTCATCTCCATTACTCAAATTTCGATAGGTTGAATTTTTTTCAACATCCCGTAACGATTCAAGACATACAAGTTTAATTGCAAGAATCAAGCCAGGCTATTTTGTACCTTACCGTTTATTTACAGTGAAACACTATAAAATGCTTCCAAGATATCAATGATGAGAGCTGAATAGGAATTTGTCAAGGTATCTTATAGGGTACAGAATTTAAATAATTTATTCTTACTGGTTCTCTGAATCCAAAGAGTGAGGGGTAGTTGCAATTGGTAGTATCATGGTGATGAAGTGTGAGTTAAAGCCCTTTCCTTGTCACATTAGTTCAACTTACAGATTAATTAATTAACTGATTAATATTTTTAGAAATGAAACTCATGATCTGAGAATTGTGGACATCCCAACCATACTTCACAAGTTCCCACTATTTCCTACAAACTTATTTACTTTGTATCCATTTGAAAGTCTGATTCTTCTGCAAAGATAATTGATTTCTCTCACCTGAACCTAAGCTTCATCAAAATGCATGGCAATGGAGGAGAGTGGAGAAATGAACTGAGAATAACAGAGCAAGAGGGAATTTCTCAACATGTCATTGTTGTAAGAATTTACAATGGCCTTGGCAGACACATACAACATATTCATATTTGCAAAAATATTCCTAACAATACTCTCAGAATTACCAGTTTATGTTGCCTCAGGGCTTGTGCACAAAACCTAGATTAATATTGAATGAAGTTTAATGCCATTTATATCAGAAAGATAATCTTGGTGTGGATCCAGTAATGAACATGAGGCTTTAATATTACATTACTTCATCTCATCAATCCCTCTTATTACAAGACAATATAATAATGATAATAAGATCTATAGTTTGGTACCCATACTCTATCAAGTATGAACATAAACCGCTTCTATTAGATTGTGCATATTTCATATGAATGAGAGCTTCAATAAAACATTCTTAATCAATACAATGTGCTGTCATGAGTATAGTATGCTTATAGTGAGATGTTTTCATATAAAATTACAAAGCTAATAATCAAGCTGTATAAATGGGATTGAAATAGAACACACATGTATAGGATCAGAAATGATACCTTCGAGGTTAAACCGCACAAATTAAACTTTGGAAATTATGGCATCTTTCAGGCTACTCTATTCAAATCTCTGTGCATGGGAAACCTCTCCAACATTCTGCACAAATGCTGGAAATATGTCTTATTGTTTAGATATAATAAATTTATTATTATTATTATTATTATTATTATTATTATTATTATTATTATTATTATTATTATTATTATTATTATTATTATTATTAATGATGACAACTGCAGATGTCTATCCTGACTTTGTCTTCTGGCATTAATATTCCCAAATCTCCCCCTCCCTTAGAACCTCGTCATTCCCATATCGACGGTGCACAAGCAATACCTCATATCACACAATGCTCTTCCAATCCATCATTTTCTTTAAGACTGGCCACGCCTCTTAGCCACACATGGATATGTGGTCCATCAGAACAATGTTTGTTGCTTTCATTTTCCTATGCCAATATGTAAAGGAAAATGAAGCTTATTGTACTGTACTGTAGAAATGTATATGTTCATGAACTATTTATACACTCCTACAGTATAATGCATTTAAGGTTCATCTCACTTTACAAATTAGCACAGCAAAATGAATACGGAACATTGTTCTGATGGAATACATATCCATGTGTGGCTGGGAGGGGTGACGAGTCTTAAACAGGATAATAGATTGGAAGAACATTGTGGGATACAAGGTATTGATCGCGCACCGTCGATGTTATTCATTCTTCTCAGCTATCTTTTAGTACCATAGTAATCAAATCCTTTACACTGTTTACCCCATTTCTAAAACTGTCTTTATCATTATGTCTCTTCCCAAAGTGATATATGTTTCTGGTTTGCTACCTGTTTCACTTCTACTAATTTTACATTCTAGAAGAGTTTCAACTCACCCATATTCTTATTAATGCACTACCAAAGAAATAAAAAGTTTACTTGCTTAAATTTTATACATAATTCATAAAAGATACTGGATTAGTTTCATCTCCTATTTTCTCACGAATGGATTGAAGACTGTACTTTACCAACCGTCATAGCTTAGGGTAACATGATAATTGCAACATATGCTCTTATAAAGCATACATTATTACATAACATATTATCACTTCTGAGAATAGAGCCCGAAACAGCAATGTTGGTGCACAACTATTATCCTTAATAGCCTATATTAGTCCACTGTAATAGATGGAAGGAAAATAAAATCAGACTTTGTAATGTCCTAAATGTTATTTATTTCTTTCTTTCTTTCTTTCTTTCTTTATTTATTTATTTATTTATTCATTTATTCATTTATTTATTTATTTATTTATTTATTTATCTATCTTCTCTGGTTTACAACAGGGAAAAATCACCCCTCTTATAGGAAACCTACACTAATTACTTCTGGCATCATGTTAATTTAATTATAATCTAACCTAAAACTATTTCTAATATGCATATATTGCCCGAGTTCTAATTACAGTATTTAAAATTTTACAATTGTGAAACTAAACTAAACCAAAATAAACTAACATACAGTCACAAGGAGTGTCTTCTGTCAGTCATGTTAATCATTTGTCAGTGTGGTGAAATTATTTGAGAACTGTTTGATGGGCAAAGTGAGGTCTAGTATTTGCTCCTTCAGGACGGCTCTGTTGTAGCTATTACACAATCTGTAAAGTTGCAAATTGTTGTGTGAGGTAATGTGTGGTTGAATTTAGTATTTAGCCTTGAATTTATACAAGGTATGCAAAGTGTAACCTGGATAAAAAGTCTGGGCTGTCCATGATATTGTTAACAATTCTGTGGAGGAACTTAACATCACTAATTTTTCTAGTGTTCTAGGCTAATTATTTTCATATTCTGTAACAGCTGATTTTATGACACCAACACCTCGGGTCCCACACTACACTAGCATACTCTAGTTTTGCTCTCACACATGTACTGTAGAGGGTCATGATTGATTTTGCCTTGGTGAATAGTTTTGCGCCTCTGATCATAAATCCTAGTCCTGCTTATGCATAAAGTGAAAATAAAACCCCTGTCAAGCATCACCCCCAGGTCATTCACTTCATTATCTTCCCTTAGTATGTTCAGTCCCAATCAGTACGAGAAAATGATTTGATAATTTATCCTTGTGAATGACAATGATACAGATTTTGATACATTAAATTTAAGTTTGTTTGTAAGACTCCACTGCATATCATCATCAAGATCTCTTTGCAGAAGCAAGCTGTCATATTCTGAAGTAAATGGTCAGAATATTTAAAGTCATCAGCGAACAGGATTGGTCCCAGGTCTGAGCCTTGGGGAATTCCGTAATTGACAGTGTACACCATGGAAGAGCTCCCAACATACTGAACATGCTGTTTCCTGTTTGATAAGAAGGTTCTGAAAAATCTAAGCATTGCTTGTGAGAATCCAAATCTGCTTTATTTATTTAACAATATGTCATGGTCTACACTATTAAAAGCTTCTTCAAAATCTGTGAAAATAATGTCCACTTGTCCCCCAACATAAAACTATGTCAAAACATCCCCACAGAAATTAACCAGATATGTCATGTAAAATAAATTCAAGAACTCAACCAACTGCTGATTACACAAACTGGTTGGTAATTTTTAATTAACACATGATTGCCTGATTTCAACATAGAAAATACTGGTTTTTCCCAGACAGATGGAAATGTTTCAGTTTTGATGGCATGTTTATATAGGTAATGTAGAGGGTCACTTAGAATATCTGCATACCCTTTGATAGCAAATGGGTGGAATTTGGTCTGGACCCCACAGATGATTTGGGTTTTAATTTTCTTAGTGCCCTATTGGCTTCATCCTTCACTACTTCACTGATGTGCAAGGTCATTGAAAAATACATGTCATCTTTAGGAATACTGTATGAAGCACTTCGTCGAGAGTTTACTGACCTAAAATATAACAAGCAAAGCCCTCCACAACTGATTCACGACTGTTAAGCTGTTCATCATTATACCACAAGGTACTGCATGTCCCTAACTTCCTCTTTCTGTTATTTATGTTAAGTCCCAAAACATTTTGCTGTCTCTACTAATGCTATCTTCTACTGTCATGATAAATATTGTCAATAGGCCACTCTGATGTCTGCTTTGGTCTTGCTTCAGAGCTGTTTAAATCCTGACTTGCTGTAAACAGAGCTGCCCTTCCAGTTTTCATGGAATTCTTTCTCTTTCAGACCTGAAAGATGCCATAATTGCCAAAGTTTAATTTGTGCGGTTTAACCTCCAAGGTATCATTTCTCATCCTATACCTGTGTGTTCTATTTTATTCCGATTTATACAGCTTTGTAATTTTATATGAAAACATTTTGCTATAACCATACTATATTCGTGACAGCACATTGTATTGATTAAGAATGTTATATTGAAGCTCTCATTCATGTGAAATATGCACAATCTAATAGAAGCGATTTATGTACATACTTGTTTTGTAAACCAAATGAGGTATTTACTACATGTTGAGACTTATGTAACAAAATATTTTTGTGAATTATTTTATACATCTCAATATATTGCTGATACAAAAAGAGTAAAGGAAAATATTAGAGTAAAATTAAAATGAATGAATAAACATAAGACAAGAATTTACAGAAAAGTGCTTACTTTCTTCTTTAATGCATCTTACAAAGGGATCGCCAGTAAAGCCAGTAGGACAGCTACAGATGGGGTTGTGATTCACCACCTGGCAATGAGCATTGTAGCTACAAGTGCCTTGGCAAGGATCTACACACTTCTGACTGACACATGCTTTGTTCTGAGGACATTCAGAACTAACAAGGCACTGCGGCCTGCAGGCCGGTGGTGACCCAATATAACCAAGCTGACATGAGCAAACAGCATGGCCATGAGTAACACGACACACACTATATGGGCCACACGGTGAGGGAGCACAAGGATCCCTCTTTGGCTCTTCTTGTTCAACCACAGCTAGTAAGAATAAGAAGGAGTGCAAGGCCAAAATTAAAAAGTGAAAGTATATCACAACTGTACATGCAAAAGAAGAAATCACAATTCCAAATATATGGTTGAATACCTCACTAAATGATGCAAGACTATTTAAAGCTATATTATTGACGATAAATTTGTATTCTAATAAACTTGCTAATCACGCTATAATGAAGTATTATACAACAAACCATTATAATAGAATTTACATCACAGTAAGAACATGTTAAGCATGTTCTATTCAGCATTTCACATGCATTCCTGGTGATAAGTATCCAAATATTCACTGGCTTAGAACTGATTATAATGATCTATTTTTCAGATATCACCATATATTTGGAAAGGAAAGATAATTTACTATAGGTTCATAGAAAATCGCATGCAAATCTAATTATAAAAGAAAAACAGAAAACAAGATAGAAGAAGCCTTACTAGGTTGAACCACATGACAAAAGCTGAGAGGATCTCCAGTATAGCCAGGCAAACAGTTGCAGGATGGGGTATGGTTGATGATGCGGCACTCAGCATTTCGACCACATGTACCTGGGCAGGGGTTCTGACATTTGTTGTTCACACAAGCTTTGTCCCGAGTACAATCATTATTGAGAACACATTCTGGCCGACAGCCGGTATAAGGATCACCATAAAAGTCTTTCATGCAAGAGCAAGATCCTGCACCTTGGTGTATTTTACAGATAGCATTAGACCCACATGGAGATGGTTGGCAGGGGTTTCTAGGAGATTCTGCTAATACTGGAGTAACTGTTGAAAAGAGTTGGGCTCCTAATTACACATCTCTTACATATCATGTAACAATGATCACAGATTTAATTCACATAAACAAACCATCATTAGTCAGACAAGAATATATAACATGTATGGTGAATAGTCAATCAATAAATAATTAACTTGCCAAATAATAAAGCTATAAAGAGAAGATTTTTTAAATAACATCAAAGCTTATTGTAACTAAAAACAATAAGTGGTGGACCAAATTGTTTGCTGCCAACTATAGATAGTACATACTATTACTGTAAGACATATCACTTAATAAAATAGATGTAACTTTCAGTAGGTAAAGATTACTGCCTTACTTGTTGGAGCAGGAGCACAACCAGAGAAAGGGTCACCCGTATGTCCTGGTAAACATGTGCAAACAGGGCCATGATTCACCACCCTACACGTTGCAAGTGGGCCACATGAACCAGGACATGGGTCCCTACAACGTTCCTTCTGGCACGCCAAGTTGCTGGGACACTCTGCACTTATAGTGCATTCTGGTCGACAATTGGGGGCACGTCCCACATAATTAGCCAGACAAGAGCAAGCTGGCTGGCCACCAATAATGCGGCACTGAGAGTTTGGACCACAAGGTGATGGCACGCAAGGATTACTGCTTGGAATAACAGCAGGAAGTGCTAAAAGAAAAGTATGAGGAGGGAAAAGCATGAAGTAAAGAGAAAATGAAGATAAATGAAAACAGATTTAAAGCAAGAAATAGTTTCTTTTTGTATTAGAGGTAAATGTGAAAGTGTCTGGTACATATTTGATAAGCATTATTTCATACAGATGAAAATGTAACCTCCCTCCATTTTCAGCCTTACAAGTTTAAATTTGTAATCTACTTCATTCTGGAATTATTTCCATACAAAATTACCTAATATTCTCCCAAAAATTGAGAACCAGAATTTTGGTTTCATAATAAATTATTCAAGGATATTCATTATAATGAAGAATTAGATGTTAAGTTTAATTCTTCATTATATTATTATTAATATATGTGACACTGACTAGAATTCATTCTGTAACTTCTTTGTACACGGAAATAACAGAAATATTGTACTGAAGTTCCCCTACATTGTACTTGTACAGTTTTTCACAGTTGTGTTGGGCTATGGTCACATTTTTCAGGAGTATGAATGCTGTACCAATGATACAATAGGCCTTCTCAAGAGAGTCTGGTGGTCTAGTCCCATAGCCCAAGAAAACAAGTTTAAGCAACTTCTGGTCAGCCTGGTCCATTTTTATAGTTTATTTTAACTAAAATTTGTTCCATCAGCCCAGGTAAAGTATGAATACTTCTGCTACATTAAAATTTCATTCTAAGACTCTATGCTTTCCAGCATTCAGTTTCTAAGCCTCTGTGAATGAACTAGGCACCTCCACAAATATAAGCTTATTAACCCAATGGACATTTAAGTAGCCCTGCCTGCCACACTGGCTCAGATTTAAGTCCCAGTGGAAGAGCTGTTTGTGCAGCACAAAGGGAAATATACTGTAAAAAGGGAACCATACACGATATTAACCTGAAATTTTGACAGTAGGCGACTGAATATACCGTATATACTCGTCTGAAATTATGTTTTTGTGTGATAGATCTCGAAACAATTTGGGAGAGGTACTGGAGACTTACATATCGTGCACTGTGATGTTGCCTAACTTCTTTTGTTCTGTTTTGAGCACACAAAACATTAGATTGTTCTGTTTTTCAATACTAGGGATGCATGTGGGAAAATAAGCCCAGTTCCTAGCTCATAACCAAAAAGGGGTTGTACGAGGTGAAGTTCGTCCCGGACATTGTACTCAGTCAGCTGTATGGTCACAAGAAACTGTGTTACAACCGCCACACAGAAGTTTAGGAAGGTGAAGTTTGTACCCTGACCTTGTAATCAGGCAGCTGCATGGTCACAAGAAACTGTGTCGCAACCGCCACACAGAAGTCTGTGTGGTATAGTTTCCTGCCCTCTGACTGTGAGACAGTGCAGTAGACTATGAAGGAATTGAAAAGACAAATGTCTGAAAGAGAGAAAAATATTTTTCTATACCCTTTGACTGTTCACCTGAAGATGGGAAAAAAGGACAGTGACCTGGTCTCTTAAATCTACTTCCTTCATTTCATCCCATCTTGGTACTCAAGGGCCAGTGTTGGTTTTTCAACTTCTTCCTTTAGCACTTGCCTTCGCTTTCTCCTGAGTTTTCCTGCTGCTGAAGAAAGAAAATGAACATTCTTGTTATTCTTCCGTTTGAGGCACAAAATATTGGTAGATGACCACGTTTGATATTCACCTCTTTCCAGTACTTTAGATGAAATATCAGGTGGAATGCTTTTTCTGTTGGGCCTTTTCAGTATCCCTCTACAAAGGTCTGGAGACATTTACCAGTAGGCAAAGTACAAGGTGTGACCCTTGTTGAACAAAGATTCACACATGTGCATAACAACATTAGTGCTTGGAGGCAAGGAAGGGTCAATCATGTAATTTCCTGTACATATGTTAAAAGTGTTACAGTAGCCTGTATTTGCACTGCAAATTTTGTATTTTTATGCCAAATCTAGCCCTCTTACTGCTATTAAATTGCACGCAGCCTACAAAGAAATTTCATGAGGGATTCGTCTAAGGCATTGTTTTCTGACAGTTCAAATAACAAACTTTGTCCAAGAAATGCATAATTAGAGATCTGGTTTTTCTCAGTTTGTCACTAACATCACCTGAAACACTGTCATCAATGAAGAAAATCTGCCTGAGAAATGCATAATTATAGACTTCATTTATCTCAGTTTGTCATTAACATCACCTGAAACACTGTCATCAGTGAAGGGAAGGAAATGAGAACTGAAGAGAAATTGTTCTCTGCTTACTGTATCTGAAAAAAAAAAAAATAGGATTTTCAAAGCACATATCCTTACTCCAGTACAATAGGGCATGTGGTTTCAAAATCTGGGACATCAGGATACACAAGGCGAAGTGAAGCAGCATTTATTTCATCGTCCATTGTGTCAAACCATTTCTCGTCATCTGTTCGCTCTTTCCTATCCTCATCTACAAACTGCTTCCGAGGATAATTATATGTCTCTTTGGCAATTAAAGAAAATAATAGGTTTGTATAAACTAAAAAGACAGGTGGCCCTGATGGAGCTGTGGCTGCATATTTCTGGAATTAAAACTCAGAAACACCACTGTTCGCTTTGAAGGTGTGAATGACATGGTTATATTCTCCACCTATCCATACCCAGTCATCCTATTTCACAAATTTTGGATGTGGAGGCCTGGCGCAAAAGTTGTGCTCATCACCACTCTCTGAATTGCTAACAATATTTAGATTTTCTGATGCATTTACACTATTTACACTCAACTCTCCTTCACACAAATTATCATCATCTAATTTCTGCAGATCTTCACTTACACTATCCTCCGAATCACTACCTAAAACACTATTATTTAGTTTTGCTAACTCCTCATGACCAGAAACGCACATGCTGCTGGTTGCCATAAGGGCTACAGGCTTCAAAGTAATCTTCAATATTTCCAAGTCATCCTATGCACATGCTGTGAAGGTCAAACAACTTAGAAATACTCTCACCCCAACCTTCTAGTATACAAAAACCTTAACACATGAGCCATTTGTTACAAACTGGGCACACTATAAAATGAAATGTGAGCCCTGGCTATGCACAGGCCCACCTCCTTGTCAGAGGTGGAGGCCACGTTAGCGCAAACAGATGTACCTCGTCATCTGAGTTCACTGAACTGAATGAAAGTCAGTCATTGTAATAACTAAGGATATACTGAAAGATACAGAATAACAAAACTGTGCTAACTAACTAAACAACCAACTAACTGTGCTTGTTCTGCAATGGCGTACAAGTCAGCAGTGTTCAAATACATGTGCATCTTCATGTTATTGTACTAAAAATGGAGCAAGATATTACATTTTCAAATACTTGATATATTATAGCAGAGTCATTGTGTTTAGTAGTCTTGCATTTGTTACAACTTAGTAGATTAACTTTTATATCTATTATAGCTTTCTGAATGATGCAGTTATAAATCTGTTATTAGAACAAATGTCTTTGTTTACATTTATAAATGTGTGATTCCTTACAATTATTACTTAAGCTGAGAAGGTATAGAAAGAAAGATGTACAGCCAGCTGCTTCTCAAAATCTAGAGAACTGTATGACACAAATAGTACAATAATTTTCCTTTGAATGTACCGAATTTCTGTTCATTATAAACTCTTTCTTATCACTTGCAACCTTGCAATCCCTATGTAGTGATCAGAATACATTTCTTATAATCAATGTTTGTGTCTTTCTTGCACAAAAGACAGAATTTATGAATCATTCATCTAGATTCTGGGATAAATACTTGGAACTTTTGTATCAAGGAAATAGTTGAGGTATGAAATTCAACCAGAAAATTTTAATGTGAATGGTAAAGAGAATCATAATGTTATGCAAAGTCAAGACTGAAGACAAGTTTTATAAGAACTGAAATACAGTACATATTTCAGTAGAATTTTCTTCCATTATTCTCTCTTCTTTAATATCCATTCTAAAGTAATAATGGCCAAAGCACTAGAAACATCTACTGGCATAGTAGGAATAATATTGAATGACAGGCAAAGAATATGCTGATCAACAAATACATAATAATGATAATGAGAAATCTGAAAGTTTGATCATTTTCTTCCACTAAAACTGGAATCTATGAAGAAGTTACACAGTTCTGAAGTAGCAAATAGTCAAAATAATGTTACTGAGTTTACTATGCTTGATAATCTTGAGACTCAAATAGTAGGGATAAATCAAGATAGTGTAAGTCATCCTTTCTTGCAGCTGGATGGTTTGGTATACTGATCTTGACACATATTTGTAAATTAAGTGGCCAGCTAGGAATCAGGACATACAAGGTTGAGTCCTGAAGGAACCGAGTATTTTACAGCTTGATTCTTTACAGTATTGTATGAGATGAACTGAACAATCAGCAGGTTTATTTTGCAATTCTCCATAAAAATGAATTGCTGGGTAAAATAAAATAGTATTTTTCTATTCCTTCTCATCTTTTGTTAATTTAATGCCTAGCTATTATTTCCAAGTAAACATTTGAAGTTAACCAAATGGTGTGGAGAGGGATATATATTTAAAGAGAAACTGGCAAGATCCATGTAATGTATGAGATCAATGAAACTCCATCAATCCTAAACCAGGATTCATTTTGGTAAACTTCAAGTAAATACTGTAGCAATAAGAATAATATAGCAGCTATTGAATGAATAGAAAGGAAGAAAAAAAAGAAATACAGAAAGAAAGAAAAGAAAGAAAGAAAGAGACAGGAGAGGCAAGAAGGAAGAAATGAAATGAAGCTTACTTTCTTGCTTGAGACATCTTGCAAAGGGATCCCCGGTAAAACCAGGAGAACAGCTACATATAGGATTATGGTTGACCACTTGGCAATGTGCATTTAAACCACAAGTACCCGGACAGGGATCCTGACATCGCTGATTAATGCAGGCACGATTTTGTGGACACTCGGCACTAATGACACACTCGGGCCGGCATGTGGGAGGTGCACCCACACAACTAGGCTGACATGAGCACACTGCATGGTTATTGACAATGCGACACTGGCTATATGGCCCGCAAGGAGTTGGAGCACACGGATTTTGTGGCTCAGTGGGTGCAACAGCTATAGGAGTATCAGAAGGAAAAATAAGCATGTTACAGATTACAGCAATCATCTGAGAAAGATTTTATGAATAGCTTTAAGGTGTAGTAAGTTACAAAGTTATATTTTAAGTGAAGGCAATAAGAGACAGAATAGTAACTGGAAAGATATTTTTGAAGAGTTCCAAGCATTCTTAAGGTGAAAACAATGCTGTACAACACCATTAGTCAAGTCATTGTTCTAAATGTAAGCTGAAATAATAATAATAATAATAATAATAATAATAATAATAATAATAAAACCCATGTGGGTATATTATTAATCTTGCTAGAAATCATTTTTGATAGGGAAACTTACTTCAGCCTCACCCATTAGCAAAGTAGTAGCCAGGTTGTGATCCGAGAAAAGATTGACTTCTACAAGAGTAATTAGGAAGGTATGCCTTGAACAAGATCAGACAATAAACTATTTCTCTGCCAACTCCAAATAATTTTGTAAGGTGAAGCTAATGAGCCAATTTTACATTAAATTTGTTTACTTGCTCATTTATACTTACAATTAGACCAAATTAGATGGACATGGACATTCTCAAGATTTTCAATTTGGAAACTTGTTATTCACTAGTTACCTAAATGTAGCTGATTTTGTTTCTCATTTGTTAGGTTTGTTTTTTACTATTAAAGTTTTTATGTACATTCAATCATCAGCCCTAAGACTGGTTGGATCCTCAACAGCTCCACCATCAGCTGTCATAGATGGCCTAGGCATCACTAAAGAGGTGTACTAGGGAAATGAGGAGTGAAGTAGTATCCTATTGCTTTTCTCACCGAGCCAGGAGTTGCAATTACGTATCAGTCTGCCAAGCCCACTGAAATGCTTGCACCAGCCGACCCTATGAGCAACATTTTCACACCATTCATAGCAGAGACTGGCTGCATGCGGAATGGCATTACTAGCATCGCTCATACCTCATTCACTTTCATACAGTCAAAGCCAAGGGTATGACAGAGACAGATTAATGAAAGTAACAAAATTGCTCTAGCCTATACCAGAAGACACAGTGCACTGTAAACACACGTTCGTTAATTAGACCGTTGATAGTGCAAGTGAGAAGTGCTCAGTGTAGCTGTATCTTATGTTCTGAGAATGAATAAATAAATAAATATATAAATAAATAAATAAATATTAGAACTTTAACTTGCAACTTTTCTGCAAAATATGATTTGCAAAATAACACCTACATCTACAAGCATGTTAGAAATCACTGATCCAGAGTTGAATTCAAAGTCCAAGAAAAATTTCAAAGAAAAGTTGCACTATTAAAAAACATTAATTGTAGACATGATAATAAGCTTTTGGGCTTTTGCCATGTCAGAAAACAAGGTGAAATTCTTTATGTTTTGCACAGAACTTTGCTGTGCATGTTCAGAAGAAATTCTCATCTGTTCACGAGCAAGACTTCTCTAATAATGAAGGTTTGAATTTAAGAATACTTTGTTGTTGGTCTATCGTAAGTGGTACTCTCATTCATCACAAGATGGCTCACAGTACGCTAACCTTCGAAGTGGGAGGTGACATCATCTTAGCTCCTTGACTCAAACTCATTGCTCGTTATTTCTGCTACATACTTTTCTTTCCATCTCAGCTCTATTCTATTTTTCTATCCTGTCAGTCTTTTACTGCACTTATTTTATCTTCCATTTTATTTTATTTTATTTATTTTTTCTACCACATTCGTCCCTGATTCATCTGACAACCTTGCTGTTTACTCTGTCACACTCGTACAACGGAGCTAGAAACATCTTAATTGAAGCCAAGGTGATGTCACCTCCCGCTCCGAAGGCTAGCGCACAATGAGCCATCTCGTGATGAGCAAGATTACCACTTACTATACACCAACGGTAAAGCATTCTTAAATTCAAACTTTCATTATTAGAAGTCTTGCTTGTGAGCAGACGAGATTTCCTTCTAAAGGCGCAGAGCAAATTTCTTTGCAAAACGTAAAGAATTTCACCTTGTTTTCTTGATATGGCAAAAGCCCAAAAGCTTATTATCATCTCTACATTTATGGGCTGTGAAAGCATCAATCTAAAAAATGTCTTCATTGTTGGCTCATTTGTTGCTTGTTCACCAGTTTTACAACTGTTCTGTCTCTAGTTACCAGTACCATTAAGAAAAATAATTGAATAATTGCTCTAAAGGAACTATTCTGGTGTATTACTGTATTAAAATATTGCAGCAGAATTGTATTTATAGCATTAGCAGTATATTAATACATGTTAACTTCAAGGATCTGAAACCATTACTTTATTAATAAGCTGTTTGTGGAAAGAAACTGAAGAGGATAGCTCTAGTTAATATTAAGTTATGTATGTTACAGTAACTGAATCAAATATAAAGTTCAAACATGTTATTAAACAAGAGAGTCAATCCTTGATGCAGTCTTCCCATGAAAAGAACTCTTAAAAACATTTAAAAGTGAGCCAAGGAAACTCAAAATGCCATGCATCAAGAATTAACAAAGTATGAGAGTAGATGTGAGAAGCAGTCTTACTAGTTGCAATAGGAATGCAAGATCTCAAAGCATCGCCAGTAAAGCCAGGTAGGCATCCACAAGATGGAACATGATTCACAACACGGCATTCAGCACTGATACCACATGTGCCAGGGCATGGGTCACGACACTTGTTGTTAATGCAGGTTTTCTCCCGTGAGCAGTCTGAACTGAGAACGCATTCTGGACGGCAGCCCGTATAAGGATCTCCAAAATAGTTAGGTAGGCAAGAACAAGCACCTGCTCCATTTCTCTCTCTACAGGCAGCATTCGGGCCGCAAGGAGAGGGGTTACAGGGATGCCTGGGTAGTTCCACAGGCCTCACTGTTATAACACAAATAAACATTGAAAAAAATGGACCACCACTTGGTTTCTAACAGCATCATAATTCATATATTGATGAAAAAAAAAAAAAATAAGCTGGGAATGAGGATAGGGAATATACACCAAATCATAAACAAAAGGACAGAGTTAAACTCCACATCTTCATACACTAATGTCCTCCAGCTCTGATTTGCAATTTCCTCAGGCCCTCCCAACAAATGCCAAAATCAAGACCGAGATCTATTAAAAATGGTTTCTTTAATGATGAAACATGGAAGTAGAAACTAGCTTACCAGGGAGTGAAAGGAAATGGATCTAAAAGAACTAGAACTTATGAGGGGAAAGCCCATCCAAGTGAAGAGAACAGTGTATGAAGATGTGAAATTCATTCTTGTCCTTTTGGGTTTACATGCTCATCCTTGTCTCTTCTTTATGTTTCTCCTTCATCTCATATTTATCATTTGTGTATGTTCCAATCCTCATTCCTCTCTTGATCTGTGATTTATATTCATACACCTTCTTGTATTTTTTCTTGTATATTTTGTTTAGTAAATAATAATAATAATAATAATAATAATAATAATAATAATAATAATAATAATAATAATAATAATAATGGCGTATGACCTTTGGAGAGGCCTAGTGCAGGTCTTTCGAATCGACACCCTACAAGCGACCTGTGTGTCTGTGAGGACGGGGCCTACCCATGATAAATACTAATGTTGTAGATGCATACATACCCAATCCCCAAGCCACAAGAATTAACTAATTAAGGTTCAAATCCCCGATTAGGGTGGGAATTGAATTTGAGACCACTTTGACCGATAACCATTTTGCCATTGAGCTGGGAATAATAATAATAATAATAATAATAATAATAATAATAATAATAATAATAATAATAATAATAATAATAATAATAAAAATCACTTTAAACTGCTGATAATTATTAGAGGTTCTGGATAGCTACAATTTTGTCCTGAAAGAGGTTCGTTATCATATCATGAAATCTACCAACACAAGTCTCTCATAAGCGCTTTTAAATATTAAGTGACAGTTGAAATTGAGACCCATAATCTAGAATACAACAGGCAAGTGCCTAAACCGACTGAACTATACAGCCAACTAAAAGCAAAGACAAATCTACAATGAAGATCATAGGTATGCTATTCCCATTGGCAATGTTGTTGGGCTGTTACAAAGATGATCAGAGGTAATGAAAAAGGGGACATTCACAACTCTGAAATAAAGCAGCAGTTACTTTAAGAGAAGAACTTATTCCTACTGAAGAAGAAAGCATATTAGTTCTGGGAAATATAAATAGCTTACATCTCTTCTTATTTCACAAGGAATTAATTTCTCAAACATTGAAAGTAAACCATACAAATCAATATTCAAAGACCTGTTTGTCTCATATGGTCCACTCAACTGCAGTCAATTCCTGATCACTGAATTTGGAAAAATGATTTAAAGTTTAAAAAAAAATAGTCTGAAAATACAACTGAAGGTACGGAGAGAACTTTTTCATAAAGACTAACAAGTTAAAAAGATGATGGAATTATTTAAAACTACTACAAAGGTAGTCATTAGGATAAACTTAGCATTGTTTATCTAAGGTATAACACTTATTTTAGAACTTTTGAACATTAAATTACAGGCTATAATTCTGTATGTTATGGCATTAAGAGTCAATAATATATTCTGACTTGGCCTAAAATATGGCTGAAAGATTTGAAAACAAATTTATACATTTAAGACAATTTAAAATTATAAAACTGTCTTACATGTAAGCAATATGAATTAGAATCTAATTTTTACAATCAACTAATCACTTCTAAGAATGAATGACACAGGAAGAATTTAACTTATTGTTTCATAAAATAAACTGCAGTTTAAGACACCAAATCGTATATAGTTGAAATTCAGATTACCCAAAAGAGAATCTCTGAAAGAGAACTAAAAAAATGTAAAACTTAAGTCCTTGCTTTCATCGAGGTAGTGTAGCTCTTTTCACGTACATCCCCAATGGAGGTGAGCTGCATGTATCTTTTAAAGCACATCCCAGCCCTCCTGCCATCCGTAAATCTCTCGTAGTACTAGGAATCAAACCTGGGCCTCCGAGGACAGCAGCTAATAGCAGTAACAATTACGCTTCAAAGGCGGAGAGAAAAAATGTATCATGCATCCAAGCAATACTATTAATGGCCCCTTTTCCTATTAATTTCTGCCATAACAATATTTCCAAACTTGTCCATAGTAACAAATGATTTAAGAAACACAGTTAATAATATTATCCACTTCTGCAGGCTTTGTATCTTCTCATCCAAATTATCAATAAATATATAGTCAATTATGTGTATTATGTATCTCCTTTTTGATAAAAATAAATAAGAAAAGTAAGTATACTCTGTCCTACCTTCAACGGGGTTACATCCAGAAAATGGATCTCCCTCAAAACCAGCTGTGCATGAACAAACGGGCTGGTGATTGTGAACTGTGCAGCGAGTGTTGAATCCACATGATCCAATGCATGGGTCACGACATTTGTTTCGGATGCATGCAAGATGTGTTGGACAATCCTGATGGATTGCACACTCTGGGCGACAGTTAGGAGGTGCTCCCAACATTCCTGCGATGCATGAACACACTGGGCGACCATCTATAACTCGGCATTCTGCATTGGCACCACATGGAGAGGGCACACAAGGGTTCTGAGGTTTCTCTGGAAAATCTGAAACATCATCATCATCGTTGTCATCATCATCATCATCATCATCATCATCATCATCATCATCATCATCATCATCATCAGAACTATGTCCTATAAAAACATTAGTAATTCATGGTGTATTTGCTTAAATGCTCTTGACAGGGTTTGAAATGTCCCCACATCAACCTCAACTATTAGTTCCCATCTCTAAACTAATCACTAATTACTTTTATGAAGACTAAGATGCTTAACCTTGACTTTATAGCAAGATGGTTGCAGTTGGACTTGATTGTATGGCAACGAGTTAAAGCAATACATGTAGGTTTTAATAATCGTTCTGTGCCAGATTCTTTGAAAACTGGAGCTGAATGAATCAAAACAAAGGAGAAGTTTTGATATTTTGTATCAAGTGTTGCCAACAAGGGCAGAAATTGTGGTGAAAACATGTCACTGCACACAAACTCCACATTAAAAGAAAAATTAAGCATATATATGCTTTTATAAACAATGTTTCTAACTGCATAAAACTACAATGTTCTGGGTATATATATAAAAAATGATTTTCAAGTCAACTTTTAAAGTGAGCATAATTGGTATAAATGAGTAGTTGACATCAAACGCTAAACAAAGGATTATCCTCCCTCTACCTAATTACAGTATTGTGACTATACATATTAACAAAAGGAACTGTTTCTTCACTTTGGGATGCAGGAGACATAATATAATTACTACTACTTTAAGAGAAAATAAAGAAACAAGTAGAGTTTGAAATTACAGAGAAAGCAATGAACAAGAAATTCTCTGTTTCAGTCTTACAAAATTTCAGAAATAAGAAAAGTAGAACACTCGCTGAAAATAGATGAAAGGCCTGATAACTGTATTTTATCCCTTAACCCACTGCCATACTAATTATAAGGTGCTGAGCACTTATTTTTTTTATAGACATATGGTACAGTTTGACACTACTAAGGTTTATACATGTAATCTGCCATGTACAGAATTTTAATCATACCTGTGTTCAATGTAATGTTGGAGTCACTCTGAAGAACAATTTGAAGATGTTTACTGATGTGAAACACCCTAAAACACTCTGGGAAATTACTTCAAAGGAAAAGGGATTGTGCATAGATTCCTGGATGGACTGAAAGGACTGTAAGGTGGGTTTTCTTACTTGAGTCATGAGAATGCATAAAGTAAAACAACCTTTGATTTCATCTGGTGTTGTGGGAAACCATTGGCTCGTACAGAGCAAGTTGGCAATTTTTGTGAAAAACTGATCAACAAAAACAATCTGTTTCAGTAGCTATCTCGTCCATAAAGTTTCGTGAACCATGTGTTGAAAAATGTCTCGAGGGAAGGGATCAAAAGCCCCCCCTCACTCTCATCCAAATTCTTTGTCACACTGTTATCACTTTCACTGCTAGTAAATGAAACTGTATCACTTTCTGAAATCACATCACTGCCTAATTCACTCTTGCTCGTATTTATTTATTTATTTATTTATTTATTTATTTATTTATTTATTTATTTATTTATTTATTTATTTATTTATTTATTTATTTATTTATTATTTTAATTATTTATTTTATTTATCTTATCAAGCCCTCATGAAACATCTGTTAAAAATAATCATCACAGAGAAAGTAGATTTGACTCACAGCATCTGGACTAAAATCGATAAAAAGTTTCATTATAGCCTATAATGTAAATAACAGTAATAAGTACACTGATCAGCCAGAACATTATGACCACCTACCTAATAGCCGGTATGTCCACCTTTAGCACGGATAACACCGGCGACGCGTCTTGGCATGGAAGCAATGAGCTCTTGGTAGGTCGCTAGAGGGTTTTGGCACCACGTCTGCACACACGTCACCGAATTCCGGGGAGGGGGGCAATGAGCTCTAACGCCACGTTCAATTACATCCCAGATGTGTTCGATCGGGTTAAGATCTGGAGGGTTGGGAGGGCCAGCACATTAATTGCAACTCGCCACTGTGTTCCTCGAACCACTCCATCACACTTCTGGCCTTGTTGAAAAATGCCACTGCCGTTGGGAAACATGATCAACAGGAAGGGGTGTATGTGGTCTGCAACCAGTGTACAATACTTCTCGGTCATTATGGTGCCTTTCACGAGCTCCACTGGACCCATGGATGGCCAGGCAGATGTTCCCCCGAGCACAATTGAGCCGCCGCCAGCTTGTCTCCATCCCGCAGTACAGGTGTCAAAGAGCTGTACCCCTGGAAGAAGACGGATTTGCACCCTCCCGTTAGCATGATGAAGGCATCAGGATTCATCAGACCATGCAACGCTCTGTCACTGCGCCAACGTCTAGTGATGATGGTCACATGCCCATTTCAGTTGTAGTTGTCAATGTCGTGGTGTTAACATTGGCACATGCATGAGTCGTCAGCTGCGGAGGTTCATCCTTAGGAGTGTTCGGTGCACTGTGTGTTCAGACACGCTTGTACTCTGCCCAGCATTCAAGTCTGATGTTAGTTCCGCCACAATTCACCGCCTGTCCTGTTTTACCAGACTGCCCAGCCTACGATGTCCGACACTTGTAATGAGGGGTGGCCGCCCAACCCCTCGACGTTTGGACGTGGTTTCACCTTGGTTTTGCCACTTGTTGAAGACACTCATCACAGCACTCCTCGAACACCCGACAAGTCGTGCAGTTCCCATAATTCTTGTGCCAAGCCTCTCGGCCATCACAATCTGTCCTCGGTCAAACTTAGATAGATCGTGCTCCTTCCCCATTCTACACACAGACAGCACACTCACTGATACTACATGCACCGTGCATATATCTGACTAGCAGCCATTCCTCATCAGGTGATACTGCTATCGCCTGGACAGGTTTATATTAATAGTAGTTAGGTGGTCATAATGTTCTGGCTGAACAGTGTTTTTACCAATAACTACTGTTCACTCCCTTAGGACAGCAGGAAATAAGTCAAACGAATATTTCCTTCTGATATTAGACTTACACTTGTTCTATGTGCCTTTGTTCTGTGTCAATAATTCATTGTCTGTTATGTTTCAGTCATATTATCTGCTCTGTTTTGGCCAATTTCAAATGTTCTTTGCTAACAGTCATGCAAGTACACAACTTTACATATCTACAACAAAATAACAACTACTTTGCGAATTTTCATTAATACTCACGTTCCTGTACACAGCGCACAAATGGATCTCCTGTGAGCTGAGGTGGACAGCTGCAGATAGGGTTATGGTTCACCACTTGGCAGTGTGCGTTCAGGCCACATGTCCCAGGACATGGGTCTTGACATTTCTTATTTATGCAAGCCATATTCTGGGCACATTCTGCGCTAACCACACATTCAGGGCGACATGATGGAGGACTTCCTAAATAGCCAGGAAGACATGAACAGACTGCGTGTCCACTAGTCACACGGCAAACACTGTTTGGACCACATGGGGATGGATCACATGGATTCAAATTTGGTTGTACTGTAACATGAAAATACAAGAAATACTTCAGAATGTTAGAACTACAAGTCATAAGGAAGTAAATAATTGAAAGGTGGACACAAAATGTGAGCAATAAAGAAAGCATTTGTACATTTCTGGTCCATAGTCTACTTGGATCATATGAAAGACAAGTTCATTGAATCAAAGAACTGATATAAATAGATCTTCTGTGAACTGATTCCCCATAATAATCTCTGAATAGAAGATTATCTGCATCTTTTCACATCACTCATTCATTTACTTGGCTAACAGAAACTATGTAACATGCCAGGTTTTCTTAACAACCAATCCCATCCCACACTGTACCCTTCCCCTTTTAACACCTGTTACAAACACCATTTAATCTCCTAACTCCTCTTTGTTATCTTCCCTACCTGAACATCATTAACCCTTAACACACGCAGATCTGACCTCTTTGCTGACTCACCCAGTTTTACTTTCTTTTGTTGGCAGGTTTGATCTTGATTCAATCCAGTAGTATCTGAAGGTAATATGACAGTCTCATGTTGGTGATGTAATGCCACATAAAAGACCTTGGCATCCCCAAAAATATCATAAAAGTAGTTAGGGGGACGAAAAACCATTATTATTATTATTATTATTATTATTATTATTATTATTATTATTATTATTATTATTATTATTATCATTATTATTATTATTATGACACTTTCTTTCTTTCTTTCTTTCTTTCTTTCTTTCTTTCTTTCTTTCTTTCATAAGCCCCATTCATATAGACAGGACCTCATTAAATTCCATTTTGTTACTGAGGAGTACCTGATCTGTCAAACACAAGAGGGACTCCATCACTCCCGCAGGTCTGAAGTTTGCTAAAAACATCTCAGAAAATTTCTGTGAACCACTAGCACTGCTTGAACCTACTTCCATTGAGAATGTTCGCTCTAACAGTTTGGGGACCTCCAGTAGACTGGGTAGTCTTAGTCATCAGAGCACATGAAGGGCCACAACTTGGAATATGTATCAGATGCCCATTCTCATCCCCTAACAACCTGTATCCCGATCCACTCAGCTGTTGCCCACAATGAGATTACAGGAACCCACACCATGAACCACGACTATTCTCTCTACTTCAAATACTTATTCTACACATATATACTTAAAACACCATCTCTGACAACACTAACATTCTTTCTGAACAATGAACAAAGTCATATACTACATTTTGTAATACTAGTATCCAGTTCTTTAACACTTCTATAAAATCTGGCTTATTCTCCTGTTGCCCCAGCAAAGATAACATTTCCTTTCAGCAAAAGGAGATTCAGAAAATAGGCTGGTAAATAATTAAAAAATAGAGAAAAATGGATTTTTCTTGTAATTCTGGGTGAAAGACAATTAAACATATTATAAATTACGATAATGTGTAAAAAATTAAGGTAATGATTAACTAGTAATTATAACTGTAAGTGTGGTACTGCAAATGTACCTGAAAGACATAATTTAGAAAATATATTAAATTTACAATGTATTATACTGACTCACATCTGTTTTTGACAGTAAATTAATTACCTTGGTAGAGGGCTCTGAACCATTTTGACAACCACCATGCTCAGCAACCAATTATTAGGACAGTAACATGTTATATCTTGTGTCTGCTACCAGCATTGTGGTTTGAAAGGTATTTTTAGTGGGGAGGGTTCATATTGTTCTAGGTTATCAAGAATGTGTCCTTAAAACTAATGTGATAAATGTTAATGTCCATGCATTTATTTGTGTATTCATGTCCTACATCTAGTAAGTTGTTGGCATATAGAGATTCTGTGCCATGTGTGGGTACTCCATGTCAATGACTATCCATATATTTTTTTGTATTCATATCCTATGTCTAGTAGGTGGTTGGGAAATTGAGATTCTGTGCTGTGTTTGAGTACTCCAATGTGGTCTGCATAGCTCATATTTAAATTTAACTGATTTTTCTAATGAAGAATTAGGAGCCTTCACAGCATTTGAGTTTGTAAACACCAGGTAAAGTTATACATGCCTCTGTGCTAGATATTGTTTTTGGATTGCAATCTGTTAACCCACTGAATTCTAATATTATTACTGTAGCTATGAGTTGACAGAATACCAATTTAAAATGGAAGGTGTAATGTACTGTAACATAAGTAACATAATATAATGGATGAAATCTGTTATTTAGGTATTCCACAACACTTCTTACTTTTCTTAGCTTATCACTCACATGTGCAGCTTCATTATCACGAAAATGCAGAAATATTTAAATAAGTAAGAAGTGCACAAATGACATTGTTTTGCTGAATAGCAGAGTGTCAACAATAATCCTCTTTGACCAGTTCATTTTCACTGAGGGCTTTTTTACTTGAGCCATAATAATCCATAATGCAAAGTAATAATAAATAATGCTATATGTTTTACGTCCCACTAACTACTCTTTTACGGTTTTTTGGAGACGCTGAGGTGCCAGAATTTAGTCCCACAGGAGTTCTTTTATGTGCCAGTAAATCTACCAACACGAGGCTGATGTATTTGAGCACCTTCAAATACCACCGGACTGAGCTAGGATCGAACCTTCTAAGTTGGGGTCAGAAGGCCAGCGCCTTAACCGTCTGAGCCACTCAGCCCGGCATAGTGCAAAGTAAGCCTTCATTTCATCATTAGTTGTGTCAAACCATTTACTGTCAAAGTTTTTGTTTAGAGCCCAGGTTAGATAAACACTGATTTGTGTATCTTGTTTCTGTGGTTATAATCATCCAGAATTTCAGTCAGAACACAAGAATAAACCTCTAATGCAGAGGGTCTATCACAAAGACTACGAGAAACTACTGGGGATAGAGATGATACGGTTATAAATTTGCATACACCTGGTACGTTATCATCTTCCCACTCCC
This sequence comes from Anabrus simplex, assembly GCF_040414725.1. Lineage (NCBI taxonomy): Eukaryota > Metazoa > Arthropoda > Insecta > Orthoptera > Tettigoniidae > Anabrus > Anabrus simplex. The sequence continues at coordinate 973,121,786 of NC_090266.1, read as the reverse complement.
AGTTATTTTCAGTTGACCATGCTCCAGCAGAAATGTCAGGCCACTTTTGATGTGGATGGGTGTAGGATATCCAATTCCTTATCTGAATTAGTATCACATTCTGACAAAGATTCATTGCTTTCACAATTCATAAAATCTAAATCACCACCACCTTCTGATTTACACGAGACTTCACTATCACCACTTTCGCACAAATAAGTTCCGATATCCAACTCAAATGTTCACATCTATGCACAGCCATTTCGAAAAGGAGCTACAACAGCGGAAGACACTCCACCTAATCTTCAAAGATTGAGGTAACACAAACAACAATATCAATATTACCTCTTTCCAAAGATAATGAAGGACAACTATAGAACAGCATAATACTTCCATATATCTGTGTCATGCCAAACTATCGACACTCGTACAAAGATCAGCATGTCTCTGAAAAGTGTTCCGGCTCTTCGGTCTCAGAGGCTGACCATGTCTCCGAGACAATGTTAGATGGCAATGAGTTAAGAGTTCTGATCCTCATTCCGACAACCCCTGCACAACCCTAGGTGTTTGCAAACTCAAATGTAGTAATCGCTCCTAATTCGACATTGGACAAACAGTCAAAATTTTGACCAGAACACATCAGACTACTCAAATATAACACACAATCCAAAATTACCAATGGTACTGTACATTAAAAGACAATGCATGAATATGTGCATATTAACAAAATCATGTACATTCTCCAAAACAGTTCTGAAGGACACACCCTCAAAACTAGAACAATAAGGGGGGAAAGCAAGTGTGTGCATCTCTCTGTGCATGTGCGTGTGTGCATGCGTGCATGTGTACGTATCCATAGTATATAAATATCCACAATTCAAATAACAGATATAATAATTCAAATCCAATGCACTAAAGTGTCCTGAAAATGTACCTGAAACTTCTATGACTCAACAACTGAGGATAGCTGTTCCAAAAATGGTTGAAAGGATTTTAACAAGGTATTGAAGATATTGAAGATAGTGAAATTGCAATAATTTACAGTAGTTATAATTACCATCATTACTTCCTTTTGCTTGTTGCTTTACGTCGTCGCACTGACACAGATAGTCTTATGGCAACGATGGAACAGGAAAGGGCTAGGAGTGGGAAGGAAGCGGCCGTGGCCTTAATTAAGGTACAGCCCTACCATTTGCCTGGTGTGAAAATGGGAAACCACGGAAAACCATTTTCAGGGCTGCCGACAGTGGGGTTCGAACCTACTATATCCCGAATACCAGATACTGGCCGCACTTAAGCGACTGCAGCTATCGAGCTCGGTACCATCATTACTATGCAATGGGCATTAACGTTTAAGAGAATTATATTCATTTTTAATGCTGATACTTACATGTTATTGGTGTCTGACGACAAGACTGGAATGGATCACCTTGGAAGCCTTGCATACAAGAGCAGACAGGCACGTGATTAACTACATTACACTCAGCATTGACTCCACAGAGACCTTGGCAAGGATCACGACAGTGCTTAACCAGACATGCCAAATGACTAGGGCAGTCAGAGTTAATAACACACTCCGGACGACATCCTGCACCATATGGATTACCAATATACGGTGGAATGCAGGTACAGCGAGCAGCTCCATTTTGAGCCACACACTGAGCATTTTCCCCACAAGGAGATGGATTGCATGGGTCAGGTAGTGGTGTTAACATTGCTGTGTGAACAGAAAGACAGTCATAAACATAAAATTATGTATATTAAATGAAAAGGCATGAATATGTAGATATTATACAAATATGTAAATTCTCCACAAGATCTCTGAAGGACATACACACAAAACACACTCTCTCTCTCTCTCTCTCTCTCTCCCCCTCCATCTCTATGTGTACATACATACATACATATACATATATATATATATTACAGTCTCTGTTAATACTTTGTGGATGTGCGCAGTGACAGTCCATGATGAGCGAGTATTTTATTTGCTGCCATAGTTGCTTTGAACATACAAGCTATGCACTCTGGTGAGAGTCAAGGTCGACCATCACCTGGTGTATCCCATTATAAAAACTTGCATGTTTTGCATTTAGCAACTGGAAACTAGTTTCTTTTTTCTGATTGTAAGGGCAACAAAGCATGTACTTCTATATTAAATCTCAGAGCTATTTTAGTGAATATAGATGGAAATATTCTATGGTATTCTAGAAGGTTCGATATGATGTCATTATCAACCAATCACAGTTCAATTCCATGGTATGTCATTATGTGATGAGTTAATGTAGGTGTTCGTGGCATATTTCGCACTCTCACTATTATACTATTCTTCATTGAACTAAGATCCATCGCAGACTGGACTTTTGCAATTGTACTTAGTGTGAGCACACCATTTAGCTATATGCTTAACGTCACACCGACACAGATAGGTCTTATTGTGACGATGGGATAGGAAAGGGCTAGGAGTTGGAAGGAAGTAGCCGCGGCCTTAATTAAGGTAAAACCCTAGCATTTGCCTGTTGGGAAAATGGAAAATCACGCAAAACCATCTTCAGGGCTGTCAACGGGGGGGTTCAAACCCACTATCTCCTGAGTGTAAGCTCACAGCTGCGCATCTCTAACTGCAAGGCCAACACACCACTTAGATGTGTAGTTCACTTACAGGTTGGAGATAACAACAATAACACAACTGATGATCATTTCACCAAGATGACATTCCAGCATGGCATATTGGAGTTAAATAAGGATAGATTAGAGAAATTCATAAGAAAATTAATGGGAACTCCTTCATTTTAAAACAAATTTTCAACTACATAAACACTGAGCAACAAACTACAATATGTTGTGTATGAAAACGTTCTCATTTATCATTTGGTGTTGAAAAATGAGGAGGTACGGTACATATCCACATGGACAAGTTGTTCAAATTACAGAAAAGTGTGGTCAGATTCATATCTAGACTGAGACAGAGACATTTATGTAGGCTTGCATTTCAGCAAAATTATATTTTGACACTCTATGGTTTGTACATATTTAATGTTATCTTAGAGGTAAGGAATAATGCACACAAAATAATAACTAAACGTAACAGGCACAACTATGAAACTAGCGGTCAGACAACTATTTTAGGTTATGGGCAAATAACAATATGCTGAACAGGAGCCTTTTAAAAATGGAGTAACCTTTTACAATAAACTCCCCCACGGAATAAAATTGTTGACAGGCTCCACACTTAGAAACTTAGCTAAAAAAAAGGTATTGTACTCTTTACGTAAAATTAAGCTCATTTCAAAAATACCATGTATACAGGTTTATGTTATGTAAATTTAAACATAACATAACATAACTGAAGCTTTCACAATCTAAAACGATACTCATGTTCTTTTTTAGCTACACCGTGTGGAAGAAATTATTCAAAATATGAAGAAAAGGTGTCGACATTTTGATTGACCTTTGTCAGTCTTTATCAGAACAATTGACAAACAAAATAGCACTGGTCAACAAGATGTTTTTCTGTGCTGTGGACTGTTCGAAGCTGGATTGTTGATTTCTAAGAGGAGCAATTACCGTGAACCAAGCTGTGCTAAAGATGTAACCTGCATCTCTATTTAAATTATGAGGATATTTTCATATTTCTATTGCTTCTCTTACAATCCTAGAACCACTGTGTTTCACCCAAGCCAGTACTTCGGTATGACTGAACATGATGTTGTGGCGGGTGACAAGGCCATGATTTGCTAATGCCGACTTATCTGTTTGGTTAAGGTGAATGCATCCGTCATGTTCCTTCATGTGTGTGGATACTTATCTTGAGGTCTGTGCAACGAAAATTTCACTACAAGTACAGTACATTGAATCTTGTAGACACCAGGATGTGGTTTGGATATCCAATCTTTAGTTGGTCCAAGAAGTTGCTGTACCTTTGTGCATTCTGATTTCAGTCTTAACATTGTGCTTGAAGAGAATCCTGGCTAAATGATCTGTTTTTCACCTGAACATATGGCAGATATGCTGTACCCCATACCCTAGCATTAAGCTCATGAAATTTTTTCTGTCTCAGATACAAGGCCCTAGAAAAAGCAGGGTTGATGTAACCATTTCTGAGAAATCCTGTTTTCAAGGTGTCAAATTCCTCGGCCAAAGATGCTTCCACACACATATCCTCCTGACTCTAGTTGCTAAGGTCGTAATTATGCCAATATTTTGTGCAGGATTTTGGTGCAAGTCTGCATGGAGATACCTGTTGGTATGGGTTGGCTTCCTATATACAGTGTGGTGTAAGGAACCGTCAGGTATCTTAGAGACCATCATATCTAGGAAGGGTAACTGTCCTTCAACCTCTTCTGCATAGTGAAGCATATAGAAGGGTGTTGATGATTAAGATGTTCTAAAAACTTATCAAGCTTTTCCTCCCCGTCAGACCATATGACAAAGACATCATCGACATACCTTCCCCAGACTTTTGGTTTAATAGGTGCTGATGATAGAACAAAGTTTTCAAAAAATCTCCACGTAAAAGTTAACTATCACATGAGACAGAGGGCTACCCATTGCTACACCGTCTGTCTGCTCATAATACTCACCATCCCATAGGAAGCAGGAGGCATGTATGCAGTTATAAAAAAGTCTCGTCATATCCTCTGTAAATTGCTGCTTGATAAGACCCATAACCATCTCCGGTGGCACTCTAGTGAACAAAGATTGCACACCAAAACTCACCAGAACATCATCAGGTTGAAGCCGTAATGATTTCAACTTAAGACATGAAATTGGTGAGTCCTTAACATGAGATGGTGTTCTTCCAAGAAGTGGTTGAAACGGACTACCAAGGTATTGCAACATGCGCAGAAACTTCTTGGACCAACTAAAATTTGGATATCCAAACTACTACAACATTCCAGTTTCTGCAAGATTCTATGTACTTGTGGTGAAGTTTATATTGACAGATCTCAAGATCGGTATCCACACCCATCATGGAACATGACAGATGCATTCAGCTTAACCAAACAAATAAGTCAGCATTAGCCATGTCACCTAGCCATGACATCATGTTAGATAAAAGTTATGTAAAAATGATTAATGCGCACAACACTGGTATCACCTGGATTGATGTTTTCCCTATGAATGCACCTAACCAATTTACCTCAATACTAGGTCTTTTGGAAATCTGAACACTGAAGCTTTTGCTCTGCCCTTACATATCATTGGACTTTCATCACGGCACACAGCACATACGATCCATCTGATTAAACTATGAACATACTGCACAGGTAATTGAAAATATAAAGAAAACAGGTTCTGAGAAGACCATGAGGACAATAACTTCACCACCGGAATTGTTTGAATAACTACACTTGTTTAAGAACAAACAGCTTCTTATGGCACTGAAAGAGGCTCTACAGACTTTGTAAGGTATAATAAGTATAATTTTCAATTGACAATACTCAAATTTCCATACATATTTGGTAACAACGCGAATTCCACTATTCATAACAAACACAAACTAGCACTCCAGCTGCCACCATTATGGACAGTTTCGATAGGTCGGTTAAGGTCTGAGGTATTGTAGTTGGTCTTGTCTTAAAAAATACTACTTACTTGTGGGTGTCTTTGAGCAACCAACAAAAGCATCTCCTTCGTAACCCTTGTTACAGCTGCAGTATGGTGTGTGGTTGACAACATCACACTTAGCATTGGCTCCACAGCTCTGCACACAAGGATCCTGACATTTTTCATTAATGCAAGCCTTTTCACGTGGACATTCTTGATTGAGAACACATTCAGGTCGGCAGAAAGGTGGGCTGCCAATGTAATTTGGTGAACATGAGCAGACTGGGCGGCCTTGTTTTACCAGACAAATAGAGTTAGGCCCACAAGGGGTAGGAGAACATGGACTTCCAGGAATGTCCATATCTAGAACAGAACATTAATTTAAGAGTCAAGTCACCAACACATTGACACAGGCATTCTATAAAATAAAAGAACAACATATTTAAGTAATAATTGTCATTAGTAGAGGTAAAACACAGAATGTGAACCAAACAGTACAGGAGAAGACAAAGTAGGTACAGAAGACATGTTCTGATAGTCAATACTAGAGGGATGGCAATATTAATTAGGGTTCATTGAGTATTTTAATTTTTTCCATGTTCGTGCTAATCAAACCCTGAACAAAATAGTGGGAGTGCAGGGTAGGTCTTTTTGTTACTGGGTAAATTAAATGGCTGATTTAATCCAGGCAGAGGAAAATAATAATTCAGCCCTTGAAAGTCACTTGTTAAAAAAATTACTTCCCAAACTAAAGATCAATTATAGCTCAGGTTTATAAAATTAAAGGGTACATAGAGCTTGTGCAAATAGTGGAGAAAACTGTAATCAAGATGTGCAGTGAGCCTGGTAACTAATGTCTACCTATTTATGAAGAAAGAAACTTTGCTTTGTGCTTCACTGAAACTCAAATCCACAGTGAAATGAGCGGCCGAAGCATTTACTTCCATCTGGAGAATCAAGAAGGAACTGGAAGTTGTCCAAGTAGGTGAATCCTTGTCATTTTTGACACATCGCAAGGAAAGGCCCAGAAGATTTGGAAGACCACTTCAGACAATTTTAATGAACATGTCATTCACCCCATGGCAAATTACAGATAAATTACAGATAAAAGAATACCCACTCTAAAGAAAATTTGTGCAAAATTACATACTTTAATAAATTTCAAAGGAAATATAAACACACTCCAAAAAATTCTTTGCATTCTAGGATTCAGGGGGAAGAAGACAAGGAATAACTGAAAAGTACCCCAGGAACAAAACAGTATCAGGGCCAAACAAATTGCTTATTGAAGAAGTATCCAAATGTACAGGGGGTAACGAATGGAAGCATCTATGAAAGTCTTAAGAGTAATGCTAGAATTCACAGTAGGATTGTATGTTTCATATGGCTGGGCTTGTAAAATATACTCGCTTACACTCTCCTACATATGCTCGTACCATATGTCACCATGTGCTTGACCCACTCCGCTGCATCGCTCTTCCCTGCTGTGCTATTCCCCTCCTGGGCATGTGATTGATTCCCATTATTTGCAGCAGCTGTATGTAAATGCCTCTTATTAGAAAATAAGAACCTTTGATTACAGCATCCCTGAGAATCCTTATCAGTTATTAAGATCATAAATTTCTCGTTGTTGTAGTTGTCATTAGTATCTAACGCATAATTTATCATAAGTCCTGTGTTTCTTGTCTTCAACCAATTGTATTATCCATTTTTCTTTTGCCTTTTTTTCTCTCTGTATACCACCCATCCCACATCATAAAGAAAAAATTCACAAAAATGACCCACTCTGGGAATGAGGATGACCGTCTCCCTGATCTGGAAGAATCAAACTATGAAGATGGCAATGTGTTATTAAATGAAATTTATCCCTGTCATATTTTTATGTTTGTTTTTGTCTCCCTTTTCTGTTGCTCAATCCTTGTTCCCAGCTTCCTGTCTTTAATCTTGGATACAAGCTAGCAAGATTTTAAGCCTTGCATTCTATTCTCCACCCTTCTATTAAATTAAAGGCATTACGGACCAAGGAAATATTTAACAATGAATATATACTAACAAGAAAGTTCAGAAAAAAATCCAATATATTGCTACAGCAGGATTTAGATAATAGACATCTTATAGTTAAACAAGAGGTACTATGACTACTAAGTCTTATTAAAGTTAAACCTTCTTCCCAAATGCCTTACTGGTTGATGTAAAGAACATGAGCAAATGACTGAGAACATAGTGCCCAATAAAAGTCAATTAGAATGAACATCAGGATGAAAATTTACTGTACATGAGTTGAAAACCTGTTGGCATAGAAAATATATCTCAGTGATAACTACTGACCTGGAATATTCAATTATAAAATTCTCACCTTGAACTGGTCGATGACAGCTGACAAAGGGATCACCTTCATATGTTGGAGGGCAGCTGCAAATGGGATTGTGGTTTATAACAGCACATCTTGCATCGATACCACATGTTCCTGGGCAGGGGTCAGTGCAACGTTGATTTATGCAGGCCTGAGTTTGTAAACAGTCAGAACTTATGATACATTCGGGTTTGCATACAGGTGGTGCGCCACGGAAGCCCGGTAGACAGGAACACGCTGCAAATCCTTGTGGAGACACAAGACAGCGACTGTATGGGCCACATGGCGAGGGGTCGCATGGACTGGAAGGAGTTGGATCTGCAAACAAGTTAAATTAAATTCTTCAATGCAGGTAAGAGAAAGTATGGAGATGAAAATTTATTAATAATACAAGGAAATATATACTGATCTCTAAAAACAATGTCAAATGCATAATCATGTAGTATATGTTACCAGGCACACATTCAGAAATTTGTTTTAGAAGAATGGGGTTCAGGATTGATTGACAGCGAGTTGATATATTGCATAAATTTCACAGATACAATATATACATAAAGCACTAGTGTTATTCCATATTTACCGTCACATGATAGACACATATAAATCACTACTGAATGAGCACTGCATCATTGTTGTTGTTGTTGTTGTTGTTGTTGTTGATGTTGTTGTTGTTGTTGTTGTTGTTGTACTGGGGGTACACCTTCTCTGCCCAGTTAAACTGCATGCCTTCCATAAAGCCATCGGTGTAACTGAACTTGAACTAATATTATGCAAGATACTTGGATTTTCAACTATTTTCTGCCATTGGCCGAAGTGCCCCGCCCCCCGGCAGGATTAAGGACAATTAATTCTTAAGGGAAAGTTAATTTTCACAGTTGGATAACCTTAATTTTTGAAGATTGTTTTGTTCTTGAGTCAAGCTTGTCAATACTTCTGACCCCCCCAATCTCCAGTATCTATCAACCAATCAGAAATTTTGTGAATATTTTCTCTAGCCCATTACAATTGGGGGTGTGTAAAGGCATCCAACCTATCTGGAAAGAGTTCTGTAAACTCCCGCTCAAGATTATATAAAAGCTGGGCTCTTTAAGGCCGTACTGTCATCTTCATACCTCCAGTTTATTGTGTGCAGCATGTACTAAGGGGGCAGGGACCGCAGGTCGGCGTTCAGAAGGCCCAGCAACTCAAGGTAATGGCAGAATTTTCTTAACATGTGATAGCTCCGGCAGATAGCTTGAGGGGAAGGCTTCAAAGCTCTTTTACTTCATGTAAATTTCTAAACCTGGTAGTTTAAATGTAAAATTTCCAGCCAGTCTAAGGACTGTGTTTTATACCCTACTGGAAAATATCTAATGTAAGGGAACAAAGAGTAATTTCCCTCTGTTGATTCCCATTCAGCTTGGTATGGCGTGACTAAAGTTTCTTATCCCCTAAAATTCTTAACACTCTTTTGGTATTTAATGTTTCTCATTCAGTCGCCCGGTGTAGAATAGTCTTAGCTTCTGTATCTTTGGCCATAAGTACACTTAGGGTTTTGAGAGTTTTCTAGCAGGAGTGCAGGTTTTTCGCCTCCCTACAATTTGTTTTTGGCCGATCATTATCAACCTTTTTCTTTTTACATTATGGCCATGTAGTATGGGCACTCATTGCTCCTGTTTACGTTACTGAAAGAGAAAATGAAAAACTGTTGAGCAGAAGTGACTGAAAATATCTCATTGGAAGATTGTCAGGTATATCCTTGAGCGCTGAAGAAATTTATGCCTCTGAGAGGCTAGACTGTATTAATTTTGGAGCTCAGACTCCTAGGCTATGGAAGTTAGTGGAGCAAACATGCTCTTATAAAATAGTGTACCTATTTCAGAGCTATAATGCTCATCCCTCGTATAGTATCATGTTGATAAATCTCTCTAGTTTTGTACCTGATTTTGGACTTTAGCCATTGATGTTGGAGCTGATGAGCTCATTGTTATATTGTTGATGTTTATTAAGATTTTCTATTTATCAAATTTTAGGGAAAAAGGGAGGAAAGAAATAAAATTTCAAAATTTAGTGCTTTAACTTATGCTCTGGTCATTTGCTTGTCCGCCCATTCACTTTGGCACCTTTTTTACACCTCTGTAATCCACAATATTTCAGGAACCATTATTATTATTATTATTATTATTATTATTAGCGTATTCTCCCAATAATGGAAGACGTTAAGCAAACAACTCAATCAAGCTTTCTTTGGGTTCTTCTTGTTCTTCCAATAGGCTTTCATTCTCTCTGAGAAGGCTTGTTTACGTTCTTCCGACCATTTCGGTCTGCACTGTTTTTGCTTTGGTTGCTCTGATGTAACTTCCCACTTGTTGACTTTGTGTCTGAAGGTGTCTCTTTCTAAAATGTCTGTTGCACATATGTTTGCGTTTTTGAGGTCCTTTCGAAGTTCGTCCAGCCAAGGTGTTGAATTCTTAAGTGAGCTAACATAATTTAATATTCTTTTTGACAGTCGATTTTCTGGTAATCTTGTGAGGTGTCCAAAGAATTTCATTTGTCTTTTCGTAATGTCAATTTCAATGTTTGAAACTTTTTCTGTTGTTTTAATTGATTGTAGCCTGTAACCATCTTGGGTATATCTTGCTCCTAGGATTTTCCTGATGATCTTCCTCTCTTGCTTTTTTATTTCTTCTAATTCTTGTTTACTGTTAAGTGACAATGTTTCACTTGCGTAAAGGACTGTTGGTTTTATGACTGTGTTCTAATGCCGAATTTTTGTCTGTCTTGACATGCATTTTTTGTTGTAGATGTCTTGAACTAACCCCAATGCCTTCTTGACTTTTTGGAGACGGTTTTGCTGTGAGATCTTCTCAAGGCCTGTCGGTTTGATGAATTCTCCGAGGTATTTAAAGTACAAGACCCGGTCGATTTTACCGTATTTTGTTCTCAGGCTCGTGATATCTGTCTTTGAACAGAAGAATTTAGTTTTCTCAAATGAAATCTGTAGTCCCACTTTTTCTGCAGATTCCTTAAGTATCTCAAGCTGCTTGATGGCAGTCTCCTCATCCTCTGTTAAAATCGCCAGATCGTCCGCAAATGCAAGGTATGGTACGTAGATGTTGTTTTTGGGAAAGCCCAATCGGATCGGTTTCCAAGATTCACGTTTCTTGAGTTCCTTCTCCCATTCTTCCATAACCTTGTCTAGGACGACGTTGAACAGAACAGGAGAGAGTCCATCACCTTGTCTCACACCTGTTTGAATGTCGAAGGGTTCTGAAATTTCTCCCATAAATTTCACTTTAGATTTTGTGCCCGTTAGTGTTTGTCTTATGAGTTCTAGGGTTTTGGGATCTAGTCCTCTCTCTTCTAGAATTTGGAATAGTGAGGGTCTGTCTATCGAATCATATGCCTTTTTGAAATCTACAAATGTGCATACTGTAGGCTTTTGTCTGAGGGCTTGTAGTTAAAGTATGGTTTTGAGGTTGAAAATTTGTTCTGGGCATGACCTGTTTGGTCTGAATCCTGCTTGAAATTCTGATAATTTGGGTTCTAATTGTTGTTGTGTTCTATGCAAAAGACAGGCTGATAGTATTTTGTATGTGATTGATACAAGTGAGATTCCTCTGTAATTGTTTACGTCTAACTTGCTGCCTTTTTTATGTAGTGGATGGATTAGAGCAATCTTCCAGTCATCTGGGAGCTTTTCGGTTTGCCAAATGTTTTGGATTATTTGTGTAATTTCTCTGAGTGAATTTGGGCCTAAATTTTTCAGAAGTTCAGCTACAATTCCGTCTTCCCCTGATGCTTTGTTGTCTTTAAGTTTCTTGATATGTGAATAAATTTCTTCTTGAGTTGGTGGTGACGAATTTTCCGGTATGATTTCTGGCTGTACTTTCGGGAATCTCTTTTTGGGTTCTGGACAATTTAAAAGCTGTGAAAAATTATTATTATTATTATTATTATTATTATTATTATTATTATTATTATTATTATTATTATTATTATTATTATTATGTAGCTTGACTGAGTGGCTCAGACAGTATAATGCTGGACTATGAACCCAAGTGGCCGGGTTTGAACTCGGCTCACAATCAGTCCAGTGATATACAAATGTGCTCAAACATGCCAGCCTCGTGTTGGTAGATTTACTGACATGTAAAAGAACTCCTGCAGGACAAAATCCTGGCTCCTCAGCAACTCCGAAAACCATGAAGGCAGTTAGTGGGGCATAAAACCAATATCATCATCATCATCATCATCATCATCATCATCATGCTGTAGTTATTTTGAAAGATTTAAAAATAATTACTGGATCATCTGCTAGTACGAGTATAATTTCTTCTTTGCATATAAATACTACCACTTATTATACTAATCAAATGGCCTCAGCTACCTTGTGCAAGCAAACTGATTTGACACCATTCAGGCTGCCTGCATGTTAGTTTCGACATTCCATTTTACTCTACCAGATAGCAGAGAAATATGGACTCTCTTGAATGACATACTGCTGATTTTTAACTAATCGTGTTAGGTCACCACTGAGTGCGTCACCAGAGACCTTTTAAATGTTGACATCAAACAACATGGAGTGCCGAATGGACTTCTTGCCACCCTTCAAAAATTTTACTGCCACAGCTGGATTTCAACTCATGATCTTGGAATCCAGACGCCTACTCGCTACCACTGATCCACAGAGTGAACTGATAATACCACTAAAGTTTTCAGTATGGTGTGCTTTCCTTTACATCAGCTGCTCCATTCTTACGCAGCCCAGCAACAAAGGGGAAGTTACATTACCCAGTTCAAGTCCAGATCACTGAAGGCTACCAGTAGAAGCTCACATTAAATTTCTAAATTGCTCAGATAGTTGTACAACAGCACCAATTCTAGTGGATATTGATTAGCTAATGACTTCAGATAGCAATGTGAAGTATTTGTAAATAAATTGAAAATGCTAAAAGATACAAAAAATTTCAGGATTTCTCCACTAAATACAATCTTGCAAGTTTCCTGCAAGGTACATATTTCAAGCTTAATATGACACTGGGAATAAAAGCAGGTTATATGCAAGGGATTGCAGCTTGATTATGTTGTTGTGTTGATGAAGGTTTATATCCAAGTTGTCCATTAAAATTTTATCAGAAATTTTTCAAACTTTTTTTTTTTTTCTTCTTTTCAAATTCCAACTAATTTTGTTATGTCAACTCTTAATGCATCACCAGAGATACTTTAAATGTCAACATCAAACAACATGGAGTTTCGAATGGACTTCTTCCCAATCTTCAATTTATTTATTTTTTTGCTATTTGCTATTTGCTTTGCGTCGCACCGATACAGATATGTCTTATGGCGACGATGGGATAGGAAAGGACTAGGAAGTGGAAGGAAGTGGCCATAGCCTTAATTAAGGTACAGCCCCGGCATTTGCCTGGTGTGAAAATGGGAAATCACGGAAAACCATCTTCAGAGCTGCCGACAGTGGGGCTTCAAAAACTTGACTGCCACTGCTGGATTTCAACTTGTGATCTTGGAATCCAGAGGCCGACACATCTAGTTGAACAAGAGATGTAGTTTGTTTCGGAATTATTCGTAGTTCCAATTCCTTTTTTGTCAGGAGAAAATTGCATTAGTTTTGATGTCATTGCAAGTTGTCCAAGTAGCTACTAATGCTTCTTTCACTGACATGTGGGAAGAACACACCACTAAACCATGCTTTAAGATGATCCTTTGTTAGTGTGCCTGATCTAGAAGTAGTCACGTAAACACTTACTGGTTGAAATACATTTTCTTTCTCTCAGAAACCTGTCCACTTGTTTCTTGCAATACAATGATGAAAATACAGGTGTCATCGTACATCATACAGTGGTTACTAGTGTTAACTCATATTCCTCCTCCAGATCTCAGATGTGAAGATGTTCTCCTAAGAGAATTCAACAAAATAAAGAACAATCCAAAACTGCAGATACATGATGATATCGGTGATGCAAATACAAATCGCCTGCGTTCAAGAAAACCACCAACAAGAGATGCCATGAACTTGAGGAACAGACACTGCCAAACTTCCGTTGAATGGTAGAAGGGACTCGACGAGAAATACTACCCAACAATGCCTCCTTTGAAGAAGATGCCACCACCAGGTTTCAACCTCCCTCGAAGACTATGGTCCACACTGAACAGAATTCGAACCAACCACGGGAACTGTGCAGCCTTCCACTACAAGTGGAACAGAATTTCAATGCCTGAGTGTGGTTGCGGTGCTACACAACAGATGATCTAGCACATCATCACCGATTGTAAGACAAGAAAGTATATCGGCAGTGCTAGTGACTTTGCTCTTGTGACCCCAGAAATTATAGACTACATCCAAAATTTAGATATACGTGTATAGAAATGTAGATCCTATCTAAGACAGACACTGTATTTCTAGCCATACGCTAAATAAAATTCAGAAAGTATTTTCAGTGACTCCAGTTTCATCAAAATCAGAGTGTACACTTGTAAGTTACGTGAAATTTTTGAAATTAGAAATAAGTTTATCTGTTTTGATAAAATACCTTCTGTAATCTAACACAATTTCTGATTCAAATTTAAATAGAATTTATAACATCTATTTCTTTAGTGACAATCACTTAAAGTCACTGTTAAGTCCTCATCTTGTATGAATACATATCTTGTCTAACCAAATGAACTATAAATAAAAATCAAACAAAAAATATAAATTCTCACCATAGAATAGAAATTAAATGAAACCATATTTTAAAATCTTTAAAAGCAATACTACTTGTAGAATGCACACAAAGACACGCAACGAGGTAGAAAACTGACTGAGAAAAATTATCTTCCTAACCGATAAAGGAAGCTTGTAAATACCGGTATCACAACTTCCTTTAATCTTTTTCAGTGGTATTTTTAATGACAGAAAGAGGAGTCTTGTAATGCCGAATTTACAGGCAATATAGGACAGTAATAGTGATGTACACGAGCAATAAGCTTCCAAGTCAAATATCAAATACAGATACAAAAACTGATCTGACAAGATAGTAATTCTCAGCCAACTTTATTATAGTATTAAATGTAGTAAATATACTAATTACAAAGTGAATATTACAGCAATGTTATCAAGTGATAACTTTATCTCAGACTTTCAAGTCTTCCTTTACTCTTCCTTTATGAATGCTCTTCTAAGTACAATAGGAAGAGAGAAGTACCAAATTTCCAAGCCTTCTATCAGTTCACAGAAATATGCAGTCTTATTTTTACAGTTAAGACATTCTTATCATTAAAAAATATGATTGGATCATTAAATTCAAGTAATTACCTGGCTTGAATGGATAGCAAGACATGAAAGGATCTCCAGTATGTTCAGGTAGACAGAAGCAGACAGGTACATGGTTCACAGCTTCACACTGTGCATTTACTCCACAAGCTCCATTACATGGCATTTGGCATCTGTTGTTGAGGCATGCTTTTGTAAGGGGACAGTCAGCATTGAGGACACATTCTGGCTGACATGCAAGATATGGATTACCAAAGTAGCCTGGCTTACACACACAAGTTACTGCTCCATTCTTTTCACGGCACAGAGCATTGGCACCACAACTTCTGACTTCACATGTGTCCGTTTTTTCCTCTGGAATGATTTCAAGGAATGTAATGTAGAACATTATGTACAATATATAATCAGAATCTATGCAAAATGTGGATGGTATTTATTTTTCTTAGAAGACAGCTGATACAAGAAAAAAAATTCTAAAATATGATCATAACATGAGTAGGAGAAGAACTTACCTGCAGGTACTGAACAATGCTCAAATGGATTTCCCGCAAGACCAGTGGGACAGCTGCAAACTGGAGAGTGACGTATTACAATGCAATTGGCATTGACACCACATGAACCAGGGCATGGATCTCGGCACTTTTCATTTAGACAAGCTCGGTCAAATGGACAGTCTGAATCTGACAGGCATTCAGGCCTACACTGAGGATTAGTGTAACTGTTGGGACTGCTACAGGGATCACACACAGCCACATTATCTCCATACACAGTGCAGTGACTGCCCGGTGAACATGGTGATGGTATACATGGACGAGTCATATTGGCTTCGTTCAAAGCTGCGTATAAAATTTAGAAATCAGTAACTATTAAAATTATTTCCATTATGACAATCATAGCTTTATAGTTCTTGAGATATTCAGACATAATCTCAATGATAATGAGCTCCTAGTTTGTGTAGTTATGGAGAGACAGGATGACATGATTACCACTGGAGAAGAGTATAGAGTGGTGGTTTTAAACTTTACTATACAATAGGCTATGATGTGGTACACAGTGGTGTTTGTAATAATTAATATTATATTTTCTTGTTTTGAAAAGAGTGCAGAGAACACAGTTTGCAGACACCATATCACAAGCTGAAATGCATGTCAAGTTGTAATCAGAAGTATATAAGTACATCAAGAATCAAATGTGAATTCTTTTCTTTTAAGGGATTGCCAGTATTATTATTATTATTATTATTATTATTATTATTATTATTATTATTATTATTATTATTATTATTATTATTATTATTATTATACTGAAGTATTGCCTGACAGACAAGCAAAAAAGTTTTACAATTATTCAGTTTACCCTTTTTGTTAATGAGGAGCACCTCCTCACAAAATCTGCTTATCCCTCTAGCACTCAAAGTGCCAATCTATTGGCGAGAGAGGGTATGGCAAGAATTTTCACAGTGCTGACAGTAACTTAAATCACTAATTTTCATCTTACTCAAAAGAAAGATAAACCAGTTCTACAGAAAGAAAAAAAAACCCAACTTTTGACAAATGAAATCTGTTGACTGTGAGTGTTTATGTTGTGGTAGTTTGAAGTTGTCATCATGTGGATTTGTTTTTGTTTGGCTTTTAAATATGTTAATTTGATCTTAGTTTAGAATTTATTTAGTTCTGTTCATATTTCCTGTATTTGCTGCATTACCTAAACCATAATTGTATACAATTTATTACTCCTTTTCTACATGTGCTAGCATCACCTTTCTTTTTTTTTCAATGGCTGTGCCAAATTCAAGGGTGAATGGTTCAGAAATGTTTGAATATTCAGATGATTTAGTCAGTGATAGTGACTTTGTAGCCGAAAGTGATTTCCATTATGTGGAAAGTTATGACTATACTCCTGAAAATATTCTCACAGTCACAGCTGCTCACTGTGTTCCAAACTGTGATCAACAAAGGTGATGTTTGCAGTGAACAACATTGTGTAATACTTCACAAGTAAATTGCAGTACACATATCATACTGATATAAAATTATTCAAAATTAAATGTTCCTTCTTTTAGGTTTAATAGGCAACTCATTAGATGAAATGATGTGTGATATTTCTGTCATTGTAAAACCAATTTCTATTTTTCAACAATTATTTTCAAAATTTAGTAATATTTTTTGATGTAACTTATAATAATACATCAAAGGTATATTTATATCTGAAATACTCATAGTTTGATATATTAGTGAGATTTCATTTATTTTAATATGTATTAAAATATTTACATAGTTATTTTTTTATATTTTGGTTGCAAAATCACAAAAATCAGTCTGAGCTCCTTCGAGCAGACTCCTGTAGATAGGCTGAGTGCAAGAGGATTAAGAAAAAGAAAAATTAACTGAACTGACTTACAGTATTAGTAATAATTAGAGCTGTGAAATTTTTATACCATTCTCAACTACTGATTCTTTGTTGGAAAGTGTGTTTCTGAAGTATAGATATTCATTTCATGTAGCATCTGATTTGAGGGAGGCATTTATTTTTTTTAACCAGGCTGGGATAATGAATGCGTGTGTTATCAAAGTAAAATTATCCATTTCACTGGTTTACGAGCAGCTACTTCAACACAATATTTAAACCAAGATGGCATTATGTCAGAATGAAATAACCACATTAACTCATTGAATACATTCTTATTTATATGCTGTTGAAATATTATAACATATGTTTCAGATTATATTAAATATAAGAATCTGGGAAATGCATACACAATCTTTATATGGTTTTAAAATTTTAAATGTTTTTACCTTTGTTAATAAAAACATATGAACAGATATAATTGCAAAATGTGCATAAAATTTTCTTATCACAAAAAATAACGTAAAAGAGAAACCATTCATAAAAGTCAGTGTGAAACTTACGTCTTGGAATACACTGGATGAATGGATTTCCCACAAGGTCGTCTGGACAGGCACATGTTGCAGTGTGTTCATGAACAGAACAAATGGCTCTAACACCACAAACTTTTCCACCAGCACATGGATTACGACATTTCTGACCCAAACATGCTTTGTCTGGAGGGCAGTCTGCATTTAGAGTGCATTCTGGGTGACATCCAGTTTGAGGGTCTCCCAAAAAGTTTTCAATACATGAGCACACCGCACGACCTTTCATCACTTGACACTGTGTGTTTATGCCGCATGGACTGGGATAACATGGATCTGATGGTGGTGGTGGGACTGTAACAAGAAAAAAATCAAGGATATTCTATAAAACCTTTTCAATTAATTCACCATTTTTAAACAGAGAATATTGTTAGTTTAGACAGTTGTAAGTCACAAATACAGTACTTACAAGACTTATTTTATGCTGAAACGAAACATTATACATCATCATCATCATCATCATCATCATCATCCACTTTCCTCGTCCAGCTCCTGCTGGCTTGGGATGTTTAGGGCACCTTTCTATCTTCCTCTATCCAACCACCACTGTTCCTCCGTAATTGTGCTCTAATCCAGGTCTAATCTAATTCTTGATCATTTTCAATCTTGGTCTGGGTCTCCATCATCCACTTCAACATCCTTCCCTCTTCCACCCTCTTAATATGTCCAAACCTTCCACGTTTATCCTTCTCCATTCTGTCGTAAAGCTTTTCCACTCAGATTTCCTTCCTGATGTCCCCATTTCTTACTCTGCCCTTTCTAGTCCTTCTTAAGAATTTCATTTCACTGCCCTGGGTTTTATTCTACTGTCTTTTCTTCAGTGTTCAGGTAGCAACTGCATATGTCAGTATTGGGCAGTAGTACATCTTTTACATCAACTCTTTACACTTCATCGGTACTTCCTTCCTCCACACCTGGTTTCTCACACTCTCGTAGAATGCATTTCCCTGCTGAATCCTTTTATTGATCTGCTTGTCCAGCCCCATATCCTGCATCAGTTCACCTCTCAAGTACTTGAAGCTCCCCACAATTTCAAGGTTTTGTCCTTTTATTTTTAGAGTTCCTTTCTCTTTCCTTTCTCTTCTAGTCAGCACTATTGTCTTACTCTTCTTCACACTGATTTTCATTCCATAATGTTCAATAATTTCACTCAACACATTGAGTTTCCCTTGTACTTCCTCTCTGTTTGCTACTTACACCACAATATCATCTGCAAGCAGCATTACTTTTGACTCCCTGTCCCCATATTTTACTTCTGTCTCCTTCACAATTTCATCCATAACTATTATGAATAGCAATGGTGTCATTACACTTCCTTGTTGTAGTCTAGTTTCATTCCAAAACCAGTATGTCCCCCTCACAAGTGTTTGGACACTGCTGCAACAATTTCTCTAATTGCTTACACATATTTTATCATTTATTTTGTAAATCATTTCTGCTGCATTACTTTCCATACCTTTGCTCTGGGTACACTATCATAAGGCTTTTGTAAATCAAAACCATTATACAGCCTTTCATTAGTATAAAAGATGAAAATACTGCAGTAAACTTTATTGACTCATAAGTACTAGAAGGTTAAAGCACCACCCTTTCATTAATTTCCAGCACCGGAAATAAGGTGATACAATTAACCTCATTTCTTGACTTTTAGTTCTTGTTCAGATGGTCATAATATAGTATACATTTACAATTTGCTTTACGTCGCACCGATAGAGATAGGTCTTATGGTGATGATGATATATACTACTACCACTACCACTACTAATACTACTACTAGGTACTTACAATATTTCCATTTATTTATAAACAGTAATGCAGATTTTCTGCAGACAGTTAAAGTACACTTATATCACAACATAAAAATCAGGACCATAATATAAATACATGAAAAGAAATGCAGACATTAATACACTGACTGACAGAGCAAATGCAACACCAAGAAGGAGTGGTTCGAAAGGAATGAAAGTTGGGGGAAAAACAGGGACGGCACGGACGAATAATTGATGTTTATTTCAAACCGATATGCAGGTTACACAATGCGCAAGGCATCGACTCAGTAGGATGTAGGACCACCGCGAGCGGCGATGCACGCAGAAACACGTCGAGGTACAGAGTCAATAAGAGTGCGGATGGTGTCCTGAGGGATGGTTCTCCATTCTCTGTCAACCATTTGCCACAGTTGGTCGTCCGTACGAGGCTGTGGCAGAGTTTGCAAACGGCGTCCAATGAGATCCCACACGTGTTCGATTGGTGAGAGATCCGGAGAGTACGCTGGCCACGGAAGCATCTGTACACCTCGTAGAGCCTGTTGGGAGATGCGAGCAGTGTGTGGGCGGGCATTATCCTGCTGAAACAGAGCATTGAGCAGCCCCTGAAGGTACGGGAGTGCCACCGGCCGCAGCACATGCTGCACGTAGCAGTGGGCATTTAACGTGCCTTGAATACGCACTAGAGGTGACGTGGAATCATACGCAATAGCGCCCCAAACCATGATGCCGCGTTGTCTAGCGGTAGGGCGCTCCACAGTTACTGCCGGATTTGACCTTTCTCCACGCCGACGCCACACTCGTCTGCGGTGACTATCACTGACAGAACAGAAGCGTGACTCATCGGAGAACACGACGTTCCGCCATTCCCTCATCCAAGTCGCTCTAGCCCGGCACCATGCCAGGCGTGCACGTCTATGCTGTGGAGTCAATGGTAGTCTTCTGAGCGGACGCCGGGAGTGCAGGCCTCCTTCAACCAATCGACGGGAAATTGTTCTGGTCGATATTGGAACAGCCAGGGTGTCTTGCACATGCTGAAGAATGGCGGTTGACGTGGCGTGCGGGGCTGCCACCGCTTGGCGGCGGATGCGCCGATCCTCGCGTGCTGACGTCACTCGGGCTGCGCCTGGACCCCTCGCACGTGCCACATGTCCCTGCGCCAACCATCTTCGCCACAGGCGCTGCACCGTGGACACATCCCTATGGGTATCGGCTGCGATTTGACGAAGCGACCAACCTGCCCTTCTCAGCCCGATCACCATAACCCTCGTAAAGTCGTCTGTCTGCTGGAAATGCCTCCGTTGACGGCGGCCTGGCATTCTTAGCTATACACGTGTCCTGTGGCACACGACAACACGTTCTACAATGACTGTCGGCTGAGAAATCACGGTACGAAGTGGGCCATTCGCCAACGCCGTGTCCCATTTATCGTTCGCTACGTGCACAGCACAGCGGCGCATTTCACATCATGAGCATACCTCAGTGACGTCAGTCTACCCTGCAATTGGCATAAAGTTCTGACCACTCCTTCTTGGTGTTGCATTTGCTCTGTCAGTCAGTGTAATAACCAATTTTTGTTATTGTTGCTGGTTGTACACTTCAGGATCTAAGATCCAAGATCCCTCTGAATTAATTATTTAATTAAGTGATCTCTTAGTGCCTGACATGTATATAGAACAACTGAAGAAAAATCATACTCATTGGGGCCACTGTCAATATCAGAGTTTATAATTCAGGTCTTGGGAACATTTAACTCTTCAGTCTGGTGCTTTTTTTAAATTATTTTCTATAGATTAAGTTAAATTACATATAAAAAATATTTATGTAAATGGATACATGTAAATATGTAAAGGATATATAAGGCCATGTTCTTATTTTGGCACCACTGTAAAGACACTTCTGATTCAAGAATTATTGAATAAACTTACAGTAAACAGCATGTGAAACCATTTATCCCATGTTACATGTAATACCATATCTACTAAGTGGTTTCTTTTTTTTTTTTTTTTTTTTTTAAGTCAGGAACATTAGAATATGTTTATGTTAACAGTAGAATACTAATCTGCTGCATGATATACCAAGTGGAAGGCAATGAAAATTTCCACCAAATACTTTCTCTAGCAGTGCAACATAATTTTCATTAGTATAGACATTTTCATCTAATCTGTTAAAATCACTGAGGTTAACCAAGAGGGGATGTGACAGCCAAGTGACATAGTCACTAGTTTATCATGAAGGCAGTCATGGTTCGAAACCCAGTCAGTGCATATGAGAATTCTGAAATAAAATGGTTCGGATTCCACATAAAACTGGTGGTCTCAGGGCAATGATAACAATATCAACATTTATGTAAAATGATAAGCATGGCTTTGCTTTTTTTTTTTTTTTTTTTTTCGTTAAACAAGAACAAAGTCTGAAGCCTGGAAAAGATTGTTATCAATGAAATAGATGTAATAATATCATCATATAATTTAGACTAAAGCAGAAGTGGAAGTTATTTCAACCAGTATTATGGAGACAAATTCATATGATCTAATTTGAAAAAGATTTACAAATAACAAACTATTTTACAGTTACATGTCAGATTCCATTTTATACTAGCAATAAAATAAATATAAAAATCTTTCCACTCCCATTACACGGAAGAACAGCATTATATCAAGATCTGAAGTTTAAACCTTGGTTATGACAACAGCCTTCCTGTGTATGGTCTTTTCTTTATGTTTTCCTCACTAATTCCAGTAAAGTGTTGATATGGTACATTAATTTTAGTCTTGAGACTACTTTTAAAATTCCAAATCTAAAATGAATATAGTATCATACTTGTACCCAGAATAATTGACAAATTTTGTGTACACATAAAGCAACATGCTTGAAAGAAATAGACTGTACCTGGAATGGGTGAGCAGCGAATAAGAGGGTTACCAGTGAGCCCATGATTGCAAGTACAAACAACATGGTGCTTTTCCACTCGACAGTTGGCTCCAATACCACACGATCCAGGACAGGGGTCACGACACTTGAAACCAATACAGGCATGTCTGTTGGAACAATCATCATCATTTCGACACTCTGGTCCTCCACAACCAGTTGGACCAGTTGGATCTCCTGATAGTCCATCTGGACACAAGCACATTGGATGACCTTGAGGTGTAACAGTGCAATGTGCATTGGGTCCACATGGATTAGGTTGACAAGGACTTGTTGGTTCCAAATGACATGAAGTATAAGGATCACCAATATAGCCTGATTTACAGTAGCACTGTTCCTGGTTGTCTGATATATAGCAATCTGCATTGACTCCACATGGACCAGGCTGGCAGAGAGACTGTGTAGGTACTAAAAGAAAGAAAGAAAGAAAGAAAGAAAGGTAATAAGACTTAACATGACTCAAAATTTCAGCTTTACACATTTATTTACAAAAGTGCTAGTTATAATATTGGCTGAGTGGGACAAAGATACCTAGAAATATTATACTGTAATTTACACAGGAAAACCAAAGGTGTATTATGAATTAAAGAGTAAAGAACCATGGAAACAGCACAGGGCAAAACAATCATCATCATCATCATCATCATCATCATCATTTC
The DNA here is from genome assembly GCF_040414725.1 of Anabrus simplex. Classification (NCBI taxonomy): domain Eukaryota; kingdom Metazoa; phylum Arthropoda; class Insecta; order Orthoptera; family Tettigoniidae; genus Anabrus; species Anabrus simplex. Next base: position 973,098,363 of record NC_090266.1, on the reverse strand, counting down.
TTCGCTCCAGCAAGCTGGGTGCGGTCATATACGAGCCTCCTCCAGTTTGTATTGTCCATCCACAGATGATGTTCATATTCCTGACACTAGTTTACATCTCTGATTTCCAGATCCTTGAAAATCTGCTTCTCCCAAATGTCACAAGGTCTTCCTCTTGGTCTCTTTCCAAGAAGACAAAACAAACTGCCCCCTGATGAAGATTTTCTCCAGCTCCTTTTTCCAAACATCTCTCAGTCTTTTGTTAATGGCATCCAAACTGTACGGGATTAATTATAATTATGATCAAGTCAAATAAATAGTGTTTTTGTATCTGTGTCCATGAAACTTGCTGAAGTAAAAATTACTTTGATTAGTCACCCTCAACTCTGACATGATCATGACTCTTCAAACAAATGCCATCTAAAGAGGTTAAAAGCAAACTATGATAGGTATTAAGATGTTTTATTTTTCACTAGGACTCAAGGGGGAATATTTTGACTGATCGCTTCCCATTGAAAATGAAAAATGTGCTGTTCATGATAATCTTTTTTGGCTTGAGTTTTAGCAGAAACTGCAACTTCTTCATATCTTCGCTCCAGCAAGCTGGGTGCAGTCATGTACGAGCCTCCTCCAGTTTGTCCTGTCCATCCACAGATGATGTTCATATTCCTGACACTAGCTTACATCTCTGATTTCAAGATCCTTGAAAATCTGCTTCTCCCAAACATCACAAGGTCTTCCTCTTGGTCTCTTTCCAAGAAGACAAAACAAACTGCCCCCCAATGAAGATTTTCTCCAGCTTCTTTTCCAAATATCTCTCGGTCTTTTGTTAATGGCATCCAAACTGTATGGAATTAATTATAATTATGATCAAATCAAATACATAGTGCTTTTGTATCTGTGTCCATGAAACTTGCTGAAGTAAAAATTACTTTGATTAGCCACCATCAATTCCAACATGAGCATGACTCTTCAAACAAATGTCATCTCAAGAGGTTAAAAGCAAACTATGATAGGTCTTAAGATGTTTTATTTTTCACTAGGACTCGAGGCAGAACATTTTGACTGATCGCTTCCCAATGAAAATGTGCTGTTCATGATAAAAAAAATTTGGCTTGAATTTTAAGGATTTCAAATTGTTTGAATTCAATACTACTTTTATAAAAAGTATGGTACATGAAAAAAATACATTAGAAAGAAGGTAATACAAAATAATGACACAAAAATCAGTAAAAGGATGAAAGATATTATTTAGCTTAACTTGACCCATCACATATTTATTTGAATAGCATGGTCCATATAGTTTCATTCACATCACTTCAAAAAATTGAATTAACCCTATTAAATGAGCAGACAAAAATTAATTAGTTTTTTGAATGCAGGAATTTGAAGCTAAAGAGCAAACAGCAAAAAATGTTTCAATAGAATCAAAATAAAAAGACATAAAAATGAGGAGAATCATCTTCTATAATTAATGACATCCATTAATTGATGAATGCCTTTGCTGGCAGGACCTAGTGTTTGCAGTGCACTATGTCTTTTGGTATAGGCTAGAGCAATTTTGTTACTTTCACAGATCTGTCTCTTTCTTATCCTTGGCTTTGACAATATGAAAGTGACTAAGGTATGAGCGATGCTAGAAATGCCAATCCTTATGCAGCCAGTCCCTGTTATGAATGGTGTGAAAATGTTGCTCATAGAGTCAGTTGGTGCATGCATTCCAGTGGGCTTGGCAGACTGATATGTAATAGCAACTCTAGCTTGGTGAGGAAAGCAACAGGAAACTACCTCACTCCTCATTTCCCTAGTATGCCTCTTCAGTGATGCCTAGGCCATCTATGACAGCTGATGGCAGAGCTGTTGAGGATCCCACCAGCGGCATCGCTGACGGACTGACCATACATTAATTGATGAGTATTCTGCTGGACAGCCACATTTGCACAATATATACTTTGCTGAACATTGAATTCCTTACATTCCTTGAATATAGTTCAGAGTAAAATTTAATCAAACTCAAATGTATTGTCTACCTATTATAGCACTTTCTGCCATTAGTCAAAATAATTCTCTTCTCAACTGTATAGGCTTGTGACTTTGCTTTCACCCCTAAACTTTGATATATCACTTATTATTCTGCTACCCTTGGATAACATGCCTTCTTGGGCTACTTCTCATTGTACAAACTCCTTTTGCTATGTTCTGATGGGGAATAGAAGTGGTTCATCATTTTGTAAGGTGGCAGAGCATTCAGAATTTTGTTATTAATACATTTGAGATTTCTTCTGAGGAATAAAATTTTAGATCTCTGAAACATATCCAGAAAATTTACAGTGCTTGTGAATAATAACAATAATAACAAAAAGACACAGTTCTTACCTGAGCAGCTACGATATGGATTTCCCACTGTCTGATCAGGACAGAAGCAGGCAGGTTCTCTATTAGGATCACATAATGCACCAAGACCACAAGGATTTGGTTCACATGGATTACGCTGCTTTACGCAACCTCTCACTGTATTTGGACTCTCTAAGAAACCAGGAAGACATGTGCACTTAGCATAACCAGTGCTGAGAATGGCACACTGTGTATTTGGGCCACAAGGAGATGGATCACATGGGTTCTCTGGTAGTCTACAAGGCTTTGATGGAGGACTGCCTTCATATTCCGGCAGGCAAAAGCAAACCGGAGATCCATTAATTAAACGGCAACCTGAATTGGGGCCACATGCATTAGGCACACAGTTGTCTCCCTCTGGAACTAGAGAAAGAAAAGTTGATTTCAAAAATCTACATATATAAAAGCAAAAGCCCTGACTAACTCACTCATTGCTAATTCTCACACTTCCCATCAAGATGGGTGTTAAAATTTGGCACAGGTGTTCCTTGTAAAGTAATTAGGAAAAATAAAGATGTATTTTTCCAATGCTTTATGATAAAGGGAGAAAAAATGGGGTAACTACCCTAAACACAACACTGAATTGCATACTTCCCACAATGCTAGAGGGACATCATTTAGCACAAGTGTTCTTTATAAGCTAACAAAAAAATTAAGATTTGTGTTCCAATGTTTTATGATAAACAAGGTGAAACTGAGGTAAATTCTCTAAACACAATATCATTAAATCACACACCAACACAATGCTAGCAAGCTGACATTGGCACAATTGTGTTTCTTACAAGCTAATTAATATTTTGTTCTGATGCTTTTTTGATGAATGGGGTAGAATTGGAGTAACTACCCTAATTATAGTATCATTAATTCTAATACTTCCCAGGAAACTAGAGGGCTGAAATTTGGCACAAGTATTTCTTAGAAGCTAATTAAGGAAAGTAAGGATGTTTTATTCTGATATTTTGTGATTAAGGAGGTGAAATGGGGTTAACTCCCCTAAAAACAATATTTAAATCTCATGCTTACCATAAAACTAGAAAGCTGCAATTTGGCACAGAAGATTATCATAAGCTAGTTAGAAAAAGTGAAGATGTTTCATTCTGATGTTTTGTGACTGAAGAGGTGAAATTGGAGGTAAATACCCTAACTACAATATCAGTAATTCTCACACTTTCACAAAGCTAGAGGGCATGAAATTTTGAAACAGTGCTCCTTATAAACTAATTAGGAAGAGTAAAAATGTTTTGTAATACATGGGGTGAAATTGGAATACCAGTTAACTACCTTAAAATAATATCACTAAATTGCACACTTCTCACAAAGATAGAGTGCTGCAATTTGGCATAAGTGTTTCTTATAAGCTAATTAATGTTTAATTCTGCTGTTTTGTGATAAAGGGGGTGAAATTGGGGTAAATACCCTAAACTCAATATCACTAAACTGTACAGTTCCCATAGTGCTAGAGAGTTAACATTTTGCATAGGTGTTCCTTATAAGCTAATTAGGGAAAGTAAAGATATTTTTATTCTGATGTATTGTGGTAAAAGGAGTTGAAACTGGGGTAACTACCCTAAACACAATATCACTAAATCACTCACTTCTCACAAGCTAGAGGACTGAAATCTGCACAAGTGTTTCTTATAAGCTAATAAAGGAAAGTAAATATGTTTTATTCTGATGTTTTTTTGATCAACTGGCTGAAAATGGGAGGACTATACTAGACACAATATCACTAAATTTCACATTTCCCACAAAGGAAGAGAGTTCAAATTTGGCAGAAGTATTTCTTATAAGGATAGTTAAGGTATTTTATTCCAATGTTTTGTGACAAATGGGGTGAAATTGGGGTAACTACCCTAAACACAATATCACCAAGCCACTCACTTCCCATGAAATTGGAGGGCTGGAACTTGGCACAAATGTTTATTACAAGCTACTTAAGAAAAGTAAGGATGTTTTATTCTGATACATTTTGATTAAGAAATTAAAAAAATGAAAGAATAAATATAATAAATAATATGCAAAGAATGTGCATTCAACTAGTTGAATATAAATGTATTTATCATCAATATTTAAATACTGGTACTGCACGAAAAACAGAATACATACTGCAGTTTCTGAATGGATTTCCTGTCATTCCTTTTGGGCAGAAGCAGATTGGATTTCCATTGTCAATTTCACACTTTGCATTTGTTCCACAAGGATTTGGATCACACGGATTAGAAGGCGCTACAACAAACAATTGAATAATACAACCACACATAACAACATCATTACTTATTATGAATATGGTTGTAATTTTGAAAGATGCATTCTGACAGTTCTTAGAGGGAGGTCCGTTTACTGCCTACCTGGGTGGTAAGAAGGGAGTAGGGGGTATGGTTGCCAGGGAAACGTAGGCGCCCACGTGCCCACTGCGGTTGCCATGGAGATAAGCCTGCTGGCTGGGTTGAGTTGCTTGCAGTTGCCAAACCTCTCACTTCTGACCAGGCTGAACAAACGAACAAGTGAGCCGGAAACAAGGGGAAAGATAGTGGAATGCAGAAGTGTGGCAACAATATGAAATGCTCCTCCCTCCAACCCTATCTGTCAGAATGCTTCTTTAAATATTATGGGTGTAGGCATTTGCAAATTTCAATATGACAAATAGCAAGAGCAACCCTCAAATACTCATATGATTAGCAGTAGAAAGGAACTAGTCAGCATACCGCACATAAACTTTAGACGAGAGACGACTCCATTGACGTGATAGACCTGTCTGAACAACAGAACACCCTACTGAAAAATTTGATATTTCATATGTTAATATTGCTACTGGCAGGAGAGTGAAACTGAAGAGAAAGAAGTTCAGGTGTTTAGATCATCATCTCCACCAGTAAAAAGGCTGTTAAAGTAATTTAGTGGCAGGAATACTTCCTTCATTATTCAAATGAACAATTTTCACAAGGATACATTTCACTACAATTTTTTTGGTTCTGCTGGCATTGTGAGTTATAAAAAGTGAACATTTTAAAGTCATGTATGATATGGTGTTGTGGTGATATTCAGACAAGACCAAACCAGTGGCTCCATAAATCCAAAGATACTATATTTTATATCTAGTCAAAAACTTACAAAATAATGGCTTGTTCATGTACTGTACATAGTTCTCTTGCCCCATGCACCTCTTCTATACCTGTGTAATCTACATAGATAATTCTAATTAGGCTTAAAACAAAATCAGGTGGACTGAAGAAATTATCCCTAAATTCCTCAGTTATACACTGAAAGTACAGCTGTTTAAATTATTTTTATTACTTCTATCCTTCACACCTACACCCAATCCCGACTAATTCTTAACATGGCTATCCTACAAACTTCCAACTATGACAATAAAGCTCTTCTCTGCTTACTGATGAAGGTGAAGTTAAATCTGAATAAGCAGAGTCTTCCCTGTGTAATCAACATCAGCATACAGAGAACAAATATTATATTTCACTTACCCTGACAACCAACAGTAGGATTACCCGTATAGCCAGGCAGACATTTGCAAGAAGGCTTATGATTCACAACATCACAAACTGCACTGAAGCCACATTTGCAAGGACTTTGACATCTGCCATTAATACAGGCTTCTGTAGAGGGACATTCATTGTCTTTCTGGCATCCGGTAACTAAGGGGGAAACCATAAGGTACAGTAAATATTCAAAAAGAGACATTCCTATTAACTAAAAGTATGTAACGTTAAGTAATACCTTCCATACAAGATGTATTGCTACACTAGTTGCATTCCCAAGATAACATACAGTAAATATTCTCCGTACTTGTAGGGCTAGAATAACTTTAAAATATTAATAGAATAACAGATTTACATAATCTCTGCTGATTGTTAGAGAGACAGATGGAGCACTTTTGAATCCAAATTTACTGTTACTAACAAACAGAACAGTATATGAGACTGAACCAGTTTTCTCAACATAGAACTACCAACCTTAAATCTTAAAATCTGCTATGTGTAATATTTATTTCTTAAATGATTTATTTTAAACTAAATGGACTAAGGATATTATTTCACACAATAACAATAGAAGAGAAAACAGTCATTATATACTTCATGATGAGTAATCAGAACACAAAATGCATTTAAGATGCATTTGAGTTTCTGCTACACGAATATGAGCAGTGTAGCTGCAAGAAGTATGTAGCATTAGCTGGAACCTGGGAAAGAAGTATAGATGATTGGATATCTATTACATAAATCAAACCCCAAACCCCATGGCACAACAGCCGCGAAGCGCCATGGCCTACCAAGTGACCGCTGCTCAGCCCAAAGGCCTGCAAATTATGAGGTGTCATGTTGTCAGCATGACAAATCCTCTCGACCGTCATTCTTGGCTTCTCAGACCAGTATCCATTACATGGTCATACCATTTTCTTACTACCACAGTAGGATGTGGGACCGTTTCATGCTATTCAACGGGAAGGAGAATGAGACTAGACAGAAGTTTACTCTGCAGGTTTGTGTTTGCTACAAGTAATAAACCAGAAATTATCTTGCCTTTTAATTTCTTACACTAAAATATATTCCAAAAATGAATAAAATAGAATTTCTCTTTTAATTTTTCTTAAAACGCATGCAAAAGAAAGTGGATGTATTTTAATTTCTATAATTTGGAAAGGATTCATTGGAGAGAGTAAGGTGTTTCATTAACTTTTGATTGTCAGTATCAGATACTGCTTTGCAAGGAAGACATCATAAATCACAATTTCAAGCCATTGCTAAGAGTAAAAGACAAAAAGAAGTCACCTTTCCTAACCGTTCACATGTACCCACTCTTCAGTAGCACAAGCACTAAAATGAATTAAATAAATTATTACTTACCCTTATTACATTCAACATATGGATTGCCTGAGAAGCTTGGCTTACACCTGCATTCAATAGCATGATTGACAGAAAAGCAATCTGCATTTTCACCACATGAATCTTCCATACATGGATTGATACACAGTCTATTTAGACGATCACAAGCTTTGTTCGGTGGACAATCCTCATTATATTGACATACAGGCAGAGAGGGCACAACTGTAAAAGAGACACACTTCTCATGAAGATAACAAGATAATAATAATAATAATAATAATAATAATAATAATAATAATAATAATAATAATAATAATAATAATAATAATAATAATAATAATAAATGGTTAATTTATTTTATTTTTTATTTTATCATGTCTCATCAGAGAGTCCAAGAAAAATTTTCATGGGGTAGATTAAGACAGAAGGATTTATTATCAAATTCTTCCATCATCTTCCAAAAATCTGGGTGAGAAATTATAATAAATAGCAAAATTCATTACCTATACTTCTATCGTAAGTAAAAATAGGCTATTTACTTGAAGAGTATATAATTTATTTGAATTTACTGGAACCGGTGTTCATTTAGTCATATGAGTCTAGAGGGTACTAAAATTACTATGCAAGTGTTTTAATAACCTGTTCTGTGAGTAATGTGTACACAAATATTATCAGCATATTCTAAATTAAACTGTAAGATAAATCTGAGGAAGAGTATAAGGTTCAGTTCATTTGTTTGGCTGCTTTTCAAAAGACTATCTGTCTAATAACACAGATTCATATTGTACTCCACAGATTCATTATTTTTTCTTAACAGATGGGTTTCTTGTTTATTCTTTAAAGTAAAATTTCATTAAAAGAGTTCGTTTAGATTAGAGTCTATTCAAATATTTAATATATTTATTTTTAAATCAAATGTTTTGTAGTAAATGGACTACCTAAGAATTTTATTTCATATAATAACAATAGAAAAGACAAAATTCATTATATACTTTATAATGAGTACAGTAAAACATGCCTTAACAAACACCTCTCACTGGCGGACACCCCTCATTGGCGGACGATTTTCTAGGTCCGTAATTAAATACCATGTTGTGTATGAGTAATTTACCCCTCTTTTACAGACACCCTTTGTTAAGGACGCGGACACACCATAGCCACGAGAAACTCCAATTAAACCTCTCCTAACGGACCCTTTCTTTTTCAAAAAATAATGTTTTTGTGTCCAGTACCTTATGTATTCCCTTACTTTTTGCACAGGTGGTACTTCCAAGAATCGCAGACACCGTAACTTTTGGTCAGGCAGTACACATTCTTGGAAAGCAACACTAAGCTACGCTATCACTTCCGGAAGTTGTGTGATCTGACATGCTTGACAGCTCTGGAATTCGTACCTTCACTGTCAGGTTACATTTCATTGACTCGTGGGCTTTTGATGTGTTCAGTTTTACATTAGTAAGTTGGGGTAAACATGGCTCAAAGGAAGTTTTTGACTTTAAAAGAAAAGGTAGGCACAATAGACTATCATAAACGTGAGAAGTGTGGTGTGCGTAAACTGCTCAAAGTGTTCAAGATTAGAAAGACACAGGCAGCTGAAAATTGTGAAAAAGCAAGAGGAACTAGTGAAAGAATGGCATTTAAATGGCAACGAACAGTGCATTAAACTGTTTTAAAGTGGTAGTGAAGGTCTCATTGACGAGGCAACGCTAGAGTGGTTCGCTAAAATAAGAAGTCAGAATGTCCCTGTATCAGGACCAATGGTACAAGCAAAAGCATTAGAATTCGTGGCAGAATTAGGTATTGGAGATTTCAAAGCCTCGAATGGCTGGCTAGAAAGATTCAGAAAGTGACATGGTATCAACATCAGAGTGATTTGTGGAGAATCATCCAGTGTTAATATCGAGATTGTTGAAAACTGGCAAAAAAACTACCTTCAATCATAGACGCGTATGCTCCAGAAAATATTTTGAATGCCGATGAAACTGGATTATTTTTCCTACTTTACCTGGCAAAACTTTGTGTTTCAAAGGAAATCGTTGTACTGGTGGGAAAGTTGTGAAAGAATGCCTTACGGTCTTGTTATGTGCAAGTATGAGTGGAGAACAGGAGAAGCCCCTTGTGACAAGAAAAGCTGCAAAACCAAGGTGTTTTAAGAATATGGATGTTACAAAGTTTGGCATTGAATGGAAAGCAAATAGGAAAGCATGGATGACCAGAGAAATAATGATAGAGTGGCTAGGACAATTGGACAGCAAAATGATACGCCAGGAGCGAAAAGTGT